>NW_019174474.1:6486896-6550910 GCF_002260705.1 Seriola dumerili
TCTCTGTAAATAAAAAGGACAGGAGACAGTCTGTACTCATCTGCAGCCCAGTGACACCAGGCTTTGAAGTGATTTCACTGGATCTGTCCTCCTCCCCGCTGGGCAATTCAGATCCGGCCTGCGACTCACTCACTTTCATCCACATTCCCTTGGAAATCCATCCATCTGTATTCTTTCACTCACCTCCTTCCTGCTCCCATTCACCCTATGAGTTCTTGCACCCTGTTACCCCTGGGTGAGGCCATCACCTCCTATCAACACCTACTGTTTTCTCATAGTGTTCCTACAGTTTTACTCTCCATCCCCACTAGTCTGACACGCTTCTAGCGAACGGGTCTTTCCGATACCTCTCCCGGAAAAAAAACTAAGCGACTTTCCATTAGTTTCTGCTGGGCCATGAGAATTATGGTTTCCCAAATGAATAGTGTACAGGAGCCTGGCTTAATTGAAAAAACACAAGCATGGTCTGCCATGAAGGAGACGGTCCTTGTGTCACTGTTGAACTGTGTGAATGTACTTTCCAGAGCTGGCGAGGGGGAGAGAGAGAGCGAGAGAGAGAGGGAGGAAAATACAAAAAAAAAGCATGAGATAAGCTCAGGCAAATAAAGTTCTGAAACGAAAGTGTGGAAAATCAAAAGGACTGATTGAAAACATTGTGGGTACTATAAAATATAGATTTGGAAGTGAATGAATTATGAGAGGACTCAGAAAACTATATAAAAATTCTTCTGAAGGAGCCCAGAGGAAGAGAGAAAGTGTGTGTGTCAAGTTGTCCAGTTTGGCTTCATCTGGTCTGTCACCCAGGTCAGTGTGTATAAAAGGTTATTTTAGTGGGATATAATGGCAGAAGGAAGCCATCATGAGACTGTTTGCTGGTCATTAAGCCCTAAAGGCCAACAATAGAAGCCACTGTAAAAACCTGTTTGATTGCAGTCTAGCTAACAAGCAGCATCTCTCCCATGATTTTCCCACCAGGGAGTCATCATAACATTTAACCCTACTGGGGGAGTCTGCTCAGCTGTGAGAAAGTTTGTATTGTAATGAGACCACCAGTGAGCCTTTAGAGAAGTTTGTTCTATATTGCAGAATTCCCCATGTGAAAATATTTGACATATCCTATCAATATCTGCCTCGTTATCTTTTATTGTGTCTGCTGCCTACCGCTCGTCTCTTCCACTTCAGTTTTTTCCCATCCTCTTTGCTGTGTTTGTGTGGCACCCCCATATGGTGATGATTGAGACTGTCATTGGTTCAGATGGCACATTTGTCACACACATGTTTGCCAGCAGCTGCTGTTGCTAGGGCTTGCAGGGCTGCAGGGGGAAAGCATCTCTTGTTGACTTCCTCACTGGGTGGTTCATTTGTTTGTCAGGGCCCTGTGACCTCTGACCTCGCTACCACCTCCTGCCTCTCACACTGCCCATTAATGTAACTCTAGACTCCCTGACAGCCCAACTTCCCCCACTTTTCCACCCAACCATACTCTGTCCACCATTACAGACAGAGACAAATATGGTACGATCAACTGTTGCAACACAGGTCTAAAAGTAATACTTCTAAGGAAAGGCGTTACTTCACTGTAACCTCACAAAATGTGCTGAGTGAAGTGTGAAAAGAGAATTCTCAGGAAGTATGATTTAACACTCCAAGGAGAGGTTTATCCATCCTTTTTCATAATTAAAGCACATTTATCCTTTCTGAAGAAAATTAATCATACTTAACCCTAACCCTAACCTCCTCCAACCAGATATTAACACTCAGTCTAAGTTTTAAATGTAGTTCTTTGAGTAAGGGGTATGATAATGACTCAAAGTTTGGTTTATTATCAGCTCAGCAGGTACTGTCCAGACCAGTCACTAAGGTTACATAACACCGTGGAGGTTATTCATCCTTTAATTCCCACGTCGAGTGACAGGGTCATGACTTCTGACCTCCCAGCCTTACTGCTGACAGGGCTGAGCTGACTTTCATTAGACTTCAGTAGTGAAAGCTGAACAGTGATCGCAACCTCAGAAGAAAACGTTCATGTCAGTGGTTAAATCTGCCCGTCATCAGCAGCATTATTGCGTTAAATTACCAGTTGAGATATTGTGTAAGTAGATGAGTAAATGAAAATGCTTCTCTTTGGTTAAATGATATGACTTTGGGGGATTCTGTGTCTGACTGACTGTAGTGGTTTGCCCAGGCAAACATTTGTACCAGCTCATCTTTGACTACAATATTGTTCCTCTGTAGCAATCGCTGCTTTGCTCATGTGTAAATGTCTTATTTCAAGCAGAAAACAGTCACCCAATGGGGCCATACAGACACAGCCATGCATTCCTATGGGTTTATCTCATCATCATTATATGAGCATTATGCACCGATTCGGTCAGTGACAAAAAATCTTGACATTTTCTCAGCGGTGATTTGTAGATATGAACATGTCTCTCCTTGCTTAAAGAGGCTGTAACTTTAGGTTATTATCAGACTAACTATTGAATTATCAAAGAAACAAAAATTGTGGCTCTACTAAACCGTGAAGACACTGCCAAAGCATGCTGCTTTCACACTCATAATCCTTTGCAACCAGAGTTGACATCACCATACTGTAGGTATTCCCCTTGGAAACACACACTACCCTCTCATTCTGAATGGCAAAAAGATCTACAATGTGGCCCCTGGGGATGGCCCTCCATCCTCTCCATCGCTTGGATTAGAAAGAGTTTGAAACTGTTGCTACAGTAACGTGAGCAAAAAGCCTCGCATCAGCAATGGGAAAATAAAAGGAAATAAATAATGTCCTTACTTGATCATACCTGAAGCGTATGAGTTTTGAATGTACTATAAATAATAAGTACAATAATTTAAATGTCATTTGACAGACTCCCAAGATTTGCTCTCAGTCATTAAAACTATGAGAAACTCAGAATTAGATGGTGGTAAAAACTTTTTTTTTCCTCCAATAAACACATTAGAAAGCCAAACCTTAATTTGTTAGCCCGTATAATTTTCAGCTAAATTTAAACACATAATTGAAGAGTTGCGTTTATGATTAAAACTCAACATTTTGTATGTTTGTCAAATGAAAATATAGGCCTGTGTTAATTCACGACTTACAAACATTGCCAATATAAACAAATCTCTGCATGACAAATCCTGTCACAATCTGTTGAGTAGGAGTGATCGCAAGTTGCATTCACATGTTTTGAATTTTGTGTGCTGGGGCTACTCGGATCATTGATTTTGCCTCAAACATTAATGAGCTATAGCCTAGTTTGTCATGTGAAATAAATTGTGGCGTGAATATTTTTGGGTAGAGCTGAGGATGTTAACATTCATAGTGTTAGCTCATGCTTTCTGTCTCATAATGCTTTTTTGTTGTGCTTTTTCTAAACAAATGAAATGACATACACTACCAGGGATGGCCAAAGTCTCTATACAGTTTAGATATTCATTTTCTTCAGAAATGATAACATGATAACATGTTAATTATTATTTGGAGGTGAGATGTTGAAGGTAGGACAGCAAGATTCACTTTAGTCAGATTCAGCTCTCATTGCAGTTTATAAACATACAGTAAAATGTGGCCTTAGAAACAAACTTTGCATTGGCTGTAATTCCTCAATATTTTACTGTCATCCTCATTTTTCTGTATTTTCTGTAACACACCCCTCCTTGTTATTTCATTTTTCTGTATATTATCCATATTGCAGCTAAAGGTTTGTCACAAAAATCTTGTGTAGCATCAGGAAGCTTTCAGAGTTAAACCTCTTGACCTCCCCTATGCAAGACTGTCTCCATCTCTTTCTCAGCTCAGCTCTGCTGTCACTCTCAAACTGCTCAGAGGGCCAGCCAGGCAAACAGCGAGACATGTAGTGCAACCACACATGTACTCATAAACGGCCTCATCTGTTGTAACTTTGAGGGCCTTGAAAATGAGATCTCGTATCACAGTTATCAGTTACGTCTTCCACCAGCCTCTCTGGTGCCGTCTCCCGCCGGTGGTGCTCCTACTGACCACCTAGTTTTCCCACACTAGTATCGGGCCTGTAATTGGGATTTGGAGCAGCATAACTTAGCAGACTCAGTGTAGTGCAGATGTAAAACACATGACCTGTGGGAGACGAGAGTCCCTCAGGTTCCATCATTTTAGCTCTTTCCTCCACCTCCTTGCTCTTCTGCTATTCCTCACTATCTGTGTCCTCCTCTTTATACCGCATTCAGCATATTTTCCATCCTACTGTCCGTCTCTGTCACGTCACACCTTCAATCTAAATGGCCCTCTGAGCTCCCACACAAATCCACTCACGGCCTCACAGACTGATGTGTGTGTGTGGTGTGTGTGTGTGTGTGTGTGTGTGTGTGTGTGTGTGTGTGTGTGTGTGTGTGTGTGTGTGTGTGTGTGTGTGTGTGTGTGTGTTATTGTGTACATGTGCGTTTACGTGTTTGTGTTCTTGTTTGGTACATTTTATGCATTCTTGACTTTAAGTTCAAGTATCTCTGTCAGATTGTAAGCGGCATATTATGTGTCTACTGACAAATGGCAAACTGTTGGATCAGGTGTCATGTGTTTATTAGACACTTTATCCAACAGGCAGAAAATTGGCCTGAATATTTGCCGTGCTCCTCTGTTCCTTCTGCTGCGTGAATGCAGACCCAGCAGCTCTGATTGCTTCTGACAGTGACAACAAGAACAGGCTGCCTGAGAAGACTTTCTGAAGACCTCCTCCTGTATCTGCACAGAAAAGTCAGAGGAATGAGCCAAATCAAACAAGAAATTGTGTTTCTCTCAGACATTCTTTTGAAATTTGCTTTTGAAAGTTAAAGATTATACTGCATCACAGTTGGAATACCATCATAAAACTTTATGTTTTTTTTTTTTTGTTTTTTTTTGGTATTAGTCAGTACTCAGTGGACTCCAGTGTGTTGAGTTTACAATATACAAGCCCAGACATCACTGTGTTACACAAAGAAAGGCAATAGTGTTGCTCAAGGACCACAACAGTAGAGCTGTACCTTATCTCACACTGCCTGATGCTTTGATCCACATTGGTGACATCAGGTCTTTGGGGGGAGGGCAGCAAGGGGAATCACCAGTAAATTATAGCTCAGGCACATCCCCAGACGCCTTGGCCAGGGTCCTAGAGCTAAACAGCTTTAGGATTGCTTTCCCTTTTTCAACCCCCTTTCTGCTACATTCCTGCTCTTCTCCTCTCACTCCTGCATTGCGTTCCAGATGTGGCATTGTTTAGACACATTTGTTTTGGGCTCAAGCCTGTAGACCTGCACACGGTCTGATGTCATGCTCTATTTAAAGGGAAGCCATGAGAACTGGGTGTGTGGAGTGCGCTGTGGTCTCACTTCAAAGCATCTGCCCAGGACTACCGATGACTGTCGTCCGTGGCACAGCAATCTATGTCATGGACAGATGACCGCATTAATTTTAAGTGTTGACAGACATGTCATTTTCAGGTTCAGAGAGGAGGCACAACTTCTCACAAAAGCCAGAAAGATGGAATTTTGTTTTGTTTCATCTCACATTGCCCACTGGGTTTTGTGAATTTCTCTCATTTTCACTATCATTTGGAACAACCTGCCACTGGTATGAAGAAACAATCCCTGGACTATGGCTGTTAATGGTGTAACTGAATGTAACTTGACAACCATAGCTGGATGAAATGAAAAGATGATGCCCTCAATTGAACCAACAAACAAGACAGGTTTTTTATGGGTCAGAGGAGTCACATGCTGCCTAAACTTTCATGCCTCTCTAATTAGCACTGTCAGTCAGTGAACCTGGCACCTCATGCCATTGAAGAATGGGATAATGAATCTCGTTCTCTCTGTGTCTCTCAGTGTGTGGGATATGTGTATAGGGTATTCTCCATCACTGTAAATACAAAATTTTTAATTTTACAGTTACAGGGGCGTTATGAATGGCACCTTTTCTTCTTAGAGGGGATGAGGGGATCTTTTCCTCGATGACTGAGCTTATTGTGCCGTCTTATTTAAACTGTCAGCACAGTGGAGAGTCTGCAGCAGCTCACTATCAGGCTCTACTGTCAGATTCCCCATGGGGGCTCTGCCTTCAACACTGTTTGGCCTTCAAACACACATGTATTTGCCAGGTCCTCTCTAGTGTCCCCGGTTCAAACAGCTATAAGCTCTAACCCCGCTGAATATTTCCGGTTCAAACGGGCATGTTTGCTACTAGATCTTCATCCCTCAGTGTTCCCTCTCGTTGCTCCACAGTGTTTGCTCAAGGAGTTCACAGTGACTTCTCGGCCCTTCATGGAGTTGAAAGCTGGAATGACATGAAGTGTGAGCAGATAATTTACGTATTTCCATTCAGTCATGCACACATACTCACACACACACACACAGAGAGAGAAAGGGAAAGCAGCGTTTGGATAATATAGTCATCAGACAGTTGCTGTATCCATATGGCCTCCCAACGACCCACATCACACTGCATCAGTGCAAACAGTCCACATCCTGACAATGCTTAGAGTCTCAAGCACTCTGCTTTCAAAAGCAGTGTTGCTCTAAGAAACTCAGTCGCAAGTGTGGTATGGATCCCTCAGGTCTGAAGGTGAAACTGTCATCCTATAAAAACAAGGTCCTGACTGTTTTTAAAAGCATTGCTCGCCTCACCTGTGTGGTATGATGGCCTTGAAAATCCAGGTGAGCTGTTCATTTGTTCTCTCAGGTGTTCAGCCAAAGCTGTTGCTGTTGTTCCTAGGATTTTCAAGGAGCTCCTCTCCCAAAAAGTTGTCAACACAGGCTGAGTTTTCCCACTTTTACAGCACACACGTAATTCTTGTTCCTTTCTTTGTTCCTCTATTTTTAGGGTAGTTATATATAAATGGAGATGTTTTTGACACAAAAATGTGGGGTCTCTGTGGGTCTCTCTCTCTCTCTATCTCTCTCTCTCTCTCTCTCTCTCTCTCTCTCTCTCTCTCTCTCTCTCTGTCGCTCACACTCTCTTTCAGCATAACGTTGACCACAGTGCGATGCCACATCAAAGAATTGGACACATGTTTACACACTTGCATGTGCAGACACGCAAACAGACTTTTGGATCATTTATATTTACTTCCATACAAGAAGATAAACAATGAAGAAAGAATCTGGAAAATTCTCTAGCACGTGCGTCCATTCTCACATACACATTCACAAACACTCAGACACACAAACAGTTTTCCTGGCTGCAGTCCAGCGCAGCACCCAGTGTTTCCTCCAGCTGTACAAGCCAAGAATTACACATAGTGCAAGCATCACAGTTCAGCCCCTGGGTCATAAGGTCAAGCACATCTAGGTGATCAGTGCTTCCGCTCCAGAATCTGTTTATGACTGTGTGTATACACACCATGCAGTCTGTCAGACAATTGTATACACCCCACACCCAGCCTCAAGCTCACACAGCTGGCACAGCCAAACATTCACAGAGTCTGTTTCAGGGAAGGGGGAGGGCGTGTCTGTGTGTGTGTGTGCACATGTGTGTGCGTGTGGGTGCATGTGTGCGTGAACTCACTCAACCTAAAGGATCCTCAACCACCACCCACACACTAAAACTAAACCATACAAACATACACACTCACAGTCCTACACAGGGATTGACATATAGGTTAACACTGCATAGTTCACACAATTATTAGTTGATTCTGGGAAAAAAAAAAAAATTCAGCCAGACTGGATTGGATTTATTTATGATTGGCAAAAATAATAGACTGATTGCTTCATCGTTCTTCTGTGTGTGCTAGAGGCACTCCACACAAATTTTACTGGCTCCCCTATCTTGATCTAATACAGCCTCTATCTCTTAAAAAAGCTCTTGACTCTCTACATTCTCCTCACATTCGTCCATTTCCCTTCACGTGAGAGTGGATGGAGATATATTTGTGCACAAAAGTTGCAGGAACCAGAGAAAGTGCTGCAGGTCTGAATATATACAGTCACACAGATGTGGCCTGTTCTCACAAAGTCCTCGAGTGCTAATCACTCTCTTTTCAAGGGTAATACACTCACTTTTTATAGGGCTAAAACAGGTGGCTGGTCCGTACAAATGGGAGGTGCAGATGGGTGAAGTGACGGGGTGGCATAATGACAAACTTCAGTATGAATTAAAGTTAAACATTGTCATTTGAGAGGAGTGTCAGACTGGTTGAAATGTACCTTTAATTTACTTGCTTCTTCTTTTTTTATGCAGTTTTGTTGTTTGTATCCCAGATTCTTGTTTTGCTTTCATATTCAGGAAAGCTGTAAATCTAAAAGGATCAGAAAAGGAAACATTAAATCAGGCTATTCGTGTAAATTTACCACACTGGTATTTGCCAATCCATAAATAAACATATCACTGATTGCCAAAACAGGAAATCTATCTATCTAGGCAAAAAGTTTCATTTCACAGAAAAACAGCCCTGGAGGCAAAGTTTGGCTTCCTGTCACAGTGGTAGCAATCCCATTTCATGTAGCATCTTTGACTCTGCCTGAACCCATTTGTTTTTGTAACCATTTACAAAATAGTCATCTCCATCAACACAGCTGACTGACTGACTGAGTCTGTGTGTATGTATGTATGTGTGGCAGAGTATTTACGCATCTATGTGTGTGGGTTTGTTTACCTGTGTGTGTGTGTGTGTGTGTGTGTGTGTGTGTGTGTGTGTGTGTGTGTGTGTACACACACACACACATACAAACACACACACATATGTTTCTGTTTAAATGGCCCCTTGTGGCTTCTCATGGCTATCTGGTTATATCTCTGCTGTAGAAAGTTGGTGCCCACCCCTCTAGATTCAGCCTCAGCACAGTAGTGTATATCTCATTTCCGTGTTTGCATGTAACCCTAAAATGCCCAGGAGAAGAAAGAGATTTGTTATGTGAACCATGTGTGACGACTGACGCAGATGGGAGAGGTTAAACCAGCAGGGAGCTCTGAGAGTGTGGCTTCATCTGCCAATCTATTTCACTCTCCATCTGCCGTCAGACGTGAGATTGACAGTCTGTGAGATACTATCAGCTCCTAGACAGCTACTGAGGCCTAAAATGACCACTGATACTGGAGATAAGGGTGTTTTAAATCTATATTAGCCTTCTAGGTCCTCCTCCAGGCCAGGGTAGCGAATGAACATTTTGATAAAAAAACATAACAGCCAAGTGGTGTACAGCATTTCATACTGCATAGTCCAATGTTGCTCAGTAAGTTGTAGGAAATCTGGCTTTTTTTTTTAGGGGACTGACTCTCTAAAGCTGGATCTAGAGAGTGGGCTTTTGCAGTTGGGCTAAACTAATGGAGCTTCTCCCCGTGAGCCACAGTGGTATTATAAGTAAATGCAACAGATAGGCGGATGTATTCACAGATTATGGGAGTGATCCTCTAGCAACGGGCTACCAGTGGTACTTCTCATCAGTTTGAGGTTCAGTAGGTTGGTGATGCTTTTGGCTGTGTGTTGTTTATGTAGCCCTGGGCAGGCTGTCCTGCTACATGTTAGCACAGTATTAAATCATCTCATGCCAACAGCATTATCATAAGGATGTTGACTCTGGAAAGCTACATATGGCTCAGATTCTTGCAAGTGTCATAGTGTCATGTCATAGTTGTGTATGGTAACTATATAAAGTACATCTGGATTTCTTGCAGACATTTTTTTTCCTGCAGCCTTATTCATTAGATGTAAAACAGACAGGAGTCCTGCACATTAACACTATATTACCATGTTACTATAATCCATAGTTGTGGTTAAACAGTTAATGTAAAAGTTGCAGGACTTTCAGCGCGAGTGGAGTGAGATTGAACTGTTTTAAAGATTTATATTTTGTTTATCTTTGTATATTTGTGGTGGTACTTTTTTTAAAAAGACATTACATATGAGGCCATCAACATGTGTATAAAGCAGATCAAGTCATTAACTTTTCAGCTTTACCAGTCATTGTATATGGCATCCAGCCCTACTGACAGAATACTTGTGCCTATCATTCCCAGAGGCCCTGGGCTAAATGAGAATGCTTTCTGCAAGAGGCAAAGCTCCAGGTATGTTAACAACATAAATGCCCTGTAGCCCTGTAGCAGAAAAGCTTTCTTCTGCTGCAGCTCTGAAAAAGGAAACCTTGGGCTCTTCTAACAATAGAACGCCTAATGGGCAGATCATCGCCTGGACCACAAATGCCTCTTTCTCTCAACTAGTTTTTATTTGAGAAGCTTAAACACATCTAAGAAGCTTAGTTGTCTCGTACAAACAGGCGCACACCAGGGAGATGGGCTAGGGAATCCCCCGCGGACTGCCTCACTATCAGCAGAGAGCACTGATGTTATCTCGTCACTCTCCTTGATTCTAAACAACTCCTTTTCTGTCTTCTTTCTGCCTCTGCCACTCCGTCTCTCTTGTCTCCAGACATAAACACACTCCCCCAGTCTCTGATGCTCCGGGGAAAGCCACTGATGCAGCAGTGAAAGCCACTTCAGTCCAACCCTTTCAAAACCTCATGGCTCTGTGAAATGCTAGACTGTCACTGTGGTGCACACAACCTCCTCGGAGTAGAATGACAGACTCAGAGGAGAGCAGCAAGGGAGAATGAGAGTGGGCAGACCAGAGGTATTACTATCAGGTTTTCCTCTAACTACAGCAAACTACAGGCTGGGTCTGAGCCAGAGATACCATGGGGCTCTTCATATTCCCAGAGGCGCTCATGTGCATTCTGCTTATGAAATAATATGCGGGACCTCAGCTATTCTGTTTCACGGAAGAAATTTACCATTATTGCTGACATTTTGTTTTCCATTACTTTCCTAGTGAGTGATATGAAGAGAGTGGGGGTGGCAGTGTTTTGGTAAAACACTTGGATACATCTATTTTCTGTTGGAGAGCAGCTTCCCTTAGTTCCGCCATATGTTTTGGATAACGTAACATGTCCCACATAGATACTTTTATGTGTGATCGACAATTAGCCCAAATGTGTTCCTTGTTTTCTGAGTGCGGCTCCCAAAGCTTCAATAAAATATGCTTGAGACGGAGCAATGTGAAGTGGTTTGATGTGCTCTCTGTGATTAGACTTAATTTTCTCCTTTGGTTTGTCTTTATCACTTTCCCCTCCTCATTTCTCACTCGTCTTTTACAACAGCTAGCTCACTCCCTTTGCTCTATGTTTTGTGAGAATATCATGAGAATTCATGGGCAAACAGTCTTTGATCAGGCACACACAGCCCGCAGACAACTTCAAACACAGCTGTCAATCAGAATCTTAAAATGTCAATGCTTTATCTTTGATTTATCTAGACTGCTGGTTTTCAACTAAGTTCCCAGGGCTCATTGGTCAGGCTGTGATGGAGGGCATTATAAAGCCTTCAACAGAATTACTCTGTGTCATTTATAATTCAATATCTAACACAGAGCTTCAAGTCATGATGGACCTTGAGTGAGTTTTAATGAAAGATTTCCTGCTTGGTCCCTGCCAGGCCGACTACTACGCAATATCACCCGCTCTTTAAGAGCTCACTCCTTCAAATTAAGGGTGAGGGAAAAACTGCAATGCAAAAAACAGAATATTTTCAAAGGATCGGGCCTAAGTTCAAGGAAAGTAACAGGAGCTGTATCCGACTTTAGACCCCGGCATGGGTCAGTGAGAGTAGGACTAGTAAAACCCACAGGGCCATGTCTCCCCCTCTCATTTCCCCAGTTCAGGCCAAAGATGAGGTGATCCACATGGTGGGGGAAGTGTGTGTGTGGGTGTGTGTGTGTATGTTTGTGTGTGTGTGTGTGTTGTGTGTGTGTGTGTGTGTGTGTGTGTGTGTGTGTGTTTGCAGGGACAGAAGGGAAAAGTCAGACTTTGGTTGTGGTCCAAGACAGGAAAACGCTGAAGTAAGCTCACCCGTCACCTCCCAGACTCCTGGATAAGGCAGTGGCCTAATTATGCCTAATGCAGTTGTGTGATTTATTCTTTTAGCACCCTTTAATGGTGTGTGTGTGTGTGTGTGTGTATGTACGTATGTGTAAAAGCAACTACCAGTCTAATGCAGTAGTGTCGCTGAGGAAAAGGTCATGTAAGGAGAACTGCACTAAGGATGTAATGATGTATCGGGCTTGTTTTTCTGTAGCAGATGTGTGTTTTTCTGACAGCTTGTTTTTTCCTCCTGTTCCATGATTTGTGTCAGGAGCTGAGACTCACCCATTTCATGCTGTACAGACAGAATAGCCCCCACAGGCAGAGGAAGGAGTTGGATCTGTCGAATGATGTCAGTGTTTGGAGAGGATGACTGTGTTGGTGGTGGTGGTGGTGGTGGTGGGGGTGGGGGTGGGGGGGGCAGTTGAGTCTGGAGGAGGGGAATAGAAGAGTATGTGTGGGGGAGGTAACAGGAGATCCCCCACAGAGATGCTAAACTCCATTACAGACTGAAAGAGAAGGAAGAGGACTCTTTACAAGGATGAAGAAAAACGTTCCACTTTTAATCTGTGTGCAATCTAAAAATAACCTCCCCTCTCTGTATACTGCCCACTGGGGCAGGCTTGTTAAAGAGTCTGTCTCCAAAGAGAGAGAGAGTCATAGTTCTGGAGAGGACCAGACAAAAAGAAGACAGAAAAGAGACAAGAAAAGAGGGAGGGATTAAGATGGAAAATGGAGCATGAGTGGGAGGGCAGCAAAAAAGGCAAAAAAGGAAGAGGGCTGGGAAAGATGTGGGACAGATGAATCTTCAAGTGAGCGAGAATGAGTTCATGAAGCTTTAGAGACTGCAGAGTGGATCAGACTCCTATGTTGTCAACTGTTCCCTCTCACCACGCCAGTCAACCAGCCGGACTCAGTGCAATGCCATTACACACCTATTTGGCCCCGAGGCTTTTGTGAGTCTTGGTGCAGCAATAAAAGCACCTAGTGCTTGGAAATGTGGAATAACAGACGAGCTTTTACAGGGCCCGGTGGCATGGCCCTTCTCAGAGAGGTTCACCACACAAGCAGTGAATCACACACACCACATAGTCACCCATTCTTCAAATGCTTCCCTGCTCTCCTGTCTCAGCGTCTGACTCACAACTTGCTACTGTACCAGTTCAGCCAGCCACCCAGCCTGATGTGTCATCCTCATCTCTGTTACTGTTATGTTGCTCTTTTTCCCCAGACTTCCAGGAAAATGAATGGAACAGGACAGTGTTGGTTTGTTTTCAGTGGGGACTGGGATTTGGTGACTTGCGCCAAAGACTTATGAGAAGCATCTAACAAAGAGGGGAACGAGTTCTAAAAATACTAGACACTGTCTCTGGGACCTTCAGATCCTCCCTCGGAAACTAAAACAATCTTTGGCCTTATTCACTAACATCCATCTGCCCAAGGGTAGGAGACTTCTCTAGACTGCATACACCCATGGCTTTGTCTTTCTGAGCAATTTGGAGCAAATCTGGCACAGTTTCTACCAGGTGGACAAACTGTGCTCATCACATGGTGAAGTACAGTAGATACATAGCAGCACCCTCCCTCTGACCTGCGGTAAAAACCTGACTCTCAGCTCGTTTGAGTCCAACATTCCAGCTTAAACAGGGGCTAGTAAAGACATCTCTTCATCCTTACTGCGGCCTCAGTGCCCTTTCTTTTTATACACACACTCACACTGCTGCTGCCAGCAATTACATATTGTTCCGATATTCACTCAGACGACATAGAGAGCAGAGCATTGCCTGCCAAGTACACAATCACAGCGGTGCAATTACCCAGCACAGCTGATAAAGGATATTTGGAGCCTTAAGTCACATACCTTATCAGGGGTGCCTTTTCACTACTGTGATGTCATTTTTCCCACTTAAAGCACGGGTGCTAACCCCCTACCACTATTAATTTTTTTCTTTTTTTAACAGTGGAACATCAGCTGGGCGTCTGTGGAGAGATTGCATCACTGAGATTATTCAAGCTTGTTGGAGAGGCAGCAGAAGTCTGAGGGAGCTGAGACAGCACAGACCTAACTTAGCCCCTGACCAACCAAACACCATTCATAAATTCCTCCCAGATTGTAGGCAAGCGCACAAGACCTGGTGATGTGTGGACTGTTTGACTCTTTAGTTGTGATGAAACTCACAGTGTTGTCCTCACTCGTTCTCTGCTGGCTCTCGCTGCCGATTTGAAGGAATGGTGGTCGCCTACCTCACCATAGAAAGGAAGGTATTCCAACGTAAGATAAGAGCGTGTCCTTGGTTAAATTTTCCATTTACAGCTCTCCAGTTAGCTTTCACTGACCCTTCAAAATGCCACAACAGAGCTTTCGGTTTTTCACTCTCTGAGGTTGGTCAAGGCTTTTAACATTTTAAATCCTCTCAAAACTTTATGACCTTATATTTCATTTTAACTGCCCTCAGCTCCTCTGTCTGCATGCTTGATATGCAAGGTGGATAAGGCATGCAGAGAGTCTACTCTCTGGAGGAAAAAAACACCAATCAGATGGGAATATGCTCATTTGTTATTCTTTTTCCTGGAACTGTTACACACATATACTCCTCCACATAGTTTTCAGTGCATGAACTTTAAATATATCTTTTTTGTGTGAAAATAAAGCGTTGACGTAATTCTTAGTCTTTAAATGCATATTGTAGCACATGTAGCGGACATGATATGACAACCCTTCATGTATGTTATGCCTGCGATGTGCAGTGCTTGCATGCAAACACAGGCTTATTCAATGTACTGTTAAAATACATCAGACATAGTCCCCAGTGAGTGGAAAAAGAAAAGGGAAATAAGATCAAAGGCATTTAAAGTAATCACATTTTACACGTGAATTAGTCTTATTTATTTAGCATTTCGACAGGTTTAAATATTTAAACATATTTCTTAAATCATGGCTCCTATTTCTGACTGAAATCTTTGACTAAGATCAGGGTGTGTTTTAGTGACCAATGGTCCTCACATGGCCCCTAAAGATCCACTAGCCTTAGATTAATGGCTTTCCTGCTGCCCCAGAGATTCAGGCTGTGCCAACACAAACGGCTGGGCACGCGATGTTGGCATGACAAATTAAAGTGGGGGCAAAAGGGCAGATGGCAGACCACAGCCCAGACTAGCAGTTTTTTCTTGTGGAGCTGCATAAAGGCAGCATTTGGACCACAATGCTGAGCTGAGAGGTCAAAGGCGCAGGGTTACAGACCCTAGCTTGTCCCTCTGTCTCAGCCTTCTAATGGACTGTGACAGGGTTTCCGATCCTAACAGCCTGGCCAAATGGTTTATTCATCAAAGTTGCTCATGGGTGCAGCACTGGCACATTTCATGCATACAGAGGTTGACACGTAAATTACAGTGTGCTGTCCATACCTCAGCGTGTGCAAATGGAAATGTTTTCTTCTGACTGATGTGCATAGGGAAGTGTACTGTAACACTCACTGTAGTGATTTCATTTGTGTTATTGATTGTGAGTTTACAAGCTGTCAGAAGTGTGAAGCATCATTATAACTACATACTTTGAAACATAAATAATGAAAAACATGAACAGCAGTTCCCAATTCAAAACACAGACTAAGTCTTTCACTTGTCTCCCTTATCTTACTTCCTGATTTATCCTTATGTCTGATTTCAGAAACCATTTTTTCTGTTGATCGCTAATGGCCCCCTTAGTCTCAAGTGACTCGTATATTATATCCTGTCTCCGATTCAAGTACTGGCCATTGTCAACACAATACTTCAGGGTTTGTTTAATGCTTTCCAAGTGTTGATTTGGGACAGTCTGATTTGGCATCACATTCTTGTAGTTTCACGTCCTGTGGTTAAAAGTCAATCGGCTACAACAGAGGAGAAAAACAGAGCCTGTAAATCATTACTGATTCTCAGATAAGATTTTTTCTGCAATGCATGTGCATGGAGCATTGTGTTCAGACACACACACACACACACATGTGGCATGAATGCTTGTGTATGTTTGAAGGTCAAGAGGGGATCATTGCTGGCTGTTTGTGCAGACAGTGTGAGGAAGCGGGTTGACTGTGAGAACCTGAGTCTCGAACACTCTGGGTTTCTTGTCTTTTTCAGTCACCGAGGAGTAAAGCGTTTGAGCAGATCTAGTTGTGCGGCAGCTGTAAAAATAGGAAGGACAGGGAAAGTATGATTCATGTGATGGAGGACAGGATTACTCCAGCTTGCATATAGTGTTGAGCTGCACCATCAAGAGGATCCAAATGATGTGCCCATGTCTGGCCTTATCAGCCAACTCCCATAGTGAGTCAGAGAAAGACCAATTTGATAAGAGGAAAGCTATGACTGAAAACATGCTGATGAAATTGCATCATTATTAAAGTACAGTCCCGGTGTGTTTTTTTGTTTTTTTTCATGATGGATAATGCCTGTCATAGAATTTTTGCTAGTAGCAAGAACGTGTGTAAACGCTCACTGGAATCCAAAGGATTTCTTAATCGTCTGCCTTGAGGCTGCTGCACTAAACCACTCTTGTGTCAGAAGCCCTTTTGCGCTTTCAGTATGTTTTGGGCCTCTGGTGTAGCGTCGTCTGAAAGGCTTGGAATAAATCATACTCATTCATCCTATAAACGCTCTGAAAAGTTAACATATCACAGGAGGGGACAGCTTGTGTTATCTTTGTCAATTTTACATAAATACTCTATTAAGTGCTCCTGAACCGATATATTTTCCATAAGGGTTGAGAAAAATATTCCAAAGTACACAGCATTCTCTTTGGGTCACTCTTTTGCTTGGCCCGGTTGCATGCCTCACACGCAGGCATGTGAAGCCAGAGAGGTCGGGCACGGTTGATGCACAGAAGCCACTTTCTCTATCGCAGCCTCCAGCGCTGGTCTCCAGTGAGCCTGAGCAGGTCTGAGGGGAACAACGTGAGCTCTGCCAGGGCCTTAGTTTGTTCCTCACCCTCCAGTCAGCCACTGACCTATAATAAGGCCTCCTGTTCCGCACGGCAAAGGCAATGGGGAGAGTGGAAAAGAATTTGCAGTAGTCCAGGTTGACTGAGTTTGTTGATCGACCAGAGATTGGTCCTGTAAACATAGGTTTGCTTCCATTAGATGCACTGCGATGCCTCAGTAATAGCAGTGTTGTTCCTGACAGTCTGTAGTGATTCAGTCTTGGAGAGAGCTGAGTATCTTGATGTACCTTCTCATCTGTGCAGGTGCTGACAGAGCCAGTTGACAAGGATCCTGCAGAAGTCTGTCCCCGTTTAATCAGTGGCGGTGTTGTCTACCT
Source organism: Seriola dumerili (assembly GCF_002260705.1). Taxonomy (NCBI): domain Eukaryota; kingdom Metazoa; phylum Chordata; class Actinopteri; order Carangiformes; family Carangidae; genus Seriola; species Seriola dumerili. Next base: position 6,504,051 of record NW_019174474.1, read on the forward strand.
AAGTCAGACGCAGCAGTGATCCTGCTGAATCAGTGGACATGTTGTCTCAGTAGTTCTGTCCTGTCCAGCACGGATTAGATCAATACTGGTGTTGTGTAGTGTTGGGACAGCGGGGACTGGATCAGTACTGGTTCTGTTCTAGCCACCATGGGTCAGTGCTACACACTCTCTGTGGCTGAGCTGTGGCTGTATGAATGGCTTCTTGCAGTGGCCATACAGAGCGTCATTCTTCTCACCTTCATCTGAGGCTGACATCCGCGGGGGAAGCCCAGGGAGCCGGCAGGCTAAATGTTTTTCTATCCCCCTGGTAGGAATGGACGTATCGGGTGCTGTTTTAATGCGTTTAAAGTAGAAAAACAAGGCAGTGTCCAATGACCGAAGGTAGAAACGACAAGGACAGTAGTGAAAACAGACTGTGGCTCAGGCCGTTTGGCCTCCCTTTTCAGTATGCAGGGGGAAAAGAAAAAACATCCAGTCCAGTGACAGACTCATCATTAATGCTCTGGGTTTGTTTGTCTTAAGTGTTATTTGCCCACTTTGCCATTTCCACAAGAATCTTAAATACCCCTGCCCCCTTGGTCCTCATTGGGTCCCCGCATAAATAGTCCATCCCAGTGGGAGTCCACCATCCCCAAGCTCCTGTCCTCCCCACTGTTGCCAGGTCTCGATGGGACAAAGTGAGCATTCCAGGAATAGCAACACGACTCCAATACCCAGACCCACCTGCTCCCCTCCCCCTCAGACAGGGATATTTCTTTTACCCTGCACCCATTCTCTGCTGCACCTCTAACCATGACTGTGGGGGCTCCCCTGCAGTGACAGATTTTCCACAGGAAACTATAAGACTCATTTACCCATGAACCATCTCTATAAGTGTTTTGCTCAGCTCGAACTCTTCCTTTTGTCGACGACCCTTGCTACTTTCTTTCCAACAAGACAGATGCCAGAGGTATGGCTGTGCCAGACAGACAGACATCGTAGAAATACTTGACACCAGCACATTTCACCTCCCCAGTCTGGGGGCAGCACTGACACAGTGTGTCAAGCATCACTGAAAAGAGGGAATGAGTGGCCAGTTGATCTCAATGCCTCTGAGAGGAGAATATTTGTGAATTTTAAAATAAAGCTATCCTGAGGTTGGGAGAGGAGAGGCAGGGAGGAGCATTGGGGAGAGGATGAATAGGGTCCTGTGCTCAGCCCCTGGGTGGACTGAACCCCTCTGTTTGCGCTTTTTTCGGCCTTGGCACACAGGCCTGCCTGTGAGGAGTGGGTCGGAAGCAGGAAGTGGTCGTGTAAGGCGATCTGCAGATGCAGCACAGAGCCCCTTTTCAACAGCAGACCCCTTGGTCCCATTCTGCACAGCGACACATCAGGTAGTCCTCCTGCTGCAGCCACAGTAAGACACAGGCTACATCCACATGGGACCAAAGGGCAGAGAGAGACAGAGAGATGAGAATAAAAGATAGGAAAGGGGATGTTAAGGAGGGAAAGAAAAACTGGGAATGATGCAGAAAGAGGATGGAGCGCACTGGAAAATGAAAGTGTGGGCTTCTGCTACTCTAGTCACTCATCAGATAGGATAAAATGTTTACCAGAGCACTGCTGAGATCTCTGCCAAACTTTGACATGGCTGGACAATGGTCCAAACTGTTATCCATGAAATCTTCTTTTATTGCAAAGCAAGGAATGATGAAAATGATAATGTGGTTGCTTTACTGAAATTTACGGAGATGGAAGATCAAGCAACAGGTGTACAGCAGGTTCATTTTTCCATTGAACATTATGGGGGAAGCTGTTGAACTGTGTCTGTCTGTTGCAGAATAGCTGCTGTATGATCCCATCCTGATGTCTTCCCTGATGTAGATTGGCATTCAGCACTCAGGGCCCCCGGGGGCTGGAATCTCCTCTCTGCTTGACTTCCTTTCCTCTTCCTTATATCTCCCCTCCCTCTCTCTCCCCATTGGGGTCTTTGGATTTCCCAGGTGACATATTGGTTGCAGGTGAATTACTGAACTCTGTTATATCTGATTTCAGATCCTGTAACTGCCCAAGGTCATCCCCCCCTGCTCTGTATTTATAGATAGTTTTTGCAGCTGCAAATAAAAAGGGCCTCTTTCACAAAGGTGGCCCATTGACAAAACACTTAAAACACTTAGTTTAAACACTGAGCAGGAATGCGAGGCACTACAACTAGTCCATCACTTCCCCCTTCATTTTGCTTTAATTGTCTTGGCTATTTTCAAACCATTACCATAAAGTGGTTTTGAGCAGGATGCATGCCACCTCGTCTCCCGCTGTACTAAATAAACAAACAGTAAAAGGATAAAGTTAGAATCCTGCTGAAATGTCACTAAATGACAGCTCAGGCAAGGTTTACATGGCATGAAGGAGGCTTTTGTTTGAACCGGATCCACTGTTATTGTTTCCAAGCACTACTTTAGGTGCAACTAAGCTGCTGAAGTGGACCAAAGTGTCAGGAACCCAAAATAGAAACAATTATTTAATGGTGTTTGTTTGGGCAGGGCAGCTTTTGTGTGAGAGCGAACCATCAACGCCAAAGTTTAAACGGCAGTTGTAGTTTGACAGTACTTTAGTAATGTAGACTGTATTACTGAAACAGAGTTTGCGGTTGATATTATTATAACACAGATTAAAGTGTGATGAAGTGATCTGGTCAAATCTATGTCTCTGGCAAATCGTTTAGCTCCAGTGAGCCTTTGATGGTCTGCCCAGGCCAGGGAAAGCTTTGAGAACCGAGACACAGCAGAGAGGAATAAAGACACAGACAGACAGAATCCAGCTCACTGTCCTACCATAACGCTAATAAAACCAAACAGAAGAAAAAGCATGCTTCACTGCCACCATAGTCCTGCTGTTTTGTGACTATGTATATTTTTAATACCATGTCACGCGTTGACACAGGCTACTTAGGAAAGCCTGAGTAATTAGGTCATTTGAACATTTCCTTGGACTATTTAAAGGAAGGCAGGCAGGATGAATTTGGAAAATGCTTGGTACTGACTCACGCACACTGTGCCTGGAATTCCCTCTTTACCATCGGCCAGGGGACTACTGATGTTGGCATTGATGCAAATTGGACTGAAGAATAAAAAAGGGTGAGAAAAGTATTACTCAATGTTTTTTTTTTTTTTCTTTCCTACCATTTCCACCCATCTTTTTTTTTTTTTTTCTTTCCTACCATTTCCACCCATCTTTTGGCAATACATACCAGAACAGTGCTGGGAAAAGAAACGACTCAGGTTCGCCCCTAAACACTTAACTCCAAATAACCTCAGCTCGTGATCTTATTCTCTGAGTTAGCTGTGTTGGTTCTAGCATTAAACCATGACTGTCAATCAAGCGCTTGCTCCACTAGCGTTCCTCCTCAAGCTCATACAAATATTTTTGTTTCCTCCCACCTGCCCCTCAGTTCCTGTGACTTAACGCAAAACTGAAGAGATTTGCTTCCATGCGTGTGTGATTTGGAGAGAGACAGAAAGTATAAAGAAACACAGAATGACAGGAAAGCTGGGGGAAAAAAAAGGCAGGACGATGCATCTGGTGCTGTGGTTTGAAGCAGAGAAACTTCAGAAGGTAGAAGTTTACTGATGATGGTTTTCGAGCCCTATTTTTTTCTCTGTTCCACCCTTTTCTCTCAGCATATTACCAGCATTGCATATTACCTGGTGCCAAGTCTATAGGAAATGAGTCACTTCCTGATTCTGCTCACCCTTTGATTTAAATGTTTGTGTGCCAGTCTGTGACCCCAGCGTTCAATTCCACTGAAATACTTTGATTCATCTGCTTAGGCTTAGAAAAGTAACATTATACCTACTACTCTATAAAATCCCACCACCAAACTGCATGTCAGTCACACAATGTATACTGAAATTATACATAAAAGCACTTGCACGCTTGCACAGACATCCACATATATACAATTGTATCCAACTGAGTGTGCAAATATACTCACACACACTCAGTGCATGCGTGTAAAAGCTGAAACACTCTCCTTCTCTCCTAATTGCAAACATGAACTTAGACCAAAGGTTCATTCACCAATAGAGCTTTTGTATATCCTCCAGCTCTGCAGTCTCACAGGCAAACTGTATTTCATGAGAATTAACTTGTTTCATTTGGCATTGATATAAGGTGCATTTATGTAGCCTACTTTCCCAAGGTTTAAGGAAAACCCCTTTCACAGTCACGTGTTGGAACTTGACTGTTTGTCCTCTTGTCTTAAGATGCATGCAAAGAAACCTCTCTTAAGTCTAAGACAAGCAAAGGTCTTACCTGAAGGTGAAAGGTCACGAGCGTGGCCTGCAGGTACATTGGGGTTTAGACAAAACAAACTCACTCCTCATATTCTTTGATGGATTTCTGCCACTCCCAACCTGCCTGAGTCACACTTCCAAATAAATCTTCACAAATGTCACTCCAGAGGTAAAGGGCCTGTCCGCCTTCTTCCATATTTTGTCATAATAAAAGCGTTCAGCACAAGGTGACGGTGTGAAAGCTCATCAGCCCTAAAGCACTCAAAGTAACAGCTGCGTACATGCGAAACAAATCAAGCCAAGATGTCACATTTATTCCTAGCAGATTAAACTTTATGCGGCCCGTACTGTACTTGTGACTTATTTATATCACGATAAAACACATGAAATGCTTCAAATTCCAGATGCTGGTAGGTTTGCGTTTGGTTATTTTGCGTAGGAATATTGAGTTTCATGACTGCTCAAAACATTAGCCCTTTTTCTGAAGCACCAGCCTGATGCCGCCTGTAAAAATCATTATCGAGCTTTTGTGACACTGTACCCACTGTTTTGCTGTGCAAATAGGAGTGCATGTATTGCTGAATAAGTGTTTTGCCATGTATGCGTTACGTATGAGGATAAAGAGCTTCTGTCAAAACTTGAGGGGTTAGTGACATGAGGACACAGTTATCTGCTTCCCTCCCTGCACATGCACGCTTGTCTCAGGTGGGTTTATTCACTGATTCATGGGACGGAGGGTGACAGGTCAGAAAGAAAAGGCTGAGTCCCCTGAGGCCACTGACACTCCGGTTGTAACTCTGCCGCTGCAGGCCAGGTCTCATCCCCGGACTTTCACCTATGTGGTAGTGGGCGAAACTCCCCTCACTGCCTCTGGCTTCCTTGTGGTCGAGGATATGTAAATCTCAATGGAGCAAAACATGCAGTTCCTACATAAATATAAGGCTTCCTCTGTTATACGTTTCTAAATTAGCACGGATCAATGGGAGATTGTTAAGCAATGCCCACAGGAACTACTGAGTGACTGTAGAACTACAACAAACGCATTTATATTAAATCAGCACAAGATGAATAATATATAAAGCTTACATACCATTGTAGTTCTAATGTGTGAGTGTGCATGAGCTGCTTGCATCTGCCTGTGGGGGTTTGAACATGTGTTTATATCCACACAGGAATGAACGAATGAAGATGAGAGACGGAGAAAAACTGTTGGAATAACATTTGTCACAGCTGCAGATAAAGATGAATTTGTATTTGGCTGTGTTTTCATAAGGATGTGTTTACCGCTTGCAATCTTGTAAACCATTTGAAAACTCTAAATAAGAGATTAAAAAAAGGTTTCTTTCCATTTGGATTTACAGCTGAACGGCAATGAACGTGAAAATGTTTTTTGCTGGTTTCCGTTCGCTTTTGAAATTTGAAGCACAACTAAAACTAAAGATTTATGATTTCCTTGTAGTGTCTGGCGAAAAAGGTTGAAGTCGAGGCTGCCATATTTCATCCTTCACCTCTTGTTTATGTGTGTGTGTGGGGGGGGTCCATCCGCCACATCCACATTCAATATTTTTCACCCAGTGAACACCTTAAAATGGCCCTCTCCCCGGTTACCTTTTAACCAGTGTTTAGTGACTGAGAGCTCAGGATGTCTCTTAAGGTGTGCGGCTTGGTAAAAAAAATATTGATTGAGTGTGCCTTACCTTATAAATATCTAACCAGCACTGGTTAGCTTTTTAAGTGGTGATTTTCTCAGTGTGTGCTATGATAAAAACTGACTCTTAGCTAAATATTCACTTATTAAAATGCAAGAGCGTAGCCTCAGACGTGACTGCGATAATTAAGTTTGAGTTTACAGAGGACTGCATTAATGAATCCTTGTCTAAAAGTTTCATTCACATTTAATCAAACTTTGGTGAATTTTGAGAAGCAACCAAATACTCTGCCCCAGGCAGCACAAGGGACAGGCAAATATTGATACACTGAAAAAAAAGGAATGCAGGAGGAATAAAACCTTAAAGACGGATTTTATCCATTAAGGATAAGGTGATCGGAGTTATAAGTAGGAGTCAGGAAATTTTGCTTGCCCTTTCACTAATATCCTGTTCTACTCAGTCATGTTTTACAGTCTATCACACACTACCTATTTTTCACAGAGACACACAAGTAATATTCCATAGACATGCAGAAATAAGGGAAATTATGTCAAAAAGAGGAAAAAAATTTATCTTTAGACGCTCTAAAACAAAGATTCCATCATGTTTGTGGAATGCTGTGGTTAGCAATATGGAAACAGACTGAGTCCAGAATCCAGTGGTTAGAAAAAAATAAATAAAAGAAAAAAACTCGTCTGAGAAAGAGGAAAAACTTTGGAGGGGGTAAGGGGAGCCTCTGGAATTACACACCAAAACCCCCTCAGACACACACGCACACACATGCATGCGTACAGACACATACTGAGACAGTTAGACACGCACACTACACACAAACACACTTCTTCCATTTTCCCAACTGCGCAGCTAACCACGCTGGGTTAAGGGTGGGGTTAGGGGTGGTGGAGGTAGGGAGGCACGAGTATAACAGGCCTCCTTCAGTACTGTGCTCACTGTTGCATTTGAAGCGTTGAGACGTTGGTTCCTCCGGCATCTTCCAAATATTCTGAACATCACCAGCACAGAGGAAGACAGATGACTCATTAATTATTCTCTGTAAATCATAAGTTGAGAAATTAAGTTTGTAAACTACTGACAGACCACTGCTGTTCATACAACTGCATCCAGAGCTTCTGTATTAATAACTTCGTGGTGTTATAGTCATGAAAGCGTGCCGGGCTCTCTTCACACCACTGACATCTCTCCTCCTGGTCTGCCTTTGAATGTGCGTACGCTCCGAGATCTTAAAGGCAAATTGCTTGCATAATGGATGTTTCCAAAAATACAGAGGAGTAGGCAGGCACGCTGACCAAGGTTTTGGCGGCGCGCCCCTGCACGGGCCCTGGGCCAGCCGCTCTCGCTGCGCATTCCCTTCGCTGGACCAGTCATGCTAGGAGAGGTGTGAGGAGAGCAGTCAGACAGCTTTTATTCTGCCACCTGATCCCCACCCCCCCACCACCCACCCCCAACCCCCCCCACCCCTGCATCCCACCGATTACACAGCCTACTGGGCTAAGCAGCATACTGAACATCCCCTCCCCATTCATCGCTTTGTATGATTTTCCTACTCTCTAATGGCTTTCCCTACTACTGTTGTCAAGATTATTCTTTCTCCTCTCTTATCCTCTCCAGCACCTCTGATCTCATCACCCCTCATCTTCATCTGTCTTCTCTCTCTCAGTGGTCTTTGTGGTGATATTTCAGTGAGTGAGCATCTGGAAAAGCTGAACAACTTGGGAAATTCCTGCTAATGCTAGTTATTGATTTACATTATTATAAAGGGAGCCATTGTTTGTATGAGTGGAGTGCTGGGCCTGCTTCTGCCCTTCACTTGGCTCGAATAATGCTTTGTCTCTCTGGAGAGTCATTGTCTTCAGGATTAAACTGTTTTGTGTGGAATCTTACGCAAATGTTAAATTTCTGCTCTGTTAAGATCGCCTATCTCGGTAGCAGTGGTCTGTTTTTTCCATTTCTTTTAGCCACCTTTGGGTGCTCTCCTGTTACAGAACATACATCAACAGTAATGTTGAATAGCTCAAAAGAAAGAGACGCTGAGCCTCTAGTCTTTTAAGTTAACTGACTTTGAGAGATATGGAGCTTATTGGGGGCTTTGGCCTCTTGGAAAATAGAAATTGCAAAACCAATTACGAGCTTAAGGCACTGATGTGACGAGTCGACAGAGATTTTCACAGTGCTACCAGCATATTTTCACTCAAGCCAACACCACATACATCCTGCACCAAAATGACAGGAAAAAGAGTTTCAGGAAATTGAGTTTTCTTTCAAGCACCTTTTACCCACTCCCTCATTTCAGAGAGAAATCAGTACATGCCCCTTGTATAAGTAAGGGAAAAACACTCCTCTTTCTTCAGCTTTGTTGTAGTTGTGCTCTCACATACACATTCACACAAACACACATGCACCTATACCACAAACACACCAGTTCTTCAACACTCAGCAGTCTTAAGCATCAGGGTGGTGTTGTGGTGAAGCCATATGGGGCGCCACTGCTTGAGAGACTTGGTGATTTGACAGGAAGCCTAAAGAACACAGACACACACACACACACACACACACACACACACACACACACACACACACAGAGCCTTAATTGACTTGTAAAACTCCACTAAAACACACTTTTATGGAACAAATTTTAGACCAGTCGCACAGGATTTGATATCAACTTCTGCCCAGCTTGCAATTCTGTCACCACCACGCTGTATTTATGCACAGTCCAAGGGCAATTTATACTTTTCAAGATAAAACTGAATAAGCTGTACCAAAGACACCACCAGACTGACAGACTGATATGCAGAAAGTTTTTGTGCGTGAAGTAATTCTGGCCTGTGTTACTTAGAATCACTGAGCTGCACAGGGCAGTAGGGGAAGTGGACAAGACATTTGTTAGGATATAAATGACCCTTTACTCTTTGTAAACTGACAGCTCAGGCTTTGGTGCTACTTCTGTAAGGCCCCTGTGATCCTCATACTGCTCTTTTTGTTGCTGGAGGCATTCATCCTCAGCCCCAAACTTCAACGGCTGGTCTGAGCAAATACAATTGGGGCTATGATGTATGATTGTGAGTGTTGACTCTGCGGAGCTGGATCAAGCGCTGCCTGGTGGAGGTGTTGGCAGGGCCATTCATACCAGTTTCCCTAACCGGTGGCGGAGACAGCTGCAGACACTCCGGCTTTCAGATTCTGTGGAGCTGTAGAGGGGATGTGAGTTTTCACAACCAGGCCTAAACTCAGCCAGGTCTCAGCCCCAAGCCTGTCTCCCAACCTGCTAAATGCCTCTGGGAGGTTTACCAAAGGATGAGACAAGGAAACACATGGCAGAGAACGCTCCCTCTGGGTTAAAGTGGAGGGTCATATCTCGATATTGCATTTGTCAGGTGCTATCTGGGCACTCTGGCTACAGGTCTGTGGATGTAAACATAGCCCTCAAGTAATGCTGTAGGGCCATGTCATCCTATCTGATTTCTGCATCCCCAGGTCCTGCCCTCCTCTCTGTGCCTCTGAGAGGGCCTTGACTTTATAAACCAAATAAATTGACCTTTTGGGACCACGTCTGCAACAAGGACCCCCAGAGCCTCTTCAGTCCACTCGTCTGGGACGAGCCCATGAGCCCTCATTTACCCTTTCATTGTGAATAGGACTACATTCATGTTTTATTATGTTCGTAGGTGGTTTGGTTATTTTGCCTGCGTTCACAAAGAATTCATTTATGTGCAGTCTGTCATCGTCCTCCCGATAACCAGCGCTAATGTTATGTCAAACGATCTTATCGTATCCTCAATGCTGAGGTGATCAGATTGCATCTCAGCATGAGAGGAATTTAGGTGTGTTGTGAAATAATAAAAAGTTTTTTTATACAGCTTTTACTGCAGAGCCAACTGTACTTAGCTGAAATGTTGCTGACAATAACTCATGTTTGCCACACACACACACACACGTACACACACACACATACACACACACACACACACACACACACACACACATATAGCATGCATTGTTTTGCTTTGGGACCTCTCGCCTCGCACTATTTGTGGTAGTGAGGTGAGAAATAATTTGGCAATCTTTTTAAGTTACAAACAAATAGAGTATTTCTGCGGCTGCTTTGCTTCCAAACCAAGGTGCTTAGGAAAGAAAAAAAATGTGGTAGCAGTATGTGCTTGTATAAGACAGAGCCCTTTAAGTAATTAAATCAATGCAATAAGCTAGCTGATAAAGGGTAAGCTCCTGAGCTGATAAGGAGGCATTCAGGAATTTAGGGTGGAAACAAAATCAGGTGCTGATCCTGAAATGACCCAGAGAGTGCTGCACAACAAAATGTCCTGAGAGATTAATGAGGATTGAGTTTTTGGGGAAAATATTTAGAGCATCTTTTCATCTTTGCACATTTGACTAGTCCCCAAACTGGTCTGAAAATGTATGGAGCAGACGGAGCAATGCATCCTGCTGTAGGTGTTCAGCTGGGCAGACACAGTCGTCACCTGAGGGAGGGAGAGGCCCAATGCAATAGTGCTCACATGCTTTTCATACAGTAATATCGGAATTTCATTTAGCGGTTTTTACTTACTCCTTAAGACCCTCATAATGGAGTGAAGGAGCATGGCTAAAACTGTCATGAATGTACCCTGCTGAAAGACACTTTAGCAGGTGGACAGTGGCCAAAACAGAGGCTTGAACTAAAATCCTCTGGCTACATGTTTGATCTCCCCATCCGTAGGCCACCCCCAAACATTGGCGTTGGTTGTAGTCAAGGGAAAGAGACAAGAAGGTGGGATGGAAGTTTGGTTACCAAGCCTAGAAATTACATTTTGGTGCTAACTCCAAGTTTCATCTGGTCTGACCACAAAAGAAGCAGAAGCAGTGGAGGGCCAAAGTAAACTGGGACCTGAGAAGCGGTGTCTGGGACGCCTGAGGAAAGGCAACAAACGTCAGTGTGCCCATAGTTCTCACTGTCTAATGGCTGACTGACTAATCCCTGATATTCCTCCATGATCTAAACCTGCAGCACTCTGTAGCAATAGAACACTGTGGCATTGTGTCCCTGCTCTTAAGGAGTCTGTGATTCATTTACTGGCAGTGCTTTTTGGATCCATGCGCTGTATTTTTCTCATCCTCAGTAACTGTAGTGAGATTCATCATTTCAAGACCAAACTGGTTTCTTTGTGTGATTGTTTATGTGGAGGATTTTGACAGTGATGCTTGTGCAGCCATCAAGTCACTGTTGTAAAGCAGGAATCCAACACTCCGATGAAAACTGTAGTTACTTTTTTGAAGTGTCTTTTAATTGTTGTCAGGAATTTAAGTGTTAGTAGTATCTCCAAGACTTTGAGTATGAGTTTGGCAGTATTTTGAAATTCCCCACTGATTACACTGGTTCTTTGTGCCATGACGGCACTGCTGTGTAATGCTGCAATAGTGCTCTCTGCTGGCAGAAACGAGGAATATAGTAATTGTACTTCATCTTTCACATTTCTTTTTTGCATACTAATACCTGGGCGAAAGAATGAATGTTTTTTTTAGCTTGTTTTAAACATAATGCTTCGTTTGTATGTTTAAATATTATCGCCAGATTTTGTTTAAAAAGGGACATATTTTTTTACTGGACAGTAAAAGCTTGTCATCTGATCCTCTCTATTCTCCTTTACTTCCAGGTCTGCTTTGCTCTGGTGCCAGATCAGCAGTTCGCAATGAGGGTGAAGAGATGAGCCTGCAGCAAGCAGCCCTGTCCCTGCAGTTCCTGCCACTGGACGTTTACTGATTCATACAACCCAGAAGACGATGCCCCTGTCTCCCAGATAGCATTTCTGAGGACCAGGCCTTCACAGCACGCGTTGTGCATCATGGCAGGAGAGACTCAGCGAATACACGCTGTCAAAGAGCTGGACGCTGAGTCCAAACTGCAGGATGAGGGGACAGCGCTGGAACTGCAGAGTGACAAAACCACAAAGGAGTCTTCAGAGCACTTTTCAAGCACAGGCACTGAGGCCAGAGCCAGCAGCAGAGGGGCCAAAGCTGAAAAACTAGAGAAGGAAAGGGACTGTCCTCAGCAGCGTGAGGCTGTCATACGGCCACAGCAGGCGGGGAAGATTGACTTCAGATCACTGCAGAACAGATCAAAATTTGCCACTGACAGGACTTGGTCGAGTGGCAAAGGCAGCCCCCAGTCCCCGAGTGGAAAGGGCCGCAGCCGAGAGAAGGGGAAGCGGTCAGGAAAGGCAGAGCGTGGCAACCCGCAGCAGCTGTACAGACTTAGCATTACAAATCCACGCTCCAACAACCCCACCATTGGCATTGCATACCCACAGCAGAAGGTTTCGCCACCCAAGAAGTTGGAGACCAGTCGTGGCCCAATCTCGGGCAGCTACAGATTCCACGTTCCCAGTATACCAGAAAGAGAGGCCGAACTACAGCAAGAAGAGCTCAACTACAGCCGCTGCTTCCAGGAGGCCTCCTCTAACCTTACCTCCCCAAGCTATACCTCACAGGCACTGGGTTCCTCAAGTGGAACATCATCCCACCCACATCCACCCCTGTCACAGCAGCAGCCGCCTGCCTCAATGGAGAACAACAGTGCACAGCCTGGCAGCCAGCTAATCCTGGCTGATTTTCAGCTGAGTGGCTCTAATGCATGGCAGTCTCCTGAAAGGACTTTTAATGGTGCTAACTATGGGGTTTCGTCACAGAAATCCACTGCCCTTACAGAAGCCAGTAAGGCAAGTGCCTTTGTGCCTGGTCCATTTCAATATGGATATCATTTTCTGGAAGAATCAACCTCTGACTCTTTTCCCTGTGAACAGAACCCCCAATCCCAAGACTTTACAGACTCCTCCCTGGGTTCTGTTCATGTGACCCACAACTCATTTTCCTTTACACCTGGAGAAGGACAAAACATGGCTCAAAACAGCACGCAGTTCAGTAATGAACAGCAGTCAGAGGATGGAAGCTCTTATTCTCACTCCCCACAGTCACAGTTTATTCAAGGGGTATCATCCTCCATCCACTGTCCGAGGAATCTGAGTGAGGACTCAGCCAGCAGTGACAGCTCTGGCTCCAGCTCGCAGCAGTCAGAGCAGGGAAAGGCCGCCCTGCCTGAGAGCACAGACACTACTTTACAGGCAGACAGTAGGGATGCAACCATCACCTCGGGGAGTAAGAGGAACTGTCACCCCAAAGACACAGCTGCCAACCAAAGAACATTCATACAAGGAAGTGTCCACCATGTAAGAAATATTTCACAAGGTCCAGGCTCCCAAATGCACTTTTCCAGCAAAACATTTAACAGCCCTCCAGTCAGTAACATTCACACAGGCTCAATGCCTTTTGATAAAAACATTAATAATAAGGTTCTAAATCGGTTACCACACTCCTGGGATGGTACTGGTAAGACATATTCACCAGCTGATCAAAACACAATTCAGTATTCTGACATGAATGATAAGTTTCAGTTTCAGAACCAGCCAGCACTTGAGCAAAGGCCAAATTCATCTAAAAATAGCAGGATGCCCTGGCAGCAAATCCGGCCAACCTCTGCCATGCCGAACCAAAACAGAATCGAGTTATCTAGGCAAATAAGCAATCAAAAATTGGCTTACATTGTTTCCCCCTCTGACTGGCAGGATGACAGCAAATCACATAAGCACAGCTCACTGAAAAACCCCAGCTCATTTCAGAACAGCAGAACTAGTGATGGGTTTTCAAACCAAAGACAGGAGACTGTAAAACATAGCAGTAATACAGTCTCAACTTTTAAAGTAGAAATGAGCCACGCACAAGTATGTGAGTCCAAGAATAAGGCAGTATATTTCGGACTCAACCAGTCTCTTCCAGTGCCCTCAAGAAACTACGGCTATCCACCATTACAGGTCCCACCTATGGGACTTATGATGGTGTCACCTTATGAATCCCCGTTGCCCTCCCCAGTTCATAACCCTGCATCTAGTAGTACCTGCTCTTCCCTCTCCCCAGCGTCCACCAGCCCTGTTAACATCAGTTCAGAGGACAGTCAAATGTCAAAGTCAGCACCCCCTCACACATTTTACCACCAGCCCCAAGCCAAAAGTCAGTTACCTTCAGATCACCTGAGCTCTCACTCCCACCAGTTTCACTCTGATGCTTCACGAAACCTCCCTTACACACCAGACAGAGCCAAAGATGACATGATGAGCTACCTGCAAAACAGCACACATCCAAAGACAACTATGGATGCAAACAAAGGTTACATGGACAGTTTTGGCGTAGAGCATCACCAGCCTCCACCACCATACTCTGCACATCAGCTGTTAGCCACCTCATTAGCCACAGCGAATCTTGACCAGTTAGATGTGCTTCTCACATGCAAGCAGTGTGATCAGAATTTCAATAACCTGGCTTCATTTCTTGGCCATAAGCAATACTGTGCTCAACACACGTTTGCACAAAATGACCTCAAAGACATATCAAAGATGGAGGACGGCAAGAAGCTTCATGCAGAACTATCAAAAGCGGTGCCATCTGTGTCAAATGTTTCAAATGTTTCAAATGTTTCAATGTCCAGGTGCCCGTCTGACCTGCACCTATCTCTGTTGGGCCTGAATAAAAATGGAGAACTGATATCTGACAGTGAAACAAAAGGAGACAATAAGGAAGATCACATGAAACTCAACTTGTTCTCTGGCCCCGGTAACCTCCCTGTAACTCTCCCTGAGCTGGAAATGGAGGATGCCAAGTTAGATAGCCTTATCACTGAAGCTTTGAATGGACTTGGCTATCAGTCCGACAATGCGGAGATAGACAGCAGCTTTATCGATGCATTTGCTGATGATGACCTCACCACTGTCAAAGCAACATCAAACAAACAATGTCTGAAAACCAAAGAATCCCTGGTGTTTGAGAGCAAAAATAAACAATCAACAGATGATGACAGGTCTTTCACACAGGGAAAGTATTTTTATGACTCTGATGTTGAGAGCCCTGAGACAGATAAACAGTACACAGAAAGTAAACTTGAGAAAATATCTCTGAATTTGGAACAAGATGAGAAAATTAACATAAAAAAAGAAGTCTCTCATAAAAATTCAAGAGTTGCCTCAAGGGAGAAGATGAGGGAACAAGACAGCAAAGTGAAAGAGGCGAGAAAACTGTGCAAGAGCGAGGACGACAACACAAGTACACAAAGGTTTCTGTTATCCAGCAAGTTTTCTGAGCGCTGTGGTGTTAACAGCTTTCAGGACAGCTCTGCACTTCGAGGGTCAACGCCCTCTCAGGCCTCTACATCTCCAACCTCAAGAACTGCAATGAAAGAGAGCAAGAGGAAAAGCACTGGAGGGGGCACCTGGAGCAAAGAACTTATTCACAAAATAGTTCAACAGAAAAATAAACTCCATAAGCTTCATGTTAAAGGTACCAAAAACCTCCAGTTTTCCTTGGTGATGGAGAGACTGACTCCCACTGTACAGAACCCCGCATTTGGAGAATACGACTACGTCTCGGACTCAGATGATGAATGTGAGCCCGTAAAGATAGCAAGCCAGGGCCGGCTAAATCAGAGCAGTCGCTGTAAATACACATACACTAAAGAGTGCAAATGGCGAGCAAGGAGTGAGAGGGACCAGGCAGCATGGAGACATGAGTCGAAGGAGTGTTTTGAGGTGAAAAAAAGCGAGGAAGTTTCTCTCTCGCCTGAGAAACATGGTTCTCACCAGAGACTCAGGAGGAGGGGTAGCAGGTCATCCACAAGCAGTGAACTCAGCACATCTGTGAGTGTTTCAAGTGATAGTATCAACAGCCCCAAAAGCACTGACCGCACTGACTCAGACTGTGAGAGGAAGACAGACATCAAAAGGAAAGAGCCTCCAGAGCAGAAAACCTATGAAAGGTCTTCCCCACAGAAGTTATGTAAAGAGTCCAGCACACTAGCACTGACATTCACTAAATCTGTCAGGAAGTATAATACTGACAAAACCATTCTTTCTGATAACAAAGACAGTACAGAGGATCCAAAGACGCATCATTCAAATCCAGAAGTTGCTGATCCAGTGTCTTCCTCACAAAAAGCAAAAGACACAATGAAAAACTTTGAAAAAAGCAGAAGCTCTCACACAAAATCAAGAGAGAGGCCGGTGTCTCACAGAAAAGAAACCGGCACAACAGTCAGTTCAGACAGAAACACACTACACAGAGCCGACAATCTGTGCCCCAAAGAAGAACCAACACAGCGCAGCAGCGCAGATAACAAGCCACCACAGTTTGATTCACACTCTCCCACCATCAACAAAGAAACTGATTTCAATATTGACAGAAACACAAAGGGCAAAAGCAGAGAGGGGCCCCAAGTCACACAGCCAGAGTTATCACACAGTACCACATTTGAAAAACAGAGTGACAGCGTCTGCATGGTGAAAGAGGCCATTACTTTAGGCAATGACCTAGACACACACAAGCCTGCATCTCTGTGCACCTCTTTGATGGATGAGGTGTGCCTATCTCCAACTGAAAGCCAGGGCCCACTGATACAAAAAGACACGCTCCACCTCATGCCCTACCCTCTGGATCAGGAACAGGGGCTCATGAAATCCCCGCTTTCATTTGACACCTCGTCAATGTTCGGGGACCTCACGGGTTTCGACAGCGGGCTCTACTCAGATATGCCGATTCAGAAAGAAGGTTTCCATTCAATAGAGAACACGTCTGATAAAAAGGAAGAGTTTGTGTCGTCCTTCTCTCCCTTTCTGGAACAAAGAGACTGGAACCTTATAGTTAGCCCGGTGCTGCCAGATGAGATATCTCAGTACAAAGACAGCTCTGAGAAATCAAATGAAAAGAAACCAGATTATAGTCACGTCCCTTTGTCTCTGCCAGAAAAAATAATTGACTACAGTGCAAATCTCAACAGCTGTGCGTCAGAGGATGAGTTGGAGATAAAGAGAATAGTGAATGAGCTTGAAAACCAGCTGCAGACAACTAAGTTGGAAAGCCCACCGTTGCTAGCTCAGGACGTCCCCAAGCAGCTGCAAATGAGCAAATTTTCACCTTTACAGCTGGGTGACGAGTCCGAGGGTGAAGGCACTGGTCTGGATATTAGGTGCCCTGTGCAAACAATAGATGTGCCAGTGACCAGAATGCCCTCAGAGCCTTTCACTGAACCGGGACTCCCGTGGTCCAGTCCGTTCCAGTTTGAGCTGATGAGTGGACACCACAGTCCCCACACTCCAATTACCAATGAACCAAGGGCCCTTGAACATTTTACTGAAAAAGAGAATGATGCACCAAATATGATTGCCACAGCCTCACATATTGAACGCTCACAGCTCCACCGTGACCAAAAACCAGAGGAGAGAAGCGCTGAGAAAGAGACTCCTGCAGAAAGTACAAAAGAAGAGATTTTAGAACAAAAGAGATACGCAGAAAACCTCATGAAAAGCCTGGAGGTGATTTCAGACTCTATATTCAAAAAAGAACCCATTATATCAGAACACAAGGAGCCGCATGTCACCTCTCTCACCAGTCAACAACATCAAGAATTTGAATGTCAGGCAGCTGATGCAGTTGAGAGAGAAGATCACAGTGAAAAGGAAGCAATTACTGGGAAGAAGAATACATTATCACCTTCAAATATCAATGAGCGGAAGGATGATATTGAATTCATTCTGAATGAGTCACAGTCATCCCTCTCCAACAGCACTGACCCCACTCTCGATGGAAACCAGCCAATTTCATCGCAGCCAAGTGAGCCCTCAGAAAACGATGATAGCGAGGGTGAGACTAAAGTCACATCGGAGGAGGATATCACTGAGAATAGCAATTTGATTGAGTCTGCTCACTGCTCAAGTGTGGTGACACATGACCCACATCTGGTTGAGGAGTCCTGTGGGAACAGTAATGCGGAGGACAATGTGAATCAGCTGTATAAAAACAATAGTGATGGCCAAGAACATTCGACTGCGGATGGCTATGAGGAAGCAGATGCAGTGAAGGGAATCACTGGTCAATCTGGCAGTCATCCTTCATCACCTGCTCTACCTGACCCCAGTCTGCGAGAACAATCCGCTGATCACCATAGTAATCCCGAAGACATTAAAGTGGAGTGTTCAGAGAATCCGATGGGAGCTGTTGAAACAGCAAAACAAGATCATTTGATTGGACTTTCTCCCTCTAAAACTTGTAGCCCAGTTAAGATTTATGCCGCAAGTCCAACAACTGATTTGTCAGTGGAGATAGTCACCACAGAAAAACCCTGCAGTCCAATACTAGTGGAGACCAATACAGAGAGTTCAAGTCACAGCTCACCCTTCCAAGACACTCAACCCATAGAGGGACAAAGCAGTCTGTTGTTGCTTTCACAGTCTGATGACATCATCGCCAGTGATTCCTGCAAAGTTACCCCCTTCGATGACTCTTTGAAACCTGAAGCAGGTCTTGCCTTCGACACCATTCAGAAACAAGAGGAGATTTTACATGTTCAGGACATAAAAGAACATCTTCCTATTAATTTCATGGCAAGTCACCAAAACTCACCTTGCAGAGAAGAGGTGGAAGAAAGTCACTGCCTTTTTCTACACACTGCCCCACCACCCAGCCCTCTTTTATCAACCACTCTTCAAACAGCCATGCAGACATCGGACCTAGAAGACGATTCATGTCAGTCACAAAGCAAATGCAATAATAAGTCTGCTGATGAAGGCTCAAGTCCAAATGTAAAATCCCCCTTAATCAAAGATGATAACCAAAGTGTCAAAGAAGCTCTAAACAGTGATGAACAATTGAACACAACAGCTGAGATGGAGTATTCTTTGATAAGCCCACCTCACCTGGACTTGGGAATCATAGAGTGTAAAATCCCCAGCTCTGAAACCGCCAATCCCTCTCCACTTCCTGTGACCAGCACAGCAGAACCTCCAGAGGGCCTTGAAAAGAGTGATCCGATGTATGATTTCAAGCTCAGCCCGCTCAACTACAACAGCATCTCAGATGAACCTCCGCACCTGAATCAATATGACTACATACCAATTTCGCCAGCAAGTAAACCTGAGGAAAATGCAGACATCAAGCAGAGTCCCAGAGATGACTGTGAACCATGTGACCTGAGCATTAACCCTGCACTGATTTTTAACAAAACTGAAACGGACACAGTGGTATCATTGAATGCAGACCCTGCAGCTAAAATAAATGTATTAGATGAACCACTGGTCCTCCAGCAGAGTATAAAATTCACATGTTTTTCATTGGGTCTCCCCGCTGAACTCAAGAGCACAAATCCCTCAGCTGGCAATGTAAGGAAAGACTTGGAGACTCACCATGATCCACTTGAAAATATTGAGCAATTGCATATTTGCGCTGACATGCTGGGAAAGGTTGAATCAGTGAATTTAGATTCTCACAAGGCTACTGCTGAGGACAGTACACTTCTCAGAAAAGAAGTTTCAGATGCTCAACCCACTACTAAGCCACTCATCATCTGTGAAAATGAACAAAAGCCTCTTCCACCAGACCCATCAGAGAAGCAACCAACAGTGGAGACTGGCCGATGTTCAACAACGTACCAAGCACACAAAGAAATACCACAAAAAAAGACACAGAGCAACACTCAACAGGGGAAAGTGCTCTGTGAAATCTGCTTCATGTGTTTCAGGACTGTGCCAGGGTTAAAGAGACACAAGGCCATGAAACATTTGGTCAGAGCTGAAAAACACCACGGCCCACAGAACACAACATCAAACCATCAGGGGACGATGCTTATTTATGAAGCATCACAAACTACAGAGAAAGAACATAAAGATGATTCACAGACTGGTTACCCAACAAAAATAGATGGGCTGCCTGAGACGAGTGGCACTCTCGTATCGAAAGCAGCAGAAGCTGAGTCAGTCCTGGAGGAAATGGCAACTGAGACAAGTGCAGTGGCAGTGGATGAAATGGGCCATCAAAACCGTCTGCTGCCAACAAAAGCAAAGAAGAACAACAAAGCTAGAAAGAACAAAAACAGCGAGGTAAACATAAAGCCCGACCCTTTCTCTGATGAGATTCTGAACATACTAAAAACGGACATACTTCAAGCTATAACTCCTGAATTCAAAAGCAGTGTACAGGGGCACCGCAAATCTCCTGAGGAGGTGAAAATCACAGACAGACCTGTTACTGAAACAGAGGAATACCCTCACCCTGTTACTGCAGACTCTGGCTTCGACGATGCATCCCGACCTCCAACAAAAGAGACAAGTGTACTTAGTGAAACTGTGGAGCTGAATCAAATGACCGATACAGAAGAAATGAAATGCGCAAGCATTACAGAGATGGCAAATGGGGAAGTATGTACAGATAATAATGAGGAAAACGCTATATGTGTAGAAAAGGATATAATCAGAGAATGTGATGATTCCAGGAAGACTCTGCGTGCTGTGGAGGAGATGAGTGAACAAGAAGGATCGGAAAAGAGCCTTGCCCAGGAGATTCTCAGAAAAGTGTCAGTCGAGATAAAATCCGAGAACAACAGTGGCCCTTCAGACGAGTTACATCCTCTCTCCTGTTTGAATTCTTCCCCTCTCAGTCCTCCCGGCATAAGTTCCGATCTGAAGGCCTTACTTGACGACGACACCACGTTCTCGCAGCTGTTCCCCAGAGATGAGGAGGCAAAAAGGAAAAAGTGCCCGAGGGTGTACAGCAAAAGAAACAAAAGACAGAAGCTACTGCCCAACTCAAATGTGACTCAGGATTACCCTCCATCAGAACCCTTCATGCAAAATAAAGACCAGTACACGGAAAACCAAGCAGAGCAGACGTTCACTGTCGATCAAACTAACCGCTGTGAATACGAGACAATATCTATTGATGATGCCATCATGTTGAATATGTGCCACAACAGCACAATGAAGGCTGATGCCAAGCCGGTGTCGGATGTTAAACAAAGTGATCAGGAGGATGCTCATGAGGATATTAAAGAGCTTGGCAACAATCTCTTGAATCCACTTGAGAGCACCATTGATAAATCCTCAATTGAATGGAGTGGCTCCTCTGACTTCCCCGGCTTTGATGCAAGCTCAGCCGTGACCTCTGACCCCAGCACCTGTAAACCAGAAGTGCCAACCACTCCTTGCCCGCTGCCCTTGCCTGCTGTTCCATATGCTGTGGAGCCATGTGTCACGGAGAGTGTCCAAACCTTCCACAACATTGACATTCAAAACATCAACACCAAATTTCAGCTTCCTGAGATTCAGTTCTTTGACTCTAATAACGACATCTCAGTGGCTCCTACTATTGCAACTGTTGAAATGGAGAACAGAGATGATGAGAAGTCCAAGAAAGTAACAGAGCGGAGAGGCAGGAAACGGCAAGATGGTGGAATAAAGGTCAAAGATAAGCAGTACAAGTGTAAAGTGTGCTTCACTTGGTTCCTCACCCTGGGTGAGCTGAACTTTCACAAGTTATCCCACAACCCCTCTCCACCTCCAACCTGCTACATGTGTGTCCAGCGCAAATTCAGCTCCAGGGAGCAACTGAGAGACCATCTGAGGGAGAAACATGCCAAGAACAAGACAGGTATCTGGACCTGTGGAATGTGCTTGAAGGAGATATCAGATGTGTGGATGTACAATGAACATTTACGAGAGCATGCCACTCAGTTTGCCCGGAGGGGTCAGACTCAAGGTTCCATATTAGACATTCCAGGCTGCTTCATGCAGGAGACAGCCGTGAAGAACTTTATCACCTCAATCATGCAGCACCGCCCCAGCAAAGCCGTCAGAGAGTCTAACAAAGCCACTAAAGAGCAGGAAAAAGCTGCTGCTGCTGCTGACAGCACTGTGGGAGAGGGTAAAACCTCTGAGGGCGCTGAGCCAAAAGTTCACAAAACTAAAAGTAGCAGTGGAGCAGGTGGGAAGCAGAGCACATTAACCCCACTTGAGGTCCTCCACAACACAGGTCCTCCACAACCTAAAAGTGTGGAGATGCATCCCAACTGCAAAGACCCTTCAAGAGACTGCCACCACTGTGGGAAACAATTCCCCAAGCCATTCAAACTCCAGAGACATTTAGTGGTACACAATCTGGAAAAGATTTTCCTGTGTCACAAATGTCCCGTCTCTTATCAGGAGGCCCAGGCACTTAAAGACCATCTGAAGAGAGCGCACGAGGAGGTGGACGAGCTGGATTCAAAACACACCACCCTTTACACCTGCGAGCTCTGTGCTGATGTCATGCATGTGATTAAAAAATCCTTCATCTGCAGCACCTGCAACTATACCTTCTCTAAGAAGGAACAGTTTGATCGTCA
This sequence comes from Seriola dumerili, assembly GCF_002260705.1. NCBI lineage: Eukaryota > Metazoa > Chordata > Actinopteri > Carangiformes > Carangidae > Seriola > Seriola dumerili. The sequence goes on from NW_019174474.1 coordinate 6,526,235, forward strand.
CATGGAAAAGCACCTGTCTGGTGGGAACAAAATTTTCAAATTCCGAGGTGTTCTGAGACCTGTCAAAGCATCTGCATCCAAAGAAGATGAATGTGATTCGCCTGCAAGTAAGAAGAGGAGAATTCTCTCTGACAGTCTGCAAGAAAGTAGCTCAGACAGCGGCATTGCCAGTGTAAGCTCAGTGCACTTAAATCAAAGCTCTGAAACACAGTCTTCAAAACCCTCTGTGTCCATGGCAGACGACTCCACACAGACCATTGCAAATGAATACCACAGTGACACAAACAGTGCGAATGTGAAGACGGAGGACATGGTTGAGGACTACTCCGAACTCCTTGTAGAGCTTGAGAAATGTATTCACATGGGCTCGTCAGAGTCTGCTTCACCGAAGAAGGAGGAAATTGACCCAACTCCCTCACCTAATCCTGATAAAGAGGGTAATGGAAAATCAATTACTGAACCATGTGACGTGAAAGAGGAGAATGAGTCAGTCTGCATTAGAGCAGAGACAACCTCATGGTCAGCATCTAAAGAGAGCAGCAGTGTGGGGGAGGAGATTATTAAAGCAAAGGAAGGCTCAGCTGAAGGAGACACAGCCGAGACTGAAGAAAAAACAGATTTACTTCCACCTAGCGAGGACTCTTTTGTCAGCTTAAGAGAAAATCAAACAATTTCAAAGACAGCTGAGTCAGCAAAGCATGAATTAGCTGTTGATGTGATGGACCAGCAGAGGGATGATGAGCAGTGGCAGCACACGTCGAAAGCTTCTAATAATGACAGCAAACAGCAAACTTTAGCTCACGGTGCTGAGCAAGAAGGTAGCAGTCAGATGAAAGACAAAGCTGCCAAAACAAATGACAACACTAAAAACAGCACTACAACTAGCACCACGAAGGCTCCAGAATCAACACCCGTCCTCCACTCCAAAGTTTCCCTCAACACTCCCGTCTCAAACGAGGACAAAGAATCTCCGAGACCGCAGAAGAAGAGGAAGGATATGAAATCCCCCCACAGCCTGCAGAGGGTTTCCTCTCCAGCCACACAAGAGAACTTTGGTGTTGACTCGAGGCCCAAGAAGAAATTTCGCCCCAGCAAGTGTGCAAATCCCTCTCTGCAGAGAAAGTCAGACGGACCCAGCGACTACCCTGTGCTGTCCTCAGTACGGGACGACGTTGTGAGCAACAAAATAGTTTCCAAGTGCAAGACTTCAAACTTGGGTTTGCAGTCAAAAAGAAGTTTGCTTGATAACTGTATTCCAAAGAAAACTGAGATTGTTAACCCTCTAAATGGGGATTATAAAGCCAAAAAGGGACCTCTGGGACGGCCTTTGCATCCCCCTATTTCTAAAGTGTCTTCTGTTCCCATGAACAATTCTTTGAATAAATCTAGGCCGAAGATGGGGGTGAGGTCAATGGAGAGCCATTCCTACCGGACAGCAGAGTCCCAGAACCACCTCTTAAGCCAGTTGTTTGGCCAAAAACTCACTAGCTTTAAGATTCCTTTAAGGAAGGACACATCAGAATCTATTAACTGAGCGGCGTTTGAGGGTTCTGTGAATAAGAGAATATAAATGTTTATGACAATTCATTATGGTGGATGAGATTGCACAGCTCTTTTCTGTGAAATGCTATCTTTAAATACTTACATAGTCACTTTATGTCTTCTTTGTACATGTGTTTTTATTACACAAATGTGAGGACGAATGGCAGATATGAATTTTGGGTAAAAAATGAATATGCTATTTTCGAAAAATGATTGAACTTTTTTTCTGCTTTTCCTTTGTTGGACACTATCTGTTTCAGAGATTATATTTCATTTACCTAAAGGAAAGGAAAAAAAGAATACTTGAAAATACAGTCAGATATGTTCGTCTAAGAGATGCATGTTCATTTTGCATTCAAAACATGATTTTATCAGTTTAAGTCCTTTTTGCAAATGACGTCACAACTGACCTGGACTATTGTCTGTGCACCTTTCGTACAATGCTTCCAACATATTCATTTTGTATTATTTTTTAACTTTACTGTACTGCATCGACATTGATCATCATTTTAGCCTTTTGTATAAACATTACCTGGTGCTACATTGTGTTTTATTGTAATGTGAATGCCAATGTCCTCGGAAGGGAACATGAGATCTGTAGCAGTTACAGTACATTCATCCAACTGACTTTACTAGTTCTCTGATGTTTCTTAAAGATACTGTGTAAACCATCCAAGTACTTCATATGTAGACTGATAGAACACAAAATTAGGAATGCTTCCAATGTATAAACTCAGGTGCATACAAGGACATCACAGTCCCAAGACCTGTAATCAGAGTTCTTCCCATGCACTGATAATACCACACACAAATCACAAACTCAATCATCTGTGTCTGTAACTCCAACTGTTTAATTATGAATAGTATTTACTAGGACAACAAAGGTGCTTTATCTTGTTTATACTGTATGTATCTTATATTGTATAATATTGTAGGTAGATTATTGTTTGGTGTAATGCTTCATGTCAAAGTTTTATTTTAATAATGTGCAAAATGAATCAGAGAAGAAAGGGAAATGCAGTGCCTCTTGCAAGTTGTAAAGTGGTTCACTAAGTGCCTCTTTTATAGTTGGTTATTAAAGATCTGTATTGGTCTCTCCTTGCTCTTTTCTTCCTTTGTTCATGACATGTTTTGCAAATGTTCCCACTTCCATCCCTGCGGACTGCAGCTGTCACCACATGCATCAAACACTGGAAGCAATGGAAGCTGCTTGTGCCTGGAGGCAAAAACAGGTGCGCACACAACAAAGTCTGCCTTTTTTTTTTTCTTTTTTTTTTTTGTCTTCAGATCAGCACTTCAATGAGATCACTCATCATCTGAAAGATGAGCATAAATGTATCTTTACTACAGGGAAACATTCAACAGAAGACAATCACATCTATCCAACCATATGTTAGTCTCCACCAGCGATGTCGAGCAGGCAGCGAGGAGCTCTCACTTCTGTGACGCCTCTGTCATGTTGCTTTCTCACCACGTGTAAAATGGCTTCTATTCCTACACGAACATTTTTCATCATCACATAGGAATAAAAAGCCATAGTACACAGCGGCATACATGTAGAAACACACTGGGTGAATATGAAGAGTGGTGTTCTCACATCATCCACAGAGACCTGTGAAAAAAGGCAGCAAGAGAAGAGGGAAGACAGAAAGGAAGTTATTTTCTTGGTCAAGGACTCAAGTTCAAGCATTCAGTTATTGTGGAATACAAGAAAACACTTCTCACTTCTCTCACTTATCTCAGTCGTTAACTGTGGACGTGATTGAAATAGATTTGTAAAAAAAAAAACAGAAAAAAAAAAGAAACAGCAGCAGAAAAATCGACAAGCTTAAACACATCAGTCTGTGTTGATGACAAACATATTTTTACATATGGAAATGTGGTTACTTTCTCTTCAAATCACGTCTATTGCACTGTAAACACGTACATAACATAATATGCATAATGTGCCACGCATTGGTCTTGTAACTACACATTTAAGGCCTCACAAGTATGTCCACAACACATCACAAGGTCATATTCACATTTTTCACTGAGGTTTATAAGGTTTATTATGGACACATGGGTGTGTTCTGTGGACATCAAGTCGTGTTGATTCTAAGACTATCTAACACGCTAACACTAAGTGTGGAAAACCACAGTGCTTTTGTTGAAATAACTTCTCTCATTAATTTAGTGGGAATACTGGTTTGGCAGCAACTGCAGAGACCATATTTTTGGACTCACTGATGACAGCAGAAAATACAGCAAGCATAATTGTCATTGAATTATGGACCTTCTCTGCTCACTGTATCAAAGTGGATAGAAGCTGGATACAATTCAAATTCATAAAGGTATGCTGGCTGGCGTGTTACATCCTGACTCTTGTTACAGTCCAGTAAAAGTCACGAACAACACGTTACAGATTTAAATTCACCCCCACTTCTCTTGATGCAGACAAGGAGCTGTCTTGAAGGCATACTGAAGGCCAATAACTCTCTCTCCATTCTTTATCATTTGTTTACAGAAGTCAGAAATTTCATAATCTTTCATACAAATTGGCAAAAGCCCTTAGAAGCATTTGTGAAAGTTAACTGATACTCGTGAGGCCTTTTCAGATATCTGTTAAACATTTAAGATATGGGATATGGGAAACCGTCACATGCTCTGCTGTACCATAGTCTTGACTTAAAGATTGTTTATGTGGCTAAATTCAATACTGACCTCGCCCAAATGGCTGAGAGTCTACCACAGTCGACTGATAAAATTGTGAGCGGATGTACAGGTTTTTGGCTGGCAAAAAGTTTTTCGTCATCTTCTATACTAGAAGTTTTTGGGTGGAATGTAAATCCATTACAATCCATTATAATTTTCTGAGTGTTTCACTCAGAAAAACCTCCCTGATAGCCTGATGAAACACTTTTTGTTGCTCTCAGCTAACAAGCTGTTGGATATCTGATGCATTGTTGAGAGTCAACAGGGGAATATCAAAGTGGTTCACTGAATGATAAAATGTTTTGTGATTTTGGTGGAATGCCTTCTTTTCATTCAAAGCCACAGGAAGGTATTGAATCCCCTCACATTTGTAGATTCACACAGCATAAACCAAAAGAAAAGGGTCAGAGTGAGAGGCAGGACGACAATCTGTTGTTGTGTGTGTGTGTGTGTGTGTGTGTGTGTGTGTGTGTGTGTGTGTGTGTGTGTGTGTGTGTGGTGTGGTGTGTGTGTGTGTGTGTTGTGGTGTGTGTGTGCGTGCGTGTGTGTGTGTGTGTGTGTGTGTTGTCCTGGTGTAGATGGATACCACTGATCCAATGGCAGTTGCATCAACATTAATTCGAAAAGAGAAGAGGATTAACTGAGAATTACACTGTGTTTTAGTTTAGCTGAATAATAGCAAAGCCTTGATCTCATAGTAGAATATGTACTGTACGTAGTTATTCAAGAGTCAAGCAGCTTCCAAGTCTATAAAACGTTATGAGTTTCTACATGAATATTGCAAAATTAATTAAGTTACATATTCAATTAGGCAGAGGATGCATGGCTCATTCTACAAACTGAGATTAAATTCATTACACTGCAGGAATCTTGGCCAGTCAGGGATTCAATGAGTATGACGCCTGAAGGCTGAATGATTGACGACTTCAGTGACACCTGAGCCATTGAGACGTGTAAATGTAATGCCTAATAACAGTGACGTGTGCTTTTTACATATTTGATAATTTGCCATTTTCCTATTCTGATCTCTTCTCCTCCTCTGTTGCGCTGATTCATGTCATGTTGCACTTCTGATTTATTACAGAAATTGTGGCTGATATTATTTAACTTCATACCTGTCTTTTACCTGCTCCACGTGGTGAGGTGTGCTTGAACTTTCTGCACCCGTAAATCTCCTCCAGGTCCTCCGGTCAGCAGCTGTGTGTTGATTAAGACAAAATTCAAGCAGGGACCTGAGTATATTTTGTCACAGTTTAGCCCAGAATGTGTCACACAGAATGAGTAGGAGCCCCACACACCCTACTGTCAGGCATCCTTTTATCATCTGATCTATGAGGAAATTCTCCAGGGGCACAGTCATGCAGGAGCATGACAGGAACGCTTTGCACTTTGAAGTAGAGTGACATTATCAGTAAGTATGGTCTTGAAATAGCATCTCTTCTCTCTCCCTCTCACTCCATTTGTGAGTCTCCCTCCCCCTCATCTGATCTCTGACTTTCTTCCCTCCGTCTATTTTCCTCTGCCACCACCCTCATTCTTCTGCTCTTCGTTTTCTCCTGCTTTTTTTCTTCTCTATTCTTCATCAATTTCTTTCTCAGCAATACGCCCCGTCTTTCCATTTTTACTTCTGCCTCTTCCCATTTTCTTCCATCACCCCTTCACTAGCTTTTTTTCTTCTGTCCCCTTCCTTCCCTAGCTGTTAAGCTCACCTCGTTTCTCCCCACTCTTCATTTGTCCTCTTCCATTCCTCCCTGTCACTCCCTCACCTTTACACCCACCCTTCTCCCTTGTTTTCCCTCCCTTTCTATCTCCTCTCTCGCCTCGCCTTCACCCTTTGCTCCCTCCCCCCTCGCTGTGGAGCGTGCTGTTGGCTGGCTCTCAGGGAGGTCGGGAGATCAGGGGCAGATAGAGATGGGCTGCTGGTCAGCGGTAATGACACACAGGCTGAGGGGCCACTCGGGTCGCCTCTGCTGGGAATGTGAGGCTGCAGCCATCACAGAGAGAGATAAATAGCTAGATGGATGGGGAGGGATTCGTCGAACGAAAGGGAAGGAATGACTGAGCATCCCTCCCTCCATACACACACATTGGAGGAGATCGTGATGTATTTCCATTGGGATGATATCTGAAATCATTTGTGTTCAACGATGAGAGTGTGTATGAATAATTCAATATAAACACGTTCTCCTGGTGTGAAGAAAGAGGACAAAGAAATCTTTGAAATCAAGACATCAAACCAGTTTTGCCTGACAACCATCAAAACACTGCCTACCCGCTTAAAATCCTCAAATGGGAGCGCTGGCAGTAAGAAAACTACACAGGGAAAGTACACTCCCACAAGACTGGCACCTGAAATAGGAGTCAAAGGAACTGGGGCAGTTGTAACATCAAAATGAATTACTAACCAAATGAGCAGATAAAAATAAATCATGGTGAAGAAAAGATAATATGGAAGACGAAACATTAAAGTAAAGTCAAGCACACTTTTTCTAATTAATGGCCTCTCAGCAGGAAGTCATGGTCCCTGACTGCCAACGGAGCCTTTATCTACTCGACCATTTGTCATTCCAGTCAGCACCAGAGAGGGAACAGCCTGTACACAATAGCTAAACGTACCTATTTGATGTTCCAGGTTTACAGAAATAAATGGGGTTGCTCTGCAGGGGCTATGCAAACAAATGAAAGCCTGTTGGTGTGTGTCTGCAGTGACTGGAACACTGCACCCAACAGCAGGTGTCTTCAGAGCGGCCGGCCTCGCAAAAGACACGGCTCATTTTGAAGAAAGTTTGTTAAACACACTCCGTAATTAGTCTGCTATAGCTGAATTGGTTTGCAGGTATAGTTTTATGTTTAAATGCTGTATAAGATAGCCACAGTAAATTCTATTTATACCTCTCTTCATTCTCACTTCACAGACGACAGAGAAAAGCAGCACTAGTAGGTCTGAGGTAGGCAACTAGAAAAAAAAGCCTTAACTCTTGGTGGCAGAGTGCTCCTCCTGGCATGACAGTTTGAAATCAACCAAACTGCTATCACGCATGTAAAAGACTGGAATTCCCATATTGCTCACAGTAAAACATACAGTAAAAATGACCCTTCATACACAGAGCCAGGCATTAGGGATGCCTCTGAGACCCCCCCCCCCCCCCAAATTCTCCACCACTCCTGACTACTCCACTATAACCTTCATCCTCTCCCCCTCCTCCTCCACCTCCACAGTGCGCTCCCTCAGCTTCTCCTCCCGCTGTCTCTGTGGTTATCACAGAGAATCTGAAGGCTCTACCCTGACATTTGATGTGGCACAAAATTGGATTTCCAGTGTGATTCACTCCCCGAGCCCCTCATGGAGTGTAATCCATGCTGTGACTAATTGAGTGGCATGCCAACAGCCTGAGTGTGTAAATGGATGGCTGCTGGTGAAATGTGCCTGTGACCTGCTCTTTTTTTTTTTTGGTTTTGTTTTTGTTTTTTTTGTTTGTTTGGTTTGTTTGGTTTTTTTTTTGTCTGATGACCTATGAGTTCATTAGACAGAGAAAGGAAAGGACACACACACACACTCTCACAGACATACACACGCACACGCACACGCACACGCACACACACACACACACGTTCTCCAATACAAAGACACATTTTATCCTTTGTCAATGTCACCTCTTGTTGTTGCCCACTGAATGTGACCCAGCACGCGCTGCTGTCTGGCCGCCTGTGACACTCATAACTAATCTGAGCAACAGAAAATCTATTTTCCTTGTATGAAACACAACATATCCTGTAGACTGGCTGAACTTGTGCGATGGGAATCATGGCTTTTGTGCATAAGCAAACCTGAAATCTAAAGTGGGAAACAGAGGTGTCACTGACAGATGTTACAGGATGACTCACCACAGCTATGTCACCTGTCTGACCACTAGTATCCCAGCAGGCATTGCTTTAACCTGGCAAATCCCTTACGCAGACAGGGGAAGCGCTCTATAACAATGACGCAACAGACAAGAAAGCTTTTTTTTTTCCTCCCATGTCGATAGGTTATCTTCGCACCAAATCCTCACACTCTAATCTCAAATCTCTGTCATGCCCTCTGCTCTGGGGACCCTGCATCTGATTTGGATTTGAATAATTGAAGCAGTTTTCCTTCCCAGAGGACTGGATACAGCAGTTTCCTCTTCATTAAAAACTTTCCACTAATGTGTGTGTGTGTGTGTGTGTGTGGTGTGTGTGTGTGTGTGTGTGTGTGTGTGTGCCCCCTCATTTACAGTGAGCACTCTCCTTCCACACCCCCGCTAAAATATACACACCCACGCAAATTCACACAGACAAGATGGGATATAGAAGTGTACACACACACATGCACATGCACGCACACACGCACACACACACGCACACACACACACACACACACACACACTCCCGAGGTTTGCTGTGACACATTCTAAAAACATGATAATTACTTTGAATAAATGAGATGCTGGCAGCAATTTAAAGCATAATGGCAGGCAGCACGCAAACAAAAGGCACTAATGAATGAACTCAGAGATGGATGATAACGTGGCATACGTACCTGCAGGATTTCATTCACCAGACTCTCCCTGCGTCTCCCCTCTGTTTTTTCTCTCACCCCTGCCTCCCTCTCTGGTTGTGGATAAGGTTGTGCCTGCCAGCCTGTTTCTGGAGGAGAGAGTCTTCACCCTATCGAGTCGGGGACCGGGGCTCAGCTGCAGAGACTGACATCATCCCTTTCAGAGAGGAGGTTTTCCCCTCCCGCTATCTGCACCTTCTCTCTCTCTCTCTCTCTCTCTCCCTCTGTCTCACTCTCCCTTTCTCTCCCTCTCTCTCACCCTAACTCAGCCACTCACTCACTCCATACAGTAGTATACTCCTCCTATCTTTGCCTCCCCTGCCTCCCTTTTTTTTATCTCTCCTTCTCTTCTCTCTTTCATTAGCTTCCACATATTGCTACTATTTTTCACAGCCGCCGCGTGTGAGAGATATTGGCACTGAAACTGTGCCTCTATACACAGTAACAAGTGCTAAACTAGGACTTTACTATACACAGCAGTCTGGACTTCTACTGTATTTTACCCCTCATAATCAAGCATGTGAATCTGTCATCACGAGGAAACTTATCCAATAGGAGTTTTCCATTAGAGGTTTTATTAATAGATGTGGTTGCCTGCAGGTCTTTCACAATTAGCTTCCTCTCTTCCTCTTTCTCCCTGCATCTCCTTTCCATCCCCGTTAGAGATCAAGGATTGGAGGAGTAGATCAAGACTGAAGCCTAATGGCCAGCCTGCTTTCACCTATCCAATTCTTTTAGATCAGCAAGAATGAAAAAGGAAAGGAGCTAAGCAGAGGGAGACTCTTTGAGTCTATTGAGATGGATGCCTGCTGTGGTGCCTGCGGTGGTGGAGCTCGGTGTTGCTGTCCATGGTGCTGATTACAGCTGAAGGAGACATCACTAAGGACAGCAGTGACCCTGCAGACCCAGAGAAAATAGCCTTGAACAGTGCAGGGAGGAAAACCTGTTTCAGCTGCTGCAGAAACCTTAATAAATACACACGCACACACACACACAAGAGCACAAGTGTACACGTTGACAAACACAAGCACACACATATAGAGACTTACATCTACCTCCCAGCCTCCTCCTCTGCCTCCCGCGGGCATTTCTCTGCGTCTCAACTCATTTAGGCTTACATTCATCATTGTAAGGTAACAGTGGCAGGTGAGATTAAAATGGATTAGCCCTATTAAAGAAATGTGTGGTGCATATTACCCCCAGACACCACACACACACACATACACACACACAGTTGTCTGAAGAGCCACATGCATTTAACTGTAGGCACAGCACTAGACTCACTTCTTAAACACAAATGCAGCAGAGAATATTAAAATGCACATGCATGTGAGCACATGGACACAGAGGTACACAGTCTGGTGAAGGCATGTAACAGAAGGATAAAGGTAAAAGGGCTGACAAGGTGGCTTGATGATGACATCCACGGCAGCAAAACAGGAGGGAGAAGCATACATCCTGTGTATATTGCTGCTTTTCTGGCACGCACACTGTGGACTCCTTTTTGTTGTCTTAACTCTCGTCTCAAGAGGTAGCTTTTAGAATCTCGCCTCCTTGTTTCCATAGTGACACTTTCCCTCCTTTGTGCGAGCGAGTATGTGTGTATTTCAGAGACACACAGAGAGGAGAAAGACAGGCATAGGGAGGGAGAGAGGAGGGGGATGACAGCGAGATAACTTGGTTCACTTACATTGATTCACTACAAAAAGAGAAAAGGGAAAAAAAATCCACACAGCACAGTTTTCTAGATCAGGGAAAGCCTCCTCTGTTCACTTCTCACTGGCCGCAAGCAATAACACGCTTAACTTTTGACTAATGGCTCTGCAACAGCTCGCCAAAAATAAAACAGTTGTTACTTAAACTGTGATTCCAACAATAGTACATGCCGATTCTGTGTCTGTGTCTCAGTTCATTCCTCACAATATTGTCTTTGTGAGCGTTTTAATTGATTACACACGGTGCTAAGTAAACAATGTGGGGGCTGCCAGTGCTGCTGAAAATATACCTCACAGTCTTTGAAAAAATGTAACAGTCTAAAGATACACTGTTCAACAAAACAGAATCATTAATTACTATGCTAATGCTGAGTTATGTCCACGGTCTTTATCAACTATGTGAGGTTCTTTTTACACAAACTGGAGCACCTATTAAAAAAGATATTCATACCACTGAGATATAATTGACATAATTTGAGGCTGTTGTAAAGGCATGTAAACATATGTTCAGTCCTAACTAAGTCCTAGAGCAAAATATATTTAATATTTGTCTAAGAAAACACAAGCCTGTTAAGGATCCTCATGTGACCTGTTCAACAGCCATTCACATTATCTTTACGTTATTGTACAGCTGTATTGAATGTAAACTCAGGAAGCAATAATGAAAAAAAAAAACTCAGAATGACCTTCAAAGGTACAACTATAACCTAGATAAAATCCTACCTAATCTAAATCTGTGGCGCAATGTGTGTAATAAATTATTAATTATGGATATTAAATGGCTGAATTTATCACTTTCAAAACAACTGGGGTGGATTTAGGAGATTGATGGCAGGAAAACAGATGTGTGAGGCATGAGTGTGTGTGTGTGTGTGTGTGTGTGTGTGTGTGTGTGTGTGTGTGTGTGTGTGTGTGTGTGTGTGTGTGTGTGTGTGTGTGTGTGTGTGTGTATGTGTGTGCGCACACGCAAGCCTATTTGGGAGTGTATATATAAGAGTTTAAATCTCCTCTCATGGCCCAGTAGGAAACGGCGCAGAGAGAAGACTTAGCCGAGGAGCAAATCCCTTCTCCCCATACCCTCCAGCATCTCAGCCAACTGCGTTCCACATCAGTGAATCAGTATCAGGAGCAAGGACACTTGAGGCTCAGCTGAGACGCAGGGTTGACTACACATAAGGGGATTGTCTAAACTGAGATGTCTGCCATCTTGAGCTGTCATAACTCTTGTCTATAAACAAGGATACACCTGACAAACTTAATGAAATGACGGATGAGGTAAATGGAGCTTCTAAGCAAGTCTGAACTTCTGTTTCCCCTCTTAGTCATTCGCAATCCTGACAATGCAGCATATTTAAAACAAGGCCCAAGAAATTCCCTGCAAACTTTTCAGGAACCGCAGTGTTCACAAAAAAAAATCTCAACTGTTTCAACTACTGTAGCTGCTCTCTACAGTTTCTGAATGCTCAACAATGACTGACATGGCAGCAAAACATGATTTGAGTGCAATGGCAGGATGGTTATTAAATAAATTGGAGCTGTTCCCCATGAGCGGTTGGAGGTAAGTGGTGGTTCTTGACATCCTTTCTGGTTTTGTATGAGAGAAGGAAAGAGAGAGAGAGGGGGAAGAGCCAAAAGAGCAGTAAAGAAAATGCAGTGGTGAGACAAGACTGTTCATGTCAGCGACGCTGACCGATGCTTGAGTGGCTCTGAACTGCTCTCAGCAGCAGGTTGAAGTTGTCCTAAGCCCAGTATTGCTCAGCTGCTCCATCAGCCCGGAGTTATCTCCATAAAAAGTCGGCCTATCACCCTGACAGTGAAGCTGAGGCAGAGGCGTAGCACTCGATCCTTCACCATTTCAAATTACTGTAACCTGCCTGCCAGACACTCTCCACTGTAGACAGAAGGGAGGCCATGTTACCTTGTAAGGATTTGTTATCACCGAGATATTGAAGTTGCTCGTCCATGTGATTTCAAATCTGTGTGTGCGAGCAGGTGTGTGTGACTCCGAGCAAGTGGCGCACGGCCATAGATGACTGTGTAGTCTTCTCTTCACTTTTCTATTTTGTCTTGAATCAATCCCCAGAGTGTAACAATACCTATTTCTCTCTGTATAATTGGACTGGATGACAGGCACATCTGAAGTCAGCGGATGAAAGCTTCTCCTGACAATGGAGTGTCTGGCCTGTGACATGACTTGAATGAGGAAGAGATAACGCTGCCACACGCCGCCACACAGACACACACACACACCCACACACACACACACACATATACTGTAGGTGCCTGACATAGATAAGCAGAAAAGCACAAAACCCACACACCCACCCATTTACTTACTCATTTGCCACACAAATCATAACAGCTATGAGCACAAACAGAAGGCAGAGGAAATGTAATGATATAATTCATATAATGATCTCAAATCTGCCCTACAATAAATCTCATCTGTATAAGCAAAAAATAACTTGCTGATTGAATTTATTGCAAGTTCAGACCAGATATTTGCTATCAGATTCTGCATTCTGCTTGCTCTGCATAACGCTCGTGTGAGAGACTGTAACTTTGAATAGCTGCCAGTGAAAGAAATTATTATTCAGTATCCTCTGTATTCTGGCTCGCCTCTTTATAACTGCATGTGAGGGTGTGAATGTAAGATCCTACAGTGCATCCAGATGCATATAAACCCTCACACAAGCACACAAGATGCACACACGTTAATAAACTGTGAATAAAACACTGTGAATGTGAGTCTCAATAAAGCACTCAAGGAGGTATTTGTGAAACCAGATTCCCAACTTGTGCCCCCAAAAGCACAAAATGTCTCTCTCTCTTAGTGTATTTGCTGTTCGCTTTGTAACCAAGGAAACCACCATTACCCAAACATCGCCACACTGATAGACACTTACATTAAAAGTGTCTTCCCCTCTCTCTCTCTGTTAAACCCCTTCCTTCCATCTCTCTCTCTCCTCTCATCACTTACCATAATTTGGTCAAGCAAGTAAACAACTCTGAGAAACTGTGCTACTCTCACAGCCTGTGTTTTTTTTCTCAGCACTGGATCTTATAAAAGGCCAAAAAAGAAAAAAATCTCAGTGTATTCAACATGTTTTTTAAATAAATTAAAGCCACTGGCAGAACACTATGTGGTGCCTAGATCAATAACGTTACAAGGCTCAGAGTGAAATGTTTCTCTGAACAGAACATTGATTTATCTCCCCCAAGTTGGCTATATTCATACTCTCTAATGACACCCTCTGTGTCACAGCATATACTCGGACAAAGGTCTGTGTACATGGATGTACAGAATAGGTAGAGGAGTTTATAATAGCAGCCATAAATCAATATGACGTGATGTCCAAAAGTGATTGGTTTTCTTTTTGTCCTTTAAATCCCCTTCACACATGGCCTCAGCATGTATTTCTCTCCCCAAAGTGTATAATACAACACTAATTCGAAACAGTGATTTATTTTAGTTAGAAATTCTTTGAGCGTAAAAAAAAGAATGGAAAAATATCTGTGAATAAGCAAAAGCAAATCATTAATCATGAACCAAGTGAATAATATAAACAGAAAGAAAATAATTTTTCAATAATTGTGAGTTTTCTCTTTTTTATCAACAGCTAATTTATGTACTGGTACTGTGTATACAGTAGGTGTCGTGGGCACTTAGACAGTTTAATGCAACTCAACACAGTTACAATTAATGCTGAAGCATATGAAGTTTGTGGTGTTGTTGCTTTGGATAGAAGTTTGTAATATTTTGCCCACTTTCCTCATGTTTTCAAACCTAAATACTTTGCAGGGCAAAATACTTTGAATGCATTTAAGGATATTTTGTAAGTTTCATGTTATGTGTCTGACTGACTGACTGACTGACTGACTGACTGACTGACTGACTGACTGACTGAATGATCATATTTCCACCATTGGTCAGCCAGATACCACATGACTGAGTTGGAGTTTCCCCATTGGCCAATACTCTCGCTTGTTCAACTGTCCCCAAATGGTGATTAAAAAAAAACAATAAATACAGCTTTAAAGCTTTAGGTCTTCAGTAGGAATGGATTTGGGGCTGGGACAGAGTAATGAAGTCGGATGGTAATGAGAAATGGACAGACACATTATTGGTTTTGGTCTTTTCATGGTATTAGTTGGCAGCAGAATAATCCAACCTTGTCTTTGAAAACATAATGCAATCTACTGCAACACCTCCACAAACTACAGTCTTGCCAGAGCTCACTCCACACCTCTCTGACATGACAACAAGAAGGTGCAATTTATAGCAGGACTATTGAAATTGATTGCATTAGACTGTAAAGACGTTCATGATATTGTGTCCAGCTGAAAGAAAATCAAGTCCTGTGTTATGCGTGTATGTTAGAGTTTGCAGGGTTTTATCATGGGGAGAGCAGTGGGAATGATTTAATGATTTCTCCCACAGCTTAGTGTATCCATCATGATATGGCTCTCTGACACATTGGTCAGCAGCAGCAGGTGGTATGATGTGGCTGAAGTGTAAGTGGCTTTCAGAATGCAGGATAGCCTGTCAGCCAGAGGCCCTTAGGGGAACAGCTTCACACCATGTCTGGCTGCAGAATGGCCTTTACACACTCCCTTTTTTTCAGTCTCGTTCACCGTGTGTGTCTAAAGTCGACACAGAAACTCATCTCTCTTGTTTTGTGTGTGTATGTGTGTGTTTGTTAAAGTGAAAGAGGGAGAGGGTGTCAGTGGGTGGGTGTAAATCTCTGTCCGGCAGCACGTTGCGATGGGTGTTTGGGGACTGGTTGGAGAGCTGGCTCACAGGAGCTCAGATTGATGAAGTGATGGTGATGGATGGAGGTAATAAAGGCCTGGATGTCCTGTCTGTTGCCAGTGATGAGGCTGGTATGAATCACCCGTCTGGGGCTGGTGAACATGACGCTGCTCAATCCCCAGGCCTTCCACCCTGCCACCCCACTCCGCCTCTGTCCCTCAATCCCCTTATCTCTCTGCCTTGTGACTTACAATCATTATGAGGAGAATGCTGCCTCAATAGAGCAAAGTATAAACATTCAACAGCGTGCCATTACTGTATCAATCTGTGCAGATGCATACTCTGAGAGATATTATGAAGCTTGTTTATCCATCTCGAAACACAGTGCGCACATAGTTCAAAGCATTGCACGCTGTTCATTAATTTTGTGTCCAAACATCACTTGTTGAGTGATTGCAATGCATGCCAGAAAAAAATCCAATCAACTCAGTCAGCCACTCCTCGTGCATAGGGTCATTTGAATAAAGAAGGGCATCTGAAATTGCAGTGTTTGTGTCAACATAACAAGTTAATGATCTCAGATGATAATTGGTAGTTGGATGCTGGGGCGCTGTGTTGTGGCCCGTGAGGTTCAGTGGCAAGGACCTCCTGTGATAAAAGAAGCAGCATGAGGGCTTTCAAAGTGGCACGCTGCTGTAGGCAACACAATTCATCACCTCTCCATGAATATTCATCCAGCTCTCTGTTTCCTCCAGGGCTGGTGAAAACACGTCTGTATTAAGTCTCTTCTATGTGTTGCGGTTTGAAGACACCTGAACCTTCTGGCCTCTCATTACCAGACTGCGCTCTTGCTGCCCCACACTCAGCTGCCTGCCAGGGAGGGAAGCCACGCCTCATTAAAATGAAAAGGAAATTCTCTCGCTCCATGCACTAACAAGGCAGAGGTCAGACAGTCAGATGATTGTGAATTCACCCCTCTGCACACGCTCACAGGGGTCAGAACTGGTGATTGTGGATGAGCTTGCTACATATAGTGGGCACAGGGCAAGAGGGCAGATGGATTTGCCAGTCTAGGCTATGTGTGGAACCAGTTTGAGGCTTGTTGTTGGCAATTTAGGAACATTTGCTGTGTCTTTTCCACCCCCGCCCTTCTCCCTGACAGGAGCCCAGAGTTTCTGGGGCATCTTTTCAGCACTTTATCAGACCTGCAGGCTTCCTCAGCGCTGTCCCCAGATTACAGTTTAGGGAGGGGGCGCTTGACTGACAGGCCTTGGCCTCGGTGGTCCCTGGGGGGGAGGGCAGGGGGATTTGTGATGGCTGCACTGACTCGTACTTCTCTTACAATTTTCTCCAGGCTGGTTTCAGACTGTCAGGCTGAGAGAAAGCTCTCTCTGCATAATTCATTAGAGCTCCTCTCTTTTTCACTCTTGGCTGCTGTGTGGCAGGCACCATAGCCCCATTGTTTAAGAAGAAAGAGTAATGGAGCTTGTCACAATGTGTTAACATAGTTTATTCTTCACAGCAACAGTTTGGAAACAACTTAACTTCTTCTGAAACAAGCTGGTCGGCACATCCAGTGTAGAATAATTATGATGGAAAGAAAATTCAAATGGGCTATTAGGACAAAACAGCTTATAACACTTGCCACTTTTAATTTATAATTGGCTAACAGCATAAAAAGGATTCATTAATGATCATCATAACTGCCATGTCCATAAGATGCTTTAACTATAAGACTGTAGTCCCAAGGCGGATACAGCTATACAGGTTGCCTCTACATCAAACATTGTTATGCAGCCAATTACCCCAGAATTGTCTGCATATGACACATACACAGGCCTGTCCTTTTGAAGCTTGTATACTGTCTCTGGTCATGATCTAGTTGGCATTTATTTCTTGGAAATCTGCAAGGGAAAATATCTCATCTTTGATGCTACATGACATTCCCCTTCACAGAATATGACTAAACAAGCACATCCTCCAACACACAATCCTGCATGTTGAAGCCAGAGGACAACCTCTGTCACTGTGGCAGTAAATAAGGGCTGGTAGGGAGGGAATTCATATGAAGCTATGCCAATACAGATCTGTGTTGACCTCTGAAACACCCAGCATACGTCAAAAAACGCAATATGTTGAGACTGGTGCCATTTTAAAAAATTTTGTTTTGTGTTTTTGCTTGGATATTGTCTATCAAATGACACAATAACTGGAAAGTTGAAGACAGCTTCAGTTTGAATCTTCATTGTACAGGAAAAATAAAAGGTAAAAATTAAAAACTTGGTATTTGTTTTTGTTTGACTTAAAACCACACAACTGAACTCAGATCCCCCACAGATGCCCCTTTTAGGAATTCTCAACAAAGTTATAGGTCACAATAGGGGCAAATATATACAGAAAAAAGCACAAGAGCAGCACAAATTCTAAATATGTGGGTATTTAAAAAAGGTCATGTGAGGAGTGGGGAAAAAAGAAAAGGGTAGCTCTCAGGCTGAACTTAAAGGAGCAATAAGACACATTCTTACAACCCCATTATAGTACTATAATTCCAGCATTACTGCATTTCCATAATCAGTTACTGTTTCACATGATTTTGGAGAGTTTTCAAATTGCAAGTTTATCATCATATTTCTCTGCTACAAGTACATTCTTGATTATATTCTTGATGATTATTGCAAGTTATTCTCAGTAAAGATGAACTTTATTCACCATGACTTGACTTTTTCTTTTCTTGACAGGAAGGTCATATTGTAATGTATTTGTGATGGATAATTTATTTATCCCCTATGGGAAATTCATGTGTTCATTAGTTAATTGTTAATAATGATAATAATAATAATAATGAATAAACAAAAATAATTAAATTAGTCCACCTCCTTTGGCTGAGTTGTTGTATAGCCTGATGGCAGTCAGAACGAAGGATATCCTGAACCTCTCTGTTCTGCAGCAAGATTTGAAAGACGTTTGCTGCAGCTGTACTTGCTTCTCTGTCCTGCCAAAATGTTGTAGAAAGGATGGTTGGTATTGTCCAAGATAGCCTCCATCTTAAATTGTATGCATCTCTCCACAACAGTCCTGAGGGAGTCCAGACTCCTGGCAAGCACAGACCCAGCCTTTTTGACCAGCTTGTCCAGTCTTGTGTTCATGTCAGAAATGCTGCTGCCCCAGCACACTTCAGCATAAAAAAGTACACTGGCCACCACTGACTGATGAAACATGTTCAGCATTTCGCCTTTTAATGCCTTATGACGTTTTTATGACATTTTTATGAGGTTTTTGCTGCCTTATTACTATACTATGTTGTTGTTGTATACTGTTTTTATGCCTTACTATACTATGATGTTTTTTGAAGTTTTTATGCCTTACTATACTATACCATTTTTGTGACATTTTTGATGAGTTTCTATACTATTATGTTTTTATGACATTTATGATATCTTATTATAGTATGACATTTCTAGGATGTTTTTGATGCCTTATAATGTTTTTATGACCTTTTTGATGCCTTATTACAATATGACATTTTTATGTGGTTTTTATGATGTTTTTGATGCCTTACTATACTATGATGTTTTTGTAACAAATGTTTTTGATGTCTTGCAATAGTATGACATTTTTTTGACGATTTTGGAGCCTTACTGTACTTTGACGTCTTCATGACATTAAAGTTACGATACTATACTATGACGTTTTTGGGCATTTTTTTATGCATTTATGACATTTTTTACACCTTACCATAAAATGATATTTTTATGACATTTTTTTATGCCTTACTATATTTTGACATCTATATGACATTGAAGTTACTATACTATACTATGGTGTTTTTATGACGTATTTGATGCCTTACTACACTATGACGTTTGTATAACATTTTTATGACATTTTTGATGCCTTACTATGCGATTACTTTTTTTTTACGTTATTATTCTTTACTATACTATGATGTTTTTATTCCGTACTATGCTATGACGTTTTGTAACATTTATATGCCTTAATATACTATGACTTTTTATGACTCACTATACTATGAAGTTTTTATGACTTTTTATGCCCTGCTATACTATAGTATACTATGCTATACTACATTTTTGATGCCTTACTATACTATAACTTTTAATGCCTTACTATGCTATGATGTTTTTTGATGTTTTCATAGCTCACTATACCATGAGCTTTTTATGCCATACTATACTATGACGCTTTTTATGCCTTACTATCATATGATGTTTTTAATAGTTACGACACTGAGACAAAATTGACTGAATGTTTTTTGATGTTTATATGCCTTTACTATACTGTGACTTTTTATGTCATACCATGACGTTTTTTATTATATTGTATTATTATACTATGATGTTTTTTGACATTTTTGTGCCTTACTATATTATGATGTATTCATGCCTTACTATACTCTGATGTTTTTTTAAATATTCATGCCTTATGATACTATGACCTTTTTTTTGACGTTTTTACACCTTAATGTACTATGTTTTTATGACTTTGTATGCCTTACTATACTTTGACATTTTCATGCTTTATTATACTATGACGTTTTTTGACTTTTTTATGCCTTACTATACTGTGATGTTTTTATGAATTTGTATGCCTAAATATACTTTGACGTTTTCATGCTTTATTATAATATCATGTTTTTTGACATTTTTCTGCCTTACTAAACTATGATGTTTTTTCAATTTTCGTGCCTTACTGTACTAACACGCTTTTTGACGTTTTTATGCTCTACAATACTATGACATTTTTTTGACTTTTTTTTGCCTTACTATACTATGACGTTTTTATGACATTGTATGCCTTACTGTACTTTGAAGTTTTCATGCTTTATTATACTAACATGTTTTTTGACATTTTTCTGCCTAATATACTATGTTTTTTTAAATTATTATGCCTTACTATACTATGACATTTGACATTTTTATGCCGTACTATACTATGATATTTTTGTGGCTTTTTATGCCTTACTATACTATGATGTTTTTATGACTTTGTATGCCTTACTAAACTATGACATTTTTATGACGTTTTTATGCCTTACTATACTTTGACAATTTTTTTACATTTTTTTGCCTTACTGTACTATTACGTTTTTATGACATTGTATGCCTTACTATACTTTGACGTTTTTATGACTTTTTATGCCTTACTATACTATGACGTTTTTTGACATTTTCATGCCTTACTATACTATGACGTTTTTTGACATTTTCATGCCTTACTATACTATGACGTTTTTTGACATTTTCATGCCTTACTATACTATGACGTTTTTTGACATTTTCATGCCTTACTATACTATGACGTTTTTTGACATTTTCATGCCTTACTATACTATGACGTTTTTTGACATTTTCATGCCTTACTATACTATGACGTTTTTTGACATTTTCATGCCTTACTATACTATGACGTTTTTTGACATTTTCATGCCTTACTATACTATGACGTTTTTTGACATTTTCATGCCTTACTATACTATGACGTTTTTTGACATTTTCATGCCTTACTATACTATGACGTTTTTTGACATTTTCATGCCTTACTATACTATGACGTTTTTTGACATTTTCATGCCTTACTATACTATGACGTTTTTTGACATTTTCATGCCTTACTATACTATGACGTTTTTATGACTTTGTATGCCTTACTAAACTATCACATTTTTCTGCCATACTATACTATGATGTTTTTTTAATTTTCATGCCTTACTATACTATGATGTTTTTAGACATTTTTACGCCTTACTATACTTTGACGTTTTTATGACTTTGTATGCCTTACTATACTTAAATATTTTCATGCTTTATTATAATATAATGTTTTTTGACATTTTTCTTCCATACTATACTTTTAAGTTTTTATGCCTCATTATACTATGATGTTTTTTTCAATTTTCATGGCTTACTGTACTATGACGTTTTTTGCCATTTTTATGCCTTACAATACTATGACATTTTTATGATGTTTTTATGCCTTACTATACTTTGACGATTTTTTACATTTTTTTGCCTTACTATACTATGACGTTTTTATGCCTTACTATACTGTGATGTTTTTATACCTTACTATCCTATGATGTTTTTTTAATTTTCATGCCTTACTATACTATGAGGTTTTTTGACGTTTTTATGCCTTACTATACTATGATATTTTTTAATTTTCATGCCTTACTACTCTATGACGTTTTTTGACATTTTTATGCCTTACTATACTATGATGTTTTTATGACTTTTTCTGCCATACTATACTATGATGTTTTTTTAAATTTTCGTGCCTTAATATACTTTGACGTTTTTTGACATTTTTATGCCTTACTATACCTTACTGTACTTTGACGTTTTCATGCCTTACTATACTGTGACGTTTTTATGACTTTTTATGCCTTACTATAATATGACATTTTTATGCCTTACTATACTATGACGTTTTTATGATTTTGTATGCCTTACTGTACTTTGACGTTTTCAGGCTTTATTATAATATGATATTTTTTGATATTTTTGTTCCATACTATACTGTGAAGTTTTTATGCCTCACTATACTATGATGTTTTTTTTAATTTTCATGCCTTACTGTACTATGACGTTTTTGATGTTTTTATGCCTTACTAAACTATGACATTTTTCTGCCATACTATAATATGATGTTTTTTTAATTTTCATGCCTTACTATACTATGATGTTTTTTGACATTTTTATACCTTACTATACTATGTAATTTTTCTGCAATACTATACTATGATGTTTTTTTCATTTTCATACCTTACTATACTATGACGTTTTTTGACATTTTCATGCCTTACTATACTATGATGTTTTTATGACTTTTTATGCCTTACTATACTTTGACGTTTTTATGACTTTTTATGCCTTATTATACTATGACATTTTTCTGCCATACTATATTATGATGTTTTTTGACGTTTTTATGCCTTACTGAACTATGATGTTTTTTCAATTTTCATGCCTTACTATACTGACGTTTGTTGACGGTTTTATGCCTTACTATACTATGACGTTTTAATGACTTTTTATGCCTTACTATACTTTGATGTTTTCATGCTTTATTATAATATGACATTTTTTGACATTTTTCTGCCTCACTATACTATGATGTTCTTTATAATTTTCATGCTTTACTATACTATGACGTTTTTTGACGTTTTTATGCCTTACTATACTATAACATTTTTCTGCCGTACTATACTATGATGTTTTTTTAACTTTTCATGCCTTACTATACTTTGGCATTTTTTGATGTTTTTATGCCTTACTATACTATGACGTTTTTTGACGTTTTTATGCCTTAGTATACTATAACGTTTTTATGCTTTATTATAATATGACATTTTTTGACGTTTTTCTGCCACACTATACTATGATTTTTTTTTAATTTTCATGCCTTACTATACTATGATGGTTTTTGACGTTTTTCTGCCTTACTATACTATGATGGTTTTTGACGTTTTTCTGCCTTACTATACTATGATGGTTTTTGACGTTTTTCTGCCTTACTATACTATGATGGTTTTTGACGTTTTTCTGCCTTACTATACTATGATGGTTTTTGACGTTTTTCTGCCTTACTATACTATGATGGTTTTTGACGTTTTTCTGCCTTACTATACTATGATGGTTTTTGACGTTTTTCTGCCTTACTATACTATGATGGTTTTTGACGTTTTTCTGCCTTACTATACTATGATGGTTTTTGACGTTTTTCTGCCTTACTATACTATGATGGTTTTTGACGTTTTTCTGCCTTACTATACTATGATGGTTTTTGACGTTTTTCTGCCTTACTATACTATGACTTTTTATGCCTTACTATACTGTGATGTTTTTATGCCTTATTATCCTATGATGTTTTTTTCAATTTTCATGCCTTCCTATACTATGACGTTTTTTGACATTTTTCTACCATACTATACTATGATGTTTTTTTAATTTTCATGCCTTACTACACTATAACGTTTTTTGACGTTTTCATGCCTTAGTATACTATAACGTTTTTATGCTTTATTATAATATGACATTTTTTGACGTTTTTATGCCTTACTATACTATGTAATTTTTCTACCATACTATACTATGATGTTTTTTAATTTTCATTCCTTACTATACTATGAAGTTTTTTGACATTTTTATGCCTTACTATACTGTGATGTTTTTATGCCTTATTATCCTATGATGTTTTTTTCAATTTTCATGCCTTACTATACTATGACATTTTTCTGCCTTACTATACTAGGATGTTTTTTGACATTTTTCTGCCTTACTATACTATAATGTTTTTATGACTTTTTATGCCTTACTATACTATGATGTTTTTATGACTTTGTATGCCTTACTATACTATGACGTTTTTATGCCTCACTATACTGTGATGTTTTTATGCCTTATTATCCTATGATGTTTTTTTCAATTTTCATGCCTTATTATACTATGACATTTTTCTGCCTTACTATACTATGATGTTTTTTGACATTTTTATGCCTTACTATACTATGATGTTTTTTGACGTTTTTATGCCTTACTATACTATGACGTTTGTATGACTTTTTATACCTTACTATACTATGATGTTTTTATGACTTTTTCTGCCTTACTATATTATGATGTTTTTTTCTAATTTTCATGCCTTACTATACTATGACGTTTTTTTGACGTTTTTATGCCTTACTATACTATGACATTTTTCTGGCATACTATACTATGAAGTTTTTTTAATTTTCATGCCTTACTATACTATGACGTTTTTTGACATTTTTATGCCTTACTATACTATGATGTTTTTATGACTTTTTATGCCTTACTATACTATGATGTTTTTATGCCTCACTATACTATGATGTTTTTATGCCTTATTATCCTATGATGTTTTTTTCAATTTTCATGCCTTACTATACTATTACATTTTTCTGCCATACTATACTATGATGTCTTTTTAATTTTCATGCCTTACTATACTATGATGTTTTTTGACTTTTATATTCCTTACTATACTATGATGTTTTTATGAATTTTTCTGCCTTACTATACTATGATGTTTTATTAAATTTTCATGCCTTACTATACTTTGACGTTTTTTGACATTTTTATGCCTTACTATACTATGACATTTTCATGCCTTACAATACTATGATGTTTTTTTCAATTTTCATGCCTTACTATACTATGACATTTTTCTGCCTTACTATACTATGATGTTTTTTGACATTTTTATGCCTTACTATACTATGATGTTTTTGACGTTTTTATGCCTTACTATACTATGACGTTTTTATGAATTTTTCTGCCTTACTATACTATGATGTTTTTTTCAATTTTCATGCCTTACTATACTATGACGTTTTTTGACATTTTTATGCCT
>NW_019174474.1:6555362-6556257 GCF_002260705.1 Seriola dumerili
ATGCCTTACTATACTATGATGTTTTTATGACTTTGTATGCCTTACTATACTATGACGTTTTTATGCCTCACTATACTGTGATGTTTTTATGCCTTATTATCCTAAGATGTTTTTTTCAATTTTCATGCCTTATTATACTATGACGTTTTTTGACATTTTTATGCCTTACTATACTATGACATTTTTCTGCCTTACTATACTATGATGTTTTTGACTTTTTCTGCCTTACTATACTATGATGTTTTTTTTTAAATTTTCATGCCTTACTTTACAATGACGTTTTTATGTCTTTTTATGCCTTACTATACTATGACATTTTTCTGCCATACTATACTATGATGTTTTTTAAGTTTTGATGCCTTACTATACAATGATGTTTTTTGACGTTTTTCTGCCTTACTATACTATGATGTTTTTTTCAATTTTCATGCCTTAGTATACTATGATGTTTTTTGACGTTTTTATGCCTTACTATACTATGACGTTTTTCTGCCATACTATACTATGATGTTTTTTAAGTTTTGATGCCTTACTATACAATGATGTTTTTTGACGTTTTTCTGCCTTAGTATACTATGATGTTTTTTGACGTTTTTATGCCTTACTATACTATGACGTTTTTCTGCCATACTATACTATGATGTTTTTTAAGTTTTGATGCCTTACTATACAATGATGTTTTTTGACGTTTTTCTGCCTTAGTATACTATGATGTTTTTTGACGTTTTTATGCCTTACTATACTATGACGTTTTTCTGCCATACTATACTATGATGTTTTTATGATTTTTCATGCCTTACTATACTATGATGTTTTTATGACTTTGTATGCCTTACTATACTATGACGTTTTTATGCCTCACTATACTGTGATGTTTTTATGCCTTATTATCCTA
>NW_019174474.1:6557165-6869879 GCF_002260705.1 Seriola dumerili
TATGATGTTTTTTTCAATTTTCATGCCTTAGTATACTATGATATTTTTTGACGTTTTTATGCCTTACTATACTATGATGTTTTTATGACTTTTTATGCCTTACTATACTATGATGTTTTTATGACTTTTTATGCCTTACTATACTATGACGTTTTTATGCCTCACTATACTGTGATGTTTTTATGCCTCATTATCCTATGATGTTTTTTTCAATTTTCATGCCTTACTGTACAATGACGTTTTTTGACCTTTTTATGCCTTACTATACTATGATGTTTTTTGACGTTTTTATGCCTTACTATACTATGATGTTTTTTTACGTTTTTATGCCTTACTATACTATGACGTTTTTCTGCCTTACTATACTATGATGTTTTTTTCAATTTTCATGCCTTAGTATACTATGATATTTTTTGACGTTTTTATGCCTTACTATACTATGACTTTTTATGCCTTACTATACTATGATGTTTTTATGACTTTTTATGCCTTACTATACTATGATGTTTTTATGACTTTGTTTGCCCTACTATACTATGACGTTTTTATGCCTCACTATACTGTGATGTTTTTATGCCTTATTATCCTATGATGTTTTTTTTCAATTTTCATGCCTTACTATACTATGACGTTTTTTGACATTTTTATGCCATACTATACTATGACATTTTTCTGCCATACTATACTATGATGTTTTTTGACGTTTTTATGCCTCACTATACTATGACGGTTTTATGCCTTACTAAACTATGATGTTTTCAATTTTCTTGCCTTACTATACTATGACATTTTTATGACTTTTTATGCCTTACTATACTTTAACGTTTTCATGCTTTATTATAATATGTTTTTTGACATTTTTCTTCCATACTATACTGTGACGTTTTTATGCCTTACTATGCTATGACGTTTTTATGCCTTACTATACTATGATGTTTTTTGACGTTTTTATGCCTTACTATACTATGACGTTTTTATGCCTTACTATAATATGATGTTTTTTTCAATTTTCATGCCTTAGTATACTATGATATTTTTTGACGTTTTTATGCCTTACTATACTATGACATTTTTATGCCTTACTATACTATGATGTTTTTATGACTTTTTATGCCTTACTATACTATGATGTTTTTATGACTTTGTATGCCTTACTATACTATGACGTTTTTATGCCTCACTATACTGTGATGTTTTTATGCCTTATTATCCTATAATGTTTTTTTCAATTTTCATGCCTTACTATACTATGATGTTTTTTTGACATTTTTATGTCATACTATACTATGACATTTTTCTGCCATACTATACTGTTTTTTTAATTTTCATGCCTTACTATACTATGATGTTTTTTGACGTTTTTATGCCTTACTATACTATGTAATTTTTCTGCCATACTATACTACGATGATTTTTAAATTTTCATGCCTTACCATACTATGATGTTTTTATGACTTTTTATACCTTACTATACTTTGACGTTTTTATGACTTTTTATGCCTTACTATACTATGACATTTTTATGCCATACTATACTATGATGTTTTTTGACGTTTTTATGCCTTACTATACTATGATGTTTTTTGACGTTTTTCTGCCTTACTATACTATGACGTTTTTCTGCCTTACTATACTATGATGTTTTTTTTCAATTTTCATGCCTTAGTATACTATGATATTTTTTGACTTTTTTATGCCTTACTATACTATGACATTTTTATGCCTTACTATACTATGATGTTTTTATGACTTTTTATGCCTTACTATACTATGATGTTTTTATGACTTTTTATGCCTTACTATACTATGACGTTTTTATGCCTCACTATACTGTGATGTTTTTATGCCTCATTATCCTATGATGTTTTTTTCAATTTTCATGCCTTACTATACTGTGACGTTTTTTGTCATTTTTATGCCATACTATACTATGACATTTTTCTGCCATACTATACTATGATGTTTTTTTGACGTTTTTATGCCTCACTATACTATGACGGTTTTATGCCTTACTAAACTATGATGTTTTTTTCAATTTTCATGCCTTACTATACTATGACGTTTTTATGACTTTTTTTGCCTTACTATACTTTGACATTTTTTTTATGACTTTGTATGCCTTACTATGCTTTAACGTTTTCATGCTTCATTATAATATATTTTTTGACATTTTTCTTCCATACTATACTGTGACGTTTTTATGCCTTACTATACTTTGACATTTATGACTTTGTATGCCTTACTATACTTTGACGTTTTTATGACATTGTATGCCTTACTATACTTTGACGTTTTTATGACATTGTATGCCTTACTATACTTTGACGTTTTTATGACATTGTATGCCTTACTATACTTTGACGTTTTTATGACATTGTATGCCTTACTATACTTTGACGTTTTTATGACATTGTATGCCTTACTATACTTTGACGTTTTTATGACATTGTATGCCTTACTATACTTTGACGTTTTTATGACATTGTATGCCTTACTATACTTTGACGTTTTTATGACATTGTATGCCTTACTATACTTTGACGTTTTTATGACATTGTATGCCTTACTATACTTTGACGTTTTTATGACATTGTATGCCTTACTATACTTTGACGTTTTTATGACATTGTATGCCTTACTATACTTTGACGTTTTTATGACATTGTATGCCTTACTATACTTTGACGTTTTTATGACATTGTATGCCTTACTATACTTTGACGTTTTTATGACATTGTATGCCTTACTATACTTTGACGTTTTTATGACATTGTATGCCTTACTATACTTTGACGTTTTTATGACATTGTATGCCTTACTATACTTTGACGTTTTTATGACATTGTATGCCTTACTATACTTTGACGTTTTTATGACATTGTATGCCTTACTATACTTTGACGTTTTTATGACTTTTTATGCCTTACTATACTTTGACGTTTTTATGACATTGTATGCCTTACTATACTTTGAAGTTTTCATGCTTTATTATGCTAACATTTTTTTTGACATTTTTCTGCCTTACTATACTATGATGTTTTTTGACATTTTCATGCCTTACTATACTATGATCTTTTTTGACATTTTTATGCCTTACTATACTATGATGTTTTTATGACTTTGTATGCCTTACTATACTTTGACGTTTTCATGCTTTATTATAATATAATGTTTTTTGACATTTTTCTGCCATACTATACTATGGAGTTTTTATGCCTTACTATACTATGATGTTTTTTTCAATTTTCATGCCTTACTGTACTATGACATTTTTTTTTACGTTTTTATGCCTTGTAATACTATGACATTTTTATGATGTTTTTATGCCTAACTATATTTTGACGTTTTTATGATGTTTTTATACCTTACTATACTTTGACGTTGTCACGCTTTATTATTTTATTATACTACAATGTTTTTTTACATTTTTGCACCTTACTATACTTTGATGTTTTCATTGACATTTTTATGCCTTACTATTATAGGACATTTTCATGCCTTATTATACTATGATGTTTTTTTCAATTTTCATGCCTTACTTTACTATGACGTTTTTATGCCTCACTATACTATGACATTTAAAATCAATACTATACTATGATGTTTTAATTACATTTTTGATGCCTTTTTTACTTAATATCAAAGTGAACATAATTTCTTACAGGTTTATAGCCTGATATTAGTATTCTGATGCATCAGTGTCTATTTCTTTTGAGTTGTTTGAACTCTGACTGAGCTGAATTAGCTAATATTAAGTCTTTTTGCACTTTATGGCTAATTGATGATAGCTAAATATCTAATTATTACGGCTATATCGAACCAGTGTTATGTGGATATGATGAGTTAGCGATTCATCATTTTAAACCTGCACTCTGGAGATGTTATATACACAGAGAGCTTGGGTATGATAGATAGATAGATAAAAACAGTTAATAAAATAATAAATAAAAATAATAATTAAATTAGTCCTCTTCCTTTGGCTGAGTTGTTGTATAGCATGATGGCAGTGGGAACAAAGGATCTCCTGAGCCTCTCTGTTCTGCAGTGCAGTGAGAAGAGATGTTTGCTGTTGTAGCTGGTTCTCTGTCCTGCCAGAATGTTGTGGAGAGGATGGCTGGTGTTGTCCAATATGGCCTCTATCATACATTGCATGCAAAAGAATGTGTTGAGAAGTAGCTTCATAACACAAATATCCCTTTAGTGAGGCTAATTTTGCAGCCATCACTTTGGTCACTGCTCATACAATTTTCTGCTTATGTACTATTTCTTGCTTTATTTTTGCTTATTGTGATTGGTGGCTCAAAATTTTGAGACCAATTTTAGAATTTTTATCCATGTTTTGTAAGCAAACAAAATTATTCATTGCACTTCACATAAATTAATAAATATCTGAATGCAGTTGCAAACGTTTTAACATTGAGATTACTACTGTTTAAGAGTACTGAATTTGTTTAAATGTATCTATTTGACTTAATACTTTGCTACATCCAGTTATTTAAAGGATTTTGCTCTCCTCACTGTGTTGCAGCAGAGCATTGGACCCACTCCTGAATAATGTCTAATTTTGGGATTTACTTAATTGGAATGAGTCACTTAATGAGTCATCTTTTAAAACATTTAATCCAATATAAAACATTAATATTAGACATACTGGTTAACCAGATTTATCATTTTCATGCAATTTAAGCTCTTACAAACTTAAAAGAGAGTAATTACAGGATTTGAATGCCTAAATAATTAACTAACATATTTGTCATATTTGGCCATAGTCTTTTTTTTCATGAGAGATAGGAAGAATGGTTTGTTTATATAAGCCACAAAACAACTGTCACTTTAACCATCTCCCCAGACCACTGGTATCATCATCATTAACATTTTCATTTTAAAATTTCAAACATATCAACTTCACATAACATGCATAACATGTCCCAGAAAGTTAGTTTATTCTGGAAAATGTACACAACTTGTAAAACCTAAAGGTAGAGTCACTCTGTGGAGTGTGAGCAGCTGGAGAATAGCCCTTTCATAGACTTTGTGGGCTTAAAGAAACACATCCGACAAAATGAGTGAACAGTGCCACCTGCTGGGGAACATAGATGTGATCTCTGACATCAGAGGCAATCAAAATACATGCCTACCTTAGAAAATGGAAAATGTTCATTCAGATATTTATGATACTGTACATTAGTGTCAATGTAATGATTTGTTCAAGTTGTCCAGCAGTTAGTTTGTTGTTTATTTGCTGTGATGAAGCAAATGTGCAACTGGCTCATTCAAGTTTAATAAACCTGTGTTTTGAGAATCAGATGGAAGGAAAGACAAAGTTGAACTCCTCTTTACTTTGTTCTTTATTACACATTAAATAGGAGTGGTGAGATTCATGGCAAAAAATAGACTCATTTGAGATCAGATCACCACTCTACACTGCCCACAACAGGTGTGTTGTAAAGTGGTCATTCATTCACTTCCCGAGACCTGGACCCAGTCACACTCTAGTCACATACACAGAGCGGAGTGAAACTCCATTAAAGCAACATTCATTTAGACACACCAACGAAATGAAGCACAATTTACAAAATATGCACCTTTCAGTATCACAACTATACAAAGGTTGTTAAAATACGATCCAGGTATAAATGATACATTTCAGAAATCAGCTGTTGGCACGCAAAAAAAGGAAGAGGAACATTTCAAACATTTCAGTAAAACTACTTTTGAAACAGTATTGTTAACAAGAGGGTTGCTTAATTAAAAATCGCATTAACAGTTATTAACTACTTCATGAGAAAAAGAGGTAATAATAAACTGGGTCAAAATTCATTAATCCTGAAAGCAAAAGGTGTCATGTCTGGATTTCCTGTGTCAATACCATCACTCCCCTAAAACAGCATTTTGTGTATTTCACGGGCACACAGGACAAAGTAAATGTTGTCTTGGCTCTTTCTACCGTCTAAGTGTAGCACCTAATGCAAACAATAAAAGGCAAATAAAAAATTCCCCCAAGGAACAGCTTGTAAATATGATGTAAAAAGGTGAAATATGGGTTGACCCGGGAAAGAAACTAGGACTTTTTTTTTTATAAATTCAGACAGTTTTCTCTAAAAACCAATTTTACGGCAATTATTGCCTCATTTACAAACATCAGTTCCAGTTACATCACCACGATACATGAGCTTGGTGAGAGAAGGTGACAAATTATTTTGCTGGACAATCATTTCTGTTGAAAGGCAGCCCACCAAAAAATGTCAGTTTGGGAAATGAATCCAAAAGCTCTTTCAAAAGCTCCAGATATGGAAGAATCTGAAAATCCATTTGGACAACATTTTGAACAACCTCTGTGACACCACACCAAGAGAAATATTCCTGAAAGCTGCTCAAAAGATGCATTTTGCTTTCTAGCCAGTCACAAGCGAACGAGTCAACAGTTTAGGAAAATGCGCTAAGCATGACACCTCTGTCGCAGCTACTGGAGAATCAAAAACCCTCAAATTTAGTATTTAACCTAACAAACATTCTGTTTAAATATTATGCCCTCTATCAGGAAAATATTGACAGGTATACCCTTTAATTGTTAATTCATTAATTGACAACCTTGTGTAACAAATTGCAATAAAATGATTATTGTCAGGATGAATAAAAATCCTGCAGTCAAGCCTTAGAGGAAAGAAAAGCAGGAAATATGTAACCAGTAAGGTCAAACAAGCCTTTCAACATTAGCTTGTGACGTGGCATCAATCCCTGCAACATAAAATGACTCTGACCAACACAAAATGAGGCTGCTAGTCCCATTTTATCACCACAAAATGGGTAAAAATCCATACCATCATGGATCTTTGAATCTGTCATTTATCGCGCAAAAATGGCTGATTTCTTTCTGACAAAAGCAAATATTGATCACTATTTATAAACCTGAAAAGCTAGACTTGGGTCAGAGTTCCTCATTGCTGGCTCTGTTAAATGTATCAACCAGAGGCAGTTTGCAATACCCATGTCACCTTGGACACAATGCATGCAAGAAGAAAAAAAAAACAACTTCTCATGTAGG
Organism: Seriola dumerili; assembly: GCF_002260705.1. Classification (NCBI taxonomy): domain Eukaryota; kingdom Metazoa; phylum Chordata; class Actinopteri; order Carangiformes; family Carangidae; genus Seriola; species Seriola dumerili. The sequence continues at coordinate 6,564,211 of NW_019174474.1, forward strand.
CAAGAAATCACTCCCCACATAGTACAAAGCATTGACAAAATGCAAATTAATTAATAGCTAATTAGGGTATTAAAACATTCGGAGAAGAGTAGGAGTCTGCATGCATACTTATATCAGTGACATAACTTAGTCATACCTAGAGGTCATTAGAGATGGGGACATTACACAGTGGCTGGGACATTTGGATCTCATCTGGCTGAATGTTGGTCCTTTCTTCATGTCCATTTTGTTAACAAGAATCGGGATGGAAATTCTTTCTTTGGCATCCCATACTTAAAAAAAGGGCATTACAGAACTTTTGCAGGTCATGACCTTTTAAGCAAAGGGAAAAAAATCATAAATTATTAATGAATAATTTGTCAAACATGAGCTCTGATGCAATTAGCTCACAGCTCTGCATTTATATAAAATTGTCCAAATCATCATCATCATCATCTTATAAAATCAAACAGGCTGTTGGACCAACACATGTGGGCAACTGGCACTAAACTGAAAATAAAGCTTATTGATGTCAAAGTAGCAAATAACAGAAAGGCAGAAAAATCAGGTAAGGTTTAGTATTCAGTATGGTGGGTATTGAGAAGGAGCTAATAATTTAGTGTAATGTACAAAATGTATTACTTTAACTGTTCAACATAGTTTCTCTTTTTTAGTCTGTCTTGAAAAGGGGTGATTATTCACATAAGTGTACACTTTGTCTTGGACTTCTTTTTCTTCTTTTTGCCCTCCTTGCTCATCTTCTCCTTATGCTTCCGGATTTCTCGCACTAATGTGTAAAAGGCATCATCAACGCCCTGGAAAGAAAATAAAAAGATACATTGTTACAGTTACAAGTTATCATTTCTACACCAGACTCCCAATACATGTGAACATGAAATAAACAAATAATTTAGAACCTGGAACTATTTAAAAGGATTAACAAAGATCTTTGATTCTGGGGTGAAATTAAAGATTAAGTGGGACAGACTGAACCTCTTTTTGACAGCTGTGCCCAAAACTAGAAATCAGACAACCAACACTCCAATCTTTAATAATCAAACTGATGTGTAGCCTTGACTGCCAAAGACAAGTATTTTTCCAAACATTTTTATATCTATGGCAGTTATGTATTGTATGCATTTTATCAAGTAAAAACCAGAAATTAAAAATCATCTTGGGGTCCATTTCAGTTTGAACTGATCTGATTTTCTATCATGTGTATATATCAGCATCAGCATGACGCACATCAGAGTGCAGGTAAAGCCATCAATCCAGTTCAGGGTACGTGAGGCACAGCTGAGTAAAGTACAGATCAAACATAACTTTATATCATGTATTACAGAATAAAAGGCAGGAGTGTTCCCACTGACGACTACACAAACAGTAGCTGCAGTTACATGAGCCAGTTGCTTTTCCTCTGAATGTAATCCACCCAAGATACGCCCACAATGTGCGTATGGCTGCTAAATAAAAATGACAGAACAAGTTGTCCTGTTTACATTTCCAATAATCTACGTGAAGTCCGCCAACGCAAACAAAGGGTTAAAAAAAAAAAAAAAAGAAAGAAAAAAAGATGGATCTGCATCGAGCACTTGGCACCAATACTGGTTTACTGCTGTGGGTTTGAACTGAAGCAACAGTTTTATAGAAATATTCTACTAACAGAGTTATTGAACAGAAGGCGAGCCTTCTGTTTATCACCCTAAAACTAATAAACATAAAAATATTCAAAGATGGTTCCCATGGGAAAGATGCACCACTCGGAAAAATTGTGTAGAAAACTCTTAGAAGCTATAAATAACAGACAAGAGAGTAGCACATCTTCCTCAGGTGAACAGCTTTGATTTAAGTAAAGTAGGCAAGAGTGTGATATCCCAAGATTCAAAAGTAATGAGAAACACACTTTATAAAAAGCTTTAGACCACCACTTTAAGACTGAATGATTTTCTTTTTTGAATGAGCCAATTTATTGTGCCTTGGGTGTTTAAATGAGGCTTTCATATTCTCACTGAGCTCTTAGCCAGATTACTGGTGAATAACAGGCTCCATGTAAATGCAGCCAGTGTATGCTGATGCCACATTGAGGCAAATACGGGAGCACTGGAACAGTTTGGATGGTGCAGTAAATGTGATGCTGAATCTGCAAAGAGCTGCAGAGTAAAGAGTGTGAGGTCACTGCAGGTTGTGACAAAGACAGCAAGAAATTAAAGAATAAAGATGAAGGGATTTGTGTCGGCAAGAAAAACTGTGTCACCCACACACACACACACACAAGCACATTTTTTTTGTTCATAACATATCTGCCAGTTTCTTAACACACATCCTCCTCGCACACATTTCAGTGCATGATTTGGTCCCAGATTCACCATAATCTCTTTTAATCACATGTGGGCACATCAGCCCAAACTCTTTTCTTCATGTTGATTTCAGCAGATTAGGACGCTTTCACACTGGTAGTTTATAGTCCGAATTCAGGAACATTTGCAAGGAAATTGGAAAATATTAACGCTTTTTCTGAACCAGAGTGCAGACCGAGAAGCCTTCACCGGGCCAACCTGAAGTAGGTGGTATGATTGGCTCTGAGCCAACTGTATCACAACTTGTGCTCTGTCTGAATGCAATTCTTTTCTCACAGGAAAACATACACATTTCAGTTGTATTTTTGGATTTTTTTTTTCCTAAATCAAGAAAACACCTCATTGGTTTATGAGCAGAGAACAACCATGGCTTTCTCTCATATAAGGCATTTTTCATCTAAAAGGGGTGCTTGTTTTTTTTTTCCAATTTTTTTAAGCCCATTCTGGTGGTTGTGTTACTTTAATCATGCTCACGTGGCTCTGCCTTCTTGTACATCACTCTTGTGTCATCACACACCCACTGTCACATTTCCTAGTGCAAATAAGGATAAACACTTGCACTGTGATAAGGAAAGAATAACAAACGTACCTCAGGATCGTGTTTAGACTTAAATAAATGAACCCAGTGTGAAAACGGTCTTAAACAATAATCAGCCATGATACACAGAGACACTGAGAAGGGAAGAAATCGTCAGCTGTTTCAGCCTCCTGTTAGAGCCTCACCACAACCCCAGTAGAAACCAGCAGGTTAGCTTTGAGAACCCATGAAGCACCAGCTCTCACTGCGTGTCTTATCCCATTGCCTTCTCCACAATCCCAACTAACAACACAGACACAGACACACAGAGCTGGTAGACGCGCGGCTGCATACACTTACCCCTTTCACATCACAACACACTTTTTAAGCTTGACACAGCGCGGAGTCTTTTCTTCCTTGCTGAGCTTATTGAGCCGGTACAGCCTGATCTCCCGTACCAGAGTGTAAAAGGCATCTTCCACTCTCTGCAGTATGAGACACAACTTCCCTCAATGTTGAGGAACACAGGGGGATATACTATATGGATGCATGTGTTACAGCCTACAAATACAAAAAGGAGCAAAGCAGACTGATCCGTCTGATGTGGGTCTACCTGCAATGACTGTCCTCCCTTATCATCTACATAAACTGATATTCCACCCTAAATCTACCTTGTGAATACCAAACACAATCTTCCTCTAGGTTTGAAAAGGTTTGTAGTTTCCTTCTTCTCAAGGAAGAGGGGCTGTGGTTATCTTGCATTTAAATGCTGACAAGTTTTCAAAGCAGAAAAAAGTGTCTGCAGTTGTATTTTGGCAAAACAATGATTGTTTGGAACATACTGAGTGCAGAATGTTTTTCATTATGGGTGCTCTGATACCTTCTTTTGCTTTGAAAACTTGTCACAACATATTGGAACATACTGAGCATATAAACATGGAAAAATCTTAATATTAGATTTTTGTCATGAAAATGTCGTAATTAGAATCCACTTTGACTGAACTTTAAAAAAAATAAATAAATAAATAAAAAACAACAACTATAAACTTTAAACAGTTACCTTCCAAGTCAACAGTGAGTGAGTGACGCTAAAAAGATTAGGGTGGAGTATCAATAACTGTTTAGCTTAAGTACATAAAATTTGATTATGCATTATATGTTGGAGATTGCCCAAGAACTCTTATGAAATCACTGAGATTTGGGAAACACAATGAAAGAGACAGTTGCTGGTCCTACAGCAGCACAATATAGATAGTGAATTATCAGTACACTCAGGTAAGAATAGGTGAACAGAGCTGTAAGAAATGAATCATTGTGTCATTAATTTCCCCCACACCAGAAGGAGCCGTGATTCACCCCAGGTCAGAGAGACCAGAGAAGGATGTGTTTACAGATCACTGCCTAAGCCAGTCAGCCACCTAAGGCCATGCTCACAACACACACCATTTGATCTGACTCCGCCACGGCTAATCTTCCAACACCCAGTCACAGTAACCGGTAAGCAGAATCATTAACCCCCGTGAGTAATTACAGACAGTTTGTCCTTTTCATGCAGACTCCTTGACACACATTTACTGATTTGCTGATTATTTATAATGCAGGAACCTTCCCAGAAGGCCCTAATGATGATGTAATTTCACATAGCCATGACAAAGTAGCATGCAATGATTACATTATCACCCATAAATAAAAAAATTCAATTAACCAAACAGGATTTAATGATGTGCAGCACATTGCCTGAGACATTTCCAAGCAACATTATTATAAAACAAGACCATCAGAGCTACTGAATGTAACACAAATCAACAGCACCCCATGACTCCAGACTTTAACATTTCTTTTGATCCCCGTGGCATGATTATCAAATCTCTGCAGGAGCTCTTGTCAAAATTAGTATGAGTTTGTCTGTCTGGAATATCAAAGTGAAATTTATAGAGGGACTGCTGTGTCCATCAAGCAAATACACCTGAGACCACATGCAACTTCTCACCATTCAACATGCGCTACAGACCTGCAGTACAACAACAGTTTAGTGACAGATTTGAAAGTTAAACAGTTTGAGTCTTGAGGGTGTGGCCATCTCTGACTGGACTCTCACCTGTCTGGTTTTGGCTGAGGTCTCAATAAAGGGAATGCCGTAGCTGCGTGCTAAGTCCTGAGCCTGCTTGGTGTCCACTGTCCGGGACGGGAGGTCACACTTGTTGCCCACCAACACCATGGGGACATCCTCAGAGTCCTTCACCCGCTTAATCTGTTCTCTGCACAATGACAGACACAATAGAAGGTTCATTTGATTTTAATCCATCTCAGGTCATAAACTTATGGCTATTTAATGTGGTGTTAAAATGTTTTATCTGTTCAGAGTCACTAGAATAAACATAATCAGAGTGGGATAGGGTTTTGCTCAATGCTGCAAACTATTAGGACATGTATACAAATATACACAGTGAAGTAGCAAGAGATGTACTAAAATCTTTGTTGAATCTTGTCCCTTTTTTAATTAATACATTTGTTTGAAAATGTTTTTCCACTATTAGAAAGCTGACGGGAAATACACAGAGAGAGGGGGAGTGACCTACAACAAAGCATCCTGGATGGATCCAAACTAGGGACTTTGGGATTACATGGTCAGCACTTTATACCCCTAAACCACTAGGACACCCCAAGATGTTAACCCTTTTATCGCCAATTAAAACACTGCGTTCAAGCAGGGTGCAAAGACTCCTGCCCTTTGGTCTCTTAGCTCACCTATAGTGGTGAATGTCCTCGAAGGACTTGGTGTTGTTGATGGCAAAGACACAGAGGAAACCCTCCCCTGTCCTCATGTACTGGTCCCTCATGGCGCTGTACTCCTCCTGACCTGCAGTGTCCAGGATGTCCAGCAGACATGTCTCTCCATCGATCACTACCTGCTTTCTATAGGAGTCCTGGAAGAGGAAGAAGTCAGAAAGTTATCAGGACTCCAAAGTCAAGCGTCCAAAGAGCACTTTAATAAAATTAAGAGGCAAATGTGGATGACATAGATTAAGAATTAATAACTTGAATTATACTTATATATTATATACAATTAAAGCGTGTTTTAAACATATATGGTATAATAAAATGCAACAATCTTTGAAAATGTGCATGATTTAACAAGATTATATACATACACACACATATATATATATATATATATATGAATAATTTTGACATGATTTTGGTGAAAGATGCCACAGGACTGCATTTAAATATTGCCCTACTCTAGTTTTAGTAGGACACTCCTATTTTCCAGCAGACCTCAAATTATAATGAGGTCCTAATTTCCACTGTATCAAAAGCACTCCAGCTGATGGCTACACTCAATCTGATCCAACACAAATAATTACAGTGTGATTAAGTGAGCAGCCACTATTTGACATGTTATTTGCATTCAAACAATCTATAGAGAAGCTACAACCTGCAACATCACATCAATAATTGATTGCAATGGTAATGAGATGTGTTGACTCAGTGTAGGTTGCCCCCCACCCCACCCCCCCCCCCACCCCCCTGAGAGAGCAGGAAAGCAGACATGCAAGTTAATAAAAACCTGTTAGGTGTCTTTTTAAGACTTAAACCAGAAGAACCTGCTGCAACTATTTTTCTTTTATTAGGGTTTCTCCTTGTTCTGCCCCCATACCAAAATACACACAAAACCTTGGAGACAGTCATGGACTTGACTGCACAAACATTCACACGCACATTTACATGCACGGTTGCACAAACTTTCTTTACCTCAATGGTGGGGTCATATTCATCCACAAAGTGATTCTGGATGAGCTGAATGGTAAGTGCGCTCTTGCCAACACCTCCAGCTCCCACCACTACCAGCTTATATTCTGTCATGATTCACCTGTGGGACCAAAAAAGAACATTACACTCAGATATTTCTTGAGACACAGAGAGTTATCCTGAACAGCATCAATTCATCTGAGGCACAATCAAAAGCCTTAGAAGGAATAGTTTAGAGGTGCATCTCTCAGAAGCTTAAGCCTCTCTGCACATGAGATGTTATATTCTGTTGTGGATGGTAAAAAATCTTTTGAGTACCAAATTGTTGCTTAAAACAATTTTGTCAGCTAGCTCAATTTGCTACTCTTAATTTATGTCTGACAAGCTGTCGGCTCGCTGGGAAATCTGCATCCTCAGGACTGGCAGACTGAGAAAATGTCAATTTATCAACAGCACTTCCAATGAGTAATACATACTGCCTAATGTTAAAAAAAAAAAAAAAAGAAAGAAAAAACAAGTATTTTTGTACTAACACTGCTGATTCCATGGAAATTTAGATTTCATACCATCATGTTTATTTTGCTTTTAATTTAGAAAATGCTCATATTACAATTCAAAAAGGAGCTTGCAGAAGAAACAATCACCGCAAACAGAATATGACAGTTCATCTAAAAGAGATTATGTGCAAATGAGGGAATATAAACAGTGAAAAACTGCTGCGAAATTCAGGAAACGCTACCATATTAAATCATTATCGGCCCCAAAACATAAATGGGATGTTGATGAACCCTTGTCTAAAACTGAAATAAAATGGTACTTATTAAAACTGTTTCTGTGACACAAAATAACAGTTCATATCACAAACACTCAGGTAGCGAAGTAAAAGAAATAAAGGTAGTTATGAATACCCTGTATGTGATCAAATGTCTAAATCCAGCCACACATTCAGTGGTATTTTCTGAGTAGCAGTCACACAACAGAAACGAGCCCCAGGCAGAAATCTATGACATTACATTAAGGCTCCAAAATTGACAAGCAACTGGGAGGCTCTCTGCTGTCTGACTTCTTTGTGGAGCAGCACTCATCAATAGTGGCAGCTGGCCTTTTCAGAAGTTACAGTACATACTGCTCACTGCTCTACACAGCCTGCAGTCAGGGAGGAGCTCTACTGAATATTATTGCTTTGTCTAGACAAACAAAAACGAGAATGTGGTTTGATAGGTATTTGGTTGACAAAGGTATACATTTACACTTGCTCGTGCTTTCAACACTTTAAAATGCCCCCTGAAATGATCAACCACATGTTATCTATTACACCCAATAGAGTGTGTGATTTACACATGTTACAGTGAGGCTATTTGGTCCATTAGGGGAAAAAAATGTTATCTGTACCCGAGTAGATAAGAATACTGACAATATCACAGACTAGTCCAATTACACTTGAAAGTTTTCTGCCACATGCCTGTAAGAATACTATCACTCTTTATCTTATAAGGCAGAGAAAGTGCCTTTCAATAACTGAATATTGTACATGTGCAGTTAGCTGTCAAGTCTACTCAGCAAAAAAACGGACGTAAAACGGGGTACAGCTGATTTCATGGTTCGATAATAAGTAAATTTAGTTTTCTGGCCCTCATTTACGTAATAGTCAGTAAAACACGTTAAGGTTTACATATTCGCAATGCACATTACAGTTTATTACCCCTAATTGTAGTAAAGTTATGATGCTGTGGTATTCAAATGGGAAAATCACTTCCTGAAAATATGATTATGCCATTCGTGGTTGTTGTTTGGCTTATGCTTACACCATCTGAATGGCACAGTGTTCCCACCTTTTTATTTACTACACAACTGACAACATAGCTATGCCCAATGGAAGACTACATTTCACAAACAATATCTCGCCAGAAAAGTCAGCAACACGGTGAGGGGACTTATGGAGAAATTGGCGATTAATTAGCAGCCATGTAAATATTAGGCTACTTTCTAACAGTTTGTCATTTATGTGGAGTAGCCGAGGTTAAAGCAGGCCTGCACACTTCTCAATGAAAGCCCCCGAGCTTTGTTCAAGCAGGCAATAACACCCAGAGCAGGCTTAAAAATCGAAAGGAGTTTAATTTAAATCCACTGCTCTGTGTCCTCGGGGGTGCCAGATTGGTTGTGTGAACACCTCTGAGCACTGTATGCTGTGCTGTTAGTTAGCTTAGCACTGGAGCTCGCTCACAGCCTCAAAAAGTAAGCTAACTAGCCCCTATGTGCTAACCCAATGTGATTTACATAAGCAATTCATTAAAGCAGCATTGTCTGCGCCGTGTGTCCGGACAAATTCAGTATCATTCATTCAAAGGGAATGGTGCAGATTTTGAAGCCGCCATTGATAGGCTAGCCCAAAGGTCTGCATTGCAGGGCCAGACATTAGGTTAACAATTGGGCGTAGTTTGCACTAACAGCGAAAATGAATATTTCCACCATAATAATATTTTTCAGTGGTCACATAGCAGACGCGGTGAGCTACCTACTAAATTAGGAAGTGCAACGTTGCAACACACCCTAAAGGGACACCCATGTATCAATCTTATCCATTTGTTTTACCTTTTAGCGAGTGGAGTTCCGCGTCCGAAGTAGCGACCAAACAAGTCAAGCTGATAATCCTCTCGTTTCACACGATCTCTGCATTTCCTATTTCACACCAAAACGCCCGCATTTAAGTCGGTCTACCTCGTCTCAGAAGCAAGCGGCAACATGCGAAAAAGTGGACAAATTAATCGATTGAACTTTCCATTTGATCCAGCGTCCGGCCTAGCTGCTCAGGTTGGCCTCCTTTACGCGAATATGGGCGGATACCGGGGCGCACTTTACCCAGAAAGCATAGCTGAGGATTTCAACCGGTTTGGGGCATGTCACTCGACTCTGTCGCAATATGAGCAGCAATACACTTTCTTTTGTCCTGTCTTTATTTATTGTTGATGTTTTAGACATGTTTAATTTACAGCAGTATATTTATATAAGCCCTAATTGCCTCTATTAGCCATGTACAAGTTGTATATGTGCAAATATTATTCTGTTATTTTTTATTAAATCTAATCTGAAACCATACATTGATTCACTTGAACATTTTAATGATCACAAATGTAATTATGATTATGTAGGTCACATTGTGTCAGTTTCAGGACTTCTTCTTACAGTATCATGATCTCCTGCTGCCGCCTGCTGCAGAGTCAACAAAGCCTAGGGGGCGACTCCACTATATATAGGCTCTAAATATAACTGGAATGTGCTGGAGGGACGTCATTCCCAGGCAAGGAAATGATTTGGCAATCCCCTGTCAGTTTTCCTGAGTGTTCACAAGGCTGCCTCCTGCGCACTTTATGTGCATACGTGCATGCGAGGTCTGTAACACAGCACAGTCAAAACACTGTCATGTTAAATAAGTAAGATGGATCTCGAAAATGACCAATTGCAACCTTATGATGAATATCAAAGGGACGCTATCCTACAAATCTGATATCCTATAGCAGTAATGCAGGAAATACAAGACGTAGGCTATAGAACACCATAACATACAAAAAAAACAATGCAGTATTTTCATTTCATGTAGCAGACACGGTAGAGGTCACTATTGACTTGTCTGGCTGTTCTCCAAACTGCACGGCCCAGAGACCACAGCTATTTTTGCCATTTAAAAAAGAAGAGAGTGCCAATTTTAACCCAAAATAATGTTCAGTGTTGTCTCAATTTAAGACATCCCACATGAGTGAAATGCACTACAATAATAAGACCATTTGAAGAGGCCTACCATTTAGATTATAATGAATTCATCAAATAGATTTAATGAGCACCTACTATATTCCATGCAGCGATTATTACTGTAGCATTTTTGAGACTGAAATCTAACATATAGTGTCACTGGGTTCTTTTATCTAAATGTCAAAGATATGCACTGTGTCTTTGCCCTACTGCATTGATTTGTGATTACATGCAAAACAAAAAAATATAGATATTTGTATTAAATTACTTAAAATGCCAGAGACTGAACCTGCCTCATTTTCCACAAACAGATTTTGTAATCCTGTATGGAAAACAGTGGGATTTAACAAAACTATAGATTTCTTTCTTTTCTTTTTTTTCACAGCAGGCATTTTGATGTGTCATAGCAGTGAGAAAATCATTAACAAGGGCTAAAATTCATGCACACACTGTGACTCACTAGAGTGTACTGTGACACTTAATGGAAAAAGGCCATCATTGACTTTATTTGTTACACCTCTGTTCTCCATCTATGGCAAGTTAAAATCTCTCCGGTGAAAAATATCTTCAGTCATAGTTTTGAGACTGATTTGCCAAAGATTAAAATGGCAGTTATGATAATAATTATTTCACTTAAATAAAATGAACCTCATATTTCTAGCTTTAGGAGAGACTTAAAACTGATAAAGATAAGATAAAACTGTAATCCTGATTTAACAAGACTTGATGAGTAAGACCACTTAAACCTTTGATTACACCACCCCTGGGTCTTGGAAACCCAGCAGAAAAGACCATAGTTAAGAGACATGACAGTTCCAGCTGACATTTTATTACAACAGGAAGTTCTGTTCTGTCACAAGAGGGCAGTAAATCTTCATTTATACATGGTCCCATTACTAAAGGTCCATCAGTTGAATATACAGTAGCCTATGTTTTATTCCATCTACATCTTTTGCTTATGCAGGTATAAATAATGTATCAGGTGAAGTAGCACTATTTGTTTTACATTGTCACCTGTGTGAATCCACTGTTAAGTCCACAGTGACTGTTTACATTAATTTCTTTCATAGTGTGTAGCCTAACGAAAATTGTTTTACCAGATTTAGTAAGTGCTTTTTAAAATTAAGTGTTTGGATCATTTTTATATTAGCCTACTAACCAATTAGGTCATCATGACAGACACTTTTTTAGTTCTTCCTCTAATAGTGAACATATCCCACTTTGTCTTTATGGTATACCTATATAATATGAAATATGTTACTTGTTTCAATTGCGTGGTGTTTTTTTTCGCTATTTTAATATTTGTGTGTTGTAACTGTGCCATGTATTAGTATAGTTACGTTTCACAGGAGTATTGTTAATATATTATTATATTATATATCATTCTGCAGTACCCTAGAATGAATGCAATGCACTACTTCTTTCTTTGCTCTGAAAACAGATCTCTTATGAACAACTTTGACTATTGCACTTTTACAATGGGATTCTGACCGCAATTAACATTAAGTTTCGGGGGACATCCGGAAAGCAATCAAATAGGCTTAAATATACATTTTATATTATATATATTCATGATATATTAGAGTTTTGATATCAAGATTTACCCTGCCTTGCTCATAGTCACTGCTGATAACTTCGTGTGTAAGTATTTTTGGTGGGGCTCCTTCTGTCAGTATCTTATCGAAAAGAAGAGTCTATAAACTCTCGTACTACTGTTGAGATGTCCGGGGTGTGTAAAAGTTGGCTGCAGGTAGCCTCCCCCTTCAGAGTGTATTGCAGCTTTAAACAGTCCACAATGCCTTGCGGTGTCCCAGTTCCAATGCGATGTATTTACCAGCAGGGGTAATGAAACGGGGGAGAGGGGCAATTTCCGCAGCTTATTGGTGAGACCGCAAAAGACTACAGCGCACAGAGGGGACAGACACAAACTTTCAGACAGAGGATCAAAACGTCAATTATCTATTTTCAGAGGCGTCCGTAGCCTTGTACTGTGTTTGTGTCCAGTAGCTGAGCGGTACTTTGTCGCAGTTCGTTGGAAGTGATTTACTGGGCAATGCTGAAGAAGGACAACATTTTGCGGAATTCCCGTCTTTACCTGTGTTTTCCCCCTAAACTTCACTTCGGGTTGGGAGCACTGAGTTGAATCCTGTTTGCACCGTAAAGGTAAGACCATTACACGGATCTACTTATAGTAGGATGTGCTGCAGATGAGCCCGTTGTAGTTGTGAGGAGGAGGCTGAGATAACGGAAACATTTCAGTAGTGGAATAGTTCGGCTACTCTCTGAGCCCACTACAGCCCATTATCGCCATTTCTCCAGCCTCGTCCCACTCGACACCCAACTATATGAGGTGGAGGTGCCTTTTAATGAACGAAGGCACCAATGTGTTGTGTCTTCTAGGATGTTCGGTGCCGAAATATTAAGCAAATACTTCTTTTAATTATGTCTTTATCAGCCAGTGGGCGAGATGAGACCACTTAAAAGCATTATGTGTTATGGTTGATTCTGACAGTACTATTCTGAGGTAAACGGGCCGAGATGTTTAGAGTCTTCACTTAAAATGTTGCTTTGCCCTCTTTTCACAAAACAGTCTCTCATGAGGTTGAGCATCTTCTGTAAACATAATCTCTAATGGTCTCCGAAATATTTATTTATCAGTAATTATAACAGAATTCATGAAAAATAACATATATATATATATATATAACAATATAGTTAATTCTATCTAAAGCCTAAGTCTTCTTCTCAACTCAGAAACACACACCAGGTGTTGCAGAACCAACCTGTAGAGTTGCTGCACACAGCCAAGGTTTTATGTCTCATAACCTTATGCTTTGTGATCTTTGAGGATTGCTGTAGTGTAGAAATAGAATCATATAATTCAGTGGTCTTTGCTGTGTTTAAGGGTGTCATAGCACCATGAAGACCGGGCTGCAAAGAACTACGTACAGACTGGAAAAATAAATAAGTTGTGTCACTTTTCTTGTGCGTCTGCAATTCCAGCTGCTGCTGTACAACCATTTTAGTTCTATAAATGCTCATATGCAGGAGTGTGATTCAACACCAGATGATGTCTTACAAACCGCTGTAACATGTAAACCTTGGCCAGAGGCCTCTTGTTGCCCCGCTGTGCCTCTGCCCCAGTGCAGGAGCCTGCTGCCTGCCCTGCTGGCTCTTCAAAGCTGGCTAGTGAGCAGTGAATATGGCAAGGGAACAAAGGCGGCATTATTGCTGGCTGAACGTGCCGTCCAGATGTTCGAGATCCTGCCAGCACTGACCTCCCAAATAGGGGAGGCTGCTCTAGTGCCTAATAGTTTAATATCAGCCAGGCAGAGAGAGAAAGGGGGAGTCTTGCTTCAGGGCAGGGGCCACTGGAAGGCTCACAGGAGTTGTGGGTGTTTTTTTGTAGTGTGACTGGATGTGGGTTTAATCCCAAACACCCCGGTTTTCAGATTGGAGCAAGAGTACAAATTTGGAGTTGGATTTAAAATTCTGAGAAAGTGCTTGCCAATGCTTGTTCCTTTTTTGTCTGTTATGGAGTTACTTTGGTTCTTTAAGTAGTCGGGCTACAACAAACCATTTTCAAAAACTTTTCTTTTTTTTTTGCAACTGTCTTTTTTCTCGTTAATGCATAATCTCACCTCTTAATTGCATATAAATTGACAGTTATCTTTATTGTAGGCGTTAGGTCTCATTGATGTGTAGAGACTAATGCAGCTGAGACACTAAATTACCTGAGAGGATGCTGACACTATAGAAAATAGAAATAAAAAGGGATACCAGTAGAAAACTCATAGAAACTTTGGTTTAATCTTTTGAGTTTTTCTGAAATGTCATCTTAACAATTGCTCATTTAATTTATTCAGTAAATTGCAAACTCCAGTGTGCTGGTGTTGTCATGATTATCCATTTCAAACTGGGTGCAGTTCATTGAAGTGTCATTGCATAGCTGTAGTATGCTGCATAGCCATCAAGATCACAGAGCAGACGGACTCGTAGCTTTCTTATCTCTTAGTCATGGCCCGTTGCATTCTCACAGCCCAGGAATGCATACCCAGGTTGTTATCAGTTTCCACTCCACAGGATCAAGGCCCGTCTCTGGCAACAGTCTTTGCCATGTTCTGTAATGTTTACATTTGCAGAGAGTATTGTATACAGGCTGGGCTGGCATATTTGTGATGAGGAACTTCTTTATCTTTTTCCCACCGCAAGACCATTAACTTTTAACAGCAGGGGTCCGATCCTTACAGTAATGGCATACTGTTGCCACCCAAATATGCTCTAGGCTCAGGGATTATTCTGGGCTGTAGCTCTCGATGACAATCTGGAAGAACTGAAAGGAAGGAAAAAGATTTCTCCAGTTTGGACCAACCAAGTTACCACCAGTGCCTCCACAATAAACCAGCGTCTGTCCCTGGCTGCTCACAGAGATCTATTTCACAACAGATCTGTTACCAATTACAACAGAGTATAAATTGCTAGTAATTACATGTTACTCTACAGGGAGTGCAATTTGAATTAAAGTTTGGTTAGCAATAGGCAAGGAGGTTTAAGTACTACAACAGACTGCTGTTGTTCCAGTCTGTAAGAAGTATCCTATTGTTTTTAATTAACAATAGTGCGGGGGAGTAGCCTTCTATGATTAATTAGTTATTAGTTTTCATTAGCTATGTGTATATATATAGTACATTCCTTCAAACTTACAATGCCTGAACTTCCGTGCTTCATGAAATGGATGTATTGTTTTCCACCTCAGTGAACAATAGTCAACAATAAGAACAAGAAGCATTGTGTAATAGCATCTGTTCATGAAGGTAGTATTTGTGGAACGTTAGTGATTTCCTGTGAGATCGTTTGTCTCAGCTTGGTTCAGTTGCTGCCCTACAGACTTTCTCCTGAGTCAAGCTTAGGAAACTCTTGGTTTTGTTTTAATGTAATGAATGCCCATTTTGTTTTCCCCAAATACCCCCTTGTTCAGCAAACTGCTCAACTGCATGATCTGTGGGCCAGTTTGTGATGCTTGACAGACTGTAAATCCCCAAAAGAGGCAGCACCTTTTTTTTTTTTTTTAAGCTCCTACAGGAAAGGCTCCTCCAGTATTTCTTCATGGTGTATGTGGTCGTGCTGGAGCCCCCACAGGAGCATATGGTAGGTTGTTTACACCAGCAGCCAGTTGAGGCATTTTCCCTGCCAACTCGGTGTGCTCCTGTAGGCCTGGAAAAGTGTCACCAGCAGCCGGGGAGGTGGGCGTGCAGGCTGCTCAGTGCTGCTCACACACCTCACTGCTCAGAGAGGAACACATCTTGAGCCCGAAAGTCTGAAACAAATGAAGGCAGGCGCTCAAGTCATCTGGGTTTAAGGTTTTGCTGCAGTTGATCATCTCTGAACTGAGCTTAGATAGAATTCACAAGAATTTAAGCCCTCCTCAGCCTCATGAAATGCCCCTCTGGCATACGACGACCTGCACAGATCAGGGAGCGGGCATCTCCCCAGGCTTTGGCTTTGACGGGCCAGAGGAATGGAGCTTCCAGAGCTCAGGATGGCACTCCGCCCCACACCGCTGTGCCTGTAATATCAGTTGGGTTTTCTGGGTTAATGTTAATGAAAATAAATGTTACGTGTCCGGACCAGAGCAAGTGACATTTGTAAATGCCCCGCTGAGTCTTCCTGAGCTTGTGCAAGGAAGAGGCATTGAATCAGCCTGTTTGTTCTGTCTTTACTGCACATGAAATGTTCTGCTTTGATTGAATATTTGTCTCTTTTGTTATTATTTGTGAATTTGATTGGAAAAAAATACATTTTGCCCTAATGCCAGTGCAGTGTAGAGCAATTCATGCACTGGTCTTTGTAAATCCCTCCCTCTGATGCAGATGCCATTAGTCTTAAAATGTTGTTATAGGTAGTATTTTTTTTAGAGAACTTTCTCCTTCCCCCTCCAGTGTATCCAAACGTTTTCCCTGGCTGATCCGCTATGCCTGCTTTGCATCAAGACCTACTCAGTCCTCACCCCCCCCTAGAGAAGGGGGTTAAACAAAATGGTGACAGTGTTTTGGGTCACTGCAGAAAAATCTTGCAGCGTGCTGTGCATGTGTCTGACTATTTTCCTGTTCCTCTCTATCCTTCAGCTCTTAATGCCATTTAAGGGCAGTCTGAATGAAGGACAAAAGCACTTTCCAACCAGCTGTGAATTCACCAAGAATAGAGAGCCAGGCCACCGATAAAAGTGACACTCAAGTACATGTAAATTCACAGACTGTACGCACTGGATTAATACGACATTTCTAAGCTTAACACACTTGAAAATTGGCAGGAATGCCAACATTTGCTATTTTTTAGTTCCTCAACTGTGAGGATTTTTTGTTTGTCTCTGTGTTTATGTAACACTTTTGGGTTTTGGACTATTATTCAGGCAAAACAAGGGATTTGAAGATGTCATTTAGGCTTTAGGAACTTGTGATGGATATTTTTGACCCTTTTATTTGTTATTTATTAAGTAGACAATTGATTTAACAAAAAAGATTGAATAATCAATAATGAAGACAATCAGTAGTTGCATCTCCAGTGGTCTCTTTCTACAAATGCCTTACAGCTGTGCCTAATGTCTTTACCACATTTGGAAAATCAGTGGGTTGTGGGTAGGACAGGCTGGTGACTTTGTGAAGGTGGATAGAGAATATGTGGCCCGGGGGAGGTGTAATTGGTGGGGGGTTGGTGAACAAAAGGACCTTTTGACTCAGTAGAGTAGGTGCAGTGAAGGTTAGATCCATGGAGAGTGATACAGATCTGGAGGGATGCCATTCATCCTCTCCCTGTACACTGTCCTTGAAGAACGTTTTGAAGGATCTGCTCCTTTTAAATGGGTTTTTCATACACTGTCAGTACTTAACCTTCACATTTTTAACATGTGCTTTCTAAGTCTGGTAATGTGAGTAACCATATTTCATATCTGCATATATGCTTTTTTTCAAACTTTAAATTGGTCGGTGGTCAGTTTAATGGAAACAAACCTCATGAATACACCCCCGTCTTTACTGTATTATTGTATTTTTACCTATCATAATATTCCCTGCTCTAATGACCAGTACAGTGCTCTGCTTGTGTCAGCTCCACTCTCATGTTGTGATTCTGACTCTCCCTTTTCTTCTTTTTTTTTTTTTTTTTTTTTTTTTTTTTTTTAGATTACATTTTCTGCCTTCTCTGTTTCACTCTCTGTTCCCGTCTGCTCTGTGTCACTGAGTGAGTCTGTCTTCCTGCTCTGTCTTCACTGCTTCCATGTAATTTTTTGTACAAAAGCAGGAACTGGGCTTGGGAATGTCTGCTGGCACACTCTTTTTGCACCCCCAACAGACATGTACCTATTCATAGAGAAGAACAAAACAGCAGTAGTGTAATGGCCAGCTGATCCTGGCATGTCTGGCTGTCCAATCTCAACTGGGGAATCCTTACCTTACCTTGAACCACTTCTAAAATAGCCTGTCTGTACCTTCTGTTTTCTACTTATTTGAGTACTTGTGTTAGTAGGTATTACCAAAGGCAGGACTGTTTGTCCTTAAAGGTGACTGAGCATTATAACCCTGGCCTTGAGCACATCCGGACTAACCGTTTCCTGTTTTCCTTTTTGTTTCCTCTCCAGTGAAGTAGCCAGAGGGGCTTCGACTGCCCTGCACCACTGGAACCTTCAATAATGTCGGGGCCAACACACCACAACCGGCCCCCTCGCTTCTGACCCAACATGGAGCTCAAGGTCTGGGTGGATGGAGTCCAGAGGGTCGTCTGTGGGGTTACTGAGGCAACCACGTGCCAGGAAGTGGTGATTGCTCTGGCCCAGGCCATCGGTAAATCATTTTAAATATTAAAAGAAAAGCACACTTCAGATACAAGCTGTCCTCAGACCTTCAAGAACTTCTTACTATCTGTTTTTATTGCAGTAACTTAGTTGTTGATTGAGGTTATACAATGCGCCAGTTACAAGATTGATGTCTTAGTTTGAGCACTTTTCCTGTGTCGTGTTTCTGGCTTACATACAGCAATCAATCAGCAGAATTCGTGAAAACAGGAAACTGCTATTTAAAGACATTTGTTGTTGGCTAGTACAAATAAGTTGGCGAACAATATCATGTACAATTGAGTCCGACGATTGCGTACTTCTTGTGGTGTTGTCATAGTTTCACAGGGAACAGTAAATTACAATTCTGGATTCATGATCAGGTGCCACTTTTGTCACCTGGCTATTCCTGTTGCTGTTAGTGAATCCTCTGTGTCACACTGACGGAGAGATGGTGAAATTTCAGGTGAAGCAGCAGGAAACCTGCAGAGACTCTAGGATAACCTCACTGTTTAGCACACTTTAGCTTCACCTCCATCTTAAAGTAGTTTACCAAATTGCTAATAACAAAAATATTAAATCCGTTAATATGATATTCACTTCCATAGCATTCCTGTAAACTTTCCCAATTTTCTTCACACTTGGAGAATTAAAAAAAAAATATCCAAAATGGGTCTCCTGCCTACATGTTAAGCTCCTGCTGAGATTCAGTGGGTTATATTCAGAGGCTATATTGGTTCTTTCTTGGATCTACGCACACCCCCCTTTTCCCATATGGCTCCTTCAGGAACGGGGGCACTTGAGCAGACTGAATTGACATCACTTCCCACAAAGCGGAGGGTAGTAGGAGGGAAAGTCTGACTCATCCCTCTTTCTCCTGCCAAACTGAGAACGCAGCACTTCTGAACCCCCTCCTCTATCTTTTTTTTTATTTTTTATATTAAAAACATATACACCATGTGAAGTCAACATTGATGTGGTGCTATGGCATTTTACAAGTGTTTCTGTCTACACACTACTATAAGTGTTGTGTTTAGGTTTCTCTAAACAGCATCGAGCAAATTATTTGTGATAAACATCGAATCACCGCAACACTGTAGATCTAGCTTTTCTACTCCTGTGGCTGACAGTTCTGTTCTCCAGCCTGCATTTTTTACTGTATGGTTGAGACTTAATGCTCTCATCTCATTTATAAAACCACTGTAAGAAACCACACTCAGACCAGCTGCTTGAAATTTTAACTTTTCAACTTTGAGGTGGAAAAATGATGAAACATGACACCAATGTGACGATAATGTTGCTCTGTGTCTGCTGAATATTTAAGAGGACAGTTGTGTGCCGACATGTTATCCTAACAGTTCCATAGGCTGCTAGAACATCATGGCCGTGTTTCATGTGTGTCTTTCTACCGCCTAGTGGTCAAAATGGCTTAAAGCAGTTTTAGATACAGTCAGAATCAGTTTGAAGTCACATTTTTTTCCAAAGTGTGCTGTTGATGTTTACAGGTCGCACTGGGAGATACACTCTGGTAGAAAAATGGCGGGACAGCGAGCGTCACCTAGCCCCTCATGAGAGCCCTGTGGTTTCTTTGAACACCTGGGGCCAGTATGCTGGTGATGTCCAGCTGATCCTGCATCGCACAGGCCCCTCCTTGACTGAACGACCCCCCTCAGAAGGACCCACTCTCAGGGGACCTGAACGCGGGCTGCATCGGCAGAGCCTCCCTCCTCTTGCGAAGCTTCGTCATCCCAACGATCGCTCCCTCCGCCGCCGCGAACCGCGCCGCAAGTCTCTCACGTTCACCGGCGCTCCCAGAGGCCTCAGGGAGATACTGAGCGGGGGGCGGATCGGGGAGGCTGAGGCTAAACGAAGACTTCTCCTGGGAAACGGTGGGACTCACCACCATGGAGGACCAGCCATCGGGACCTCCTCTCCTGGCCTGTGGGCCTGCCGCATGGAAGATCTGGTCAGATTGGTCGGTATACAGAGAGAGACTCTCAATGTGCTGGAGAAGAAGCTGGAGGCTTATGAGGCTGAGCTGCAAGCCTGGGCTGAGGGGAGAGGGGGGCGAGGCGGAGGGTGCATCGGGGACCCAGGTGCAGGAGGAGGGCTGATAGAGGAGATCCTGAGGCTGGAGAAGCACCTGAGGAAGAATGAGGTGGAGATGGAGGAGGAGGAGTTTTGGGCCACTGAGCTGCAGATTGAGCTAGAGAGTGAGAGGCAGCTGGAGGAAAGACTACAGGAGCTACGAGGACGCCTGCAGGGCTGTGAACTGGAGATTGAAGAAAAGCTGGCAATGGTACAGGTGTGCTATCTGTGGGAGATTTTTGGGATTAAAAAATTGCATTTTTGTTGAAAGTTTTGGGAAAAGATAAATACAACCACCCAACAATCAAAGAATAGTTGTTTCTTTTTCATCATAGTTTAGCTATTACCAGCCATTCTAGTTGTGTTTGTATATTGTGTAGTTTTCCTCTTTGTCCTTAGCTGTTTGTCTCGTTGTCCCATCAGGGTGTGGAGGCAGGTCTGGAAGAGGAGCGGCTGCAGAGGGAGCGGCAGGAGACCCAGTGGGTCAGTGAGGCAGAGGCCCGGGCTCAGGTCCTCAGGGTTAAAGCGGAGCTGAAAGCCCAGGAGAGACAGGCCGTCCAGCTGGAGAGCAGCTGCAGAGCTGTGGACAGGTCCCTTGGACAAAGCAGCAAAAAACTGCAGGTGAGATGCATTCGAGCGCCTATTTTTCACTACTGTGAGGTTTTTTTTTTTTTTTTAACAAAATAGTGCTGCAGGGTGATGCAGTGATAAGGGAGACCATCCTTCAGCAAGAATGCATTTAAGCATCTGTCCAACTGAATCATCCCTCACCGTGATGCTGAATCGCTGCCAGTTAAAAGGGCCAGTGTGTATGATTTAGGGGGATCCATGGGCTGAAATGGACTATATTATTCATAATTATGTTTTCATTAGTGTCTCATCACCCAGTTGTAACTACAAATCACTGTGTTTTCATCAGCCTTAAATGAACCCTTCATATCTACATAGGGAGCAGGACCTCTTCCACAGAGCCTGCCATATTTATCCAGGAGCCCAGAATGGACAAAGCAAACATTGGCTCCAGAGAGGGCCTTTCATGTTTTTACATTACCTGACAGTTTCTCCTACATAACTGGAAAGGGAGGGGTGAGGGGAGGGGTGTTCCGTTGGTTGCAATCTGCAACCTCACTGCTAGATGCCACTAAATCCTACACACTGGTCCTTTTAAGGGGAACTCTCTTTTTTTTAATGTACATCAAGGTTTACAGGTCTTGCCTTTTGTGTCTGATAAATTGTCTGCTATATTGTCTAAGTGATGCCACTTAGCATTGGTTAGATCTGAAGACTAAGAAGATAAGATAAGTTTGAAAATGAAAAAAATTACCAGACCTCTGTAGCTCACTCCTTATCTCTGTTTGAAGGCTATTTTAGCTACTGATACCATTACACACCTGAATCTTCAATTGAACTGTGAATGAGTAGGTGACTTGAAATTGTGTGTCATGTAGGCGCCATGTGCGGAATAAAAAGACAACATATATCAACATATTCTGCTGCATCTGTTCTGAATCTTTTTTAACTGTCATGAATCTGACGGTGTTGTAGGAGTGCAATGCTAAATCTGTGAAGGACATTTTTAAGTGATTGTTTAGAATCAGTAGAATATCACAAAAAATAAGCTCACAAAACCTGAGTAATAGTCTGATTTGTTTGCTATGTAAAATGGGTTGCTTCAGTTAGAAAAATAAAAAAAATGCTTAACTAGTGTTTTTTTAATGTGACAAATAATGTGTTAATAAACAAAACCTTGGGTTATGAAAAGTGTATGTCATTTAGGACTATGAGTGTCAGCCTTGAGTACTTACTCTGTCTCCCACTCATATATGTTATATCCTGTTTAATAATAACTGAGACTGACAAAGCACGCGAGGCGTTAAAGTAATATTGCTTCTGCCTGGACTCAAATACTCAAACACAGTCTCATATAATCTGTGCCTGCAGAAGTCGGTTTCGAGCTGCTGGTTTGCTTTACTGTTTCCTGACGAATCGCTTTCTCTTGTTGCTGTTTAATTGAAGGACATGCAGCACGAGCTGGAGCAGCTGACCAAGGAGCTGAGGCAAGTTAACCTGCAGCAGTTCATCAAGCAGACGGGAACCAAAGTCACAGTGCTGCCTGCAGAACCCGCTGAGGATGAAAGTGGCCACAGTAGTCATGGTATAGGTAATGTCATTTTGTTCTAAACACTAAATGAAGATCTTCCTTGTATAGCACATTATCATACACAGAGGTCATTCGATGTGCTTAACAGAAATAAAAGAAGCATAAGGCACAATAAGAAAACAGTGTAAAAACGCAGATTAGGTAATATCTCATCAAAGTGCAAGATTAAAATTTAGATGAAGGCAGAGGAAAATTGAGCAGTTTTAGTTTCTTTTTAAAGCCAGTTAGTCTGGGCAGATTTGATCTCCAGTGGTTCCAGCAGTGGGCAGCATAGTGGCTGAAAGCCATTTCACCCTGTTTAGTTTTAACTCTAGGCACCACTAACTGACCAGCTCCTGCAGATCTTAGAGACCAATGGGGCTCATATGCATGGAACATTTCTGAAAGTGACTTATGGACAATACGTAAAACTTTGAAGTCAACTCTGTATCTGACTGGAAGCCAGTGCAAAGACCTGAGAACTGTAGGAAGAACCCGAGGAGCAGCGTTCTGAATAAGTTGTAGCTGTCTAATGGTCTTATTTACCAAGGTATCTGCTGCTGCAGACATAAATGATGAAGAGGGAACTGACTTTGAAGGCACAGTATGTAGTCGACATTAGGGTCAGTTAGCTCTAACTGATCTGAACTGATTTGACTCAAACCATCACGACTTAATCATATGTCAGAGTGCAGGTTGTCTCAGGATAAACGATGCTCTTCAGTTGCCATTCACAGGTGACAGATGACTTCTTTTTTTTTTTTAAAGTACATGAAGTGCCATTTGCCTGTGAATTAGTAAAGTCATTTTGTTCGAAAAAGGCACTTATTATTTTTCTACCTCATGTCTTGACAGCCCGCTGAGAGGAAATGACTCAGCTCAGAGTTCAAGTGTGTGTGTGTCTGCATGTGTGTGAGAAAGATTGTGATAGAGAAAATGAAGAGGGGGCGGGGGTAGTAAGAGTACAGTATTAGTTTTTACCCACTCCAGTGGCAATTATAGTCTCCATGCCAACAGCTGCCTGGATACAGGCAGACCTGGCGTCATTCAATCACTGTACGGTCTCTGTCTATCCTTCACTTCTTCCATCAGGTTGTCCCTGTATCACAAGCTCAGCAGTTTCTGTGAAGCTCTGTCATCCTACAGGAGACCAGCAGAGAGCTGACACATAAGAGCACTGAATAATGGGAGAGTAGTCACAATACAGCACAGGCTGTCCCCATCGCATTAGCAGCTATTGGCTAGCTGCTAATTAAAAACTTTACAGTACTATAGTACTAACACCATAATGAGTCATGAGTACTAATTAAGGCTGACTCTCAGAAACAAGTTTGAGGTGAGACCAGCTTGTAAAATTAAGCTTGCAAGCAAAGAACTGGATATCCGGACTTGGAAAACAAAATTTATAGGCTGGAACCCAAATGTACAGAAAAAAGGCCTGCAAGCACATAAACTCCAGATGTGCAAAAAAAAAAAGAAAAAAAGTTAAAACTCTATCTTCAAGCACTCCTATGAATGATTTAGTATTCCACATGTCCACTGCTTTTAAGAACTCATGTTCATAAAGTGCTACATACTGGATTTCATGTTTGACCTGAATTTGAGAAAAACTTTAATCCAGTCTACTGCTAAATGAAATGCATGGATGTGTGAAAGAGTGGTATCAGTGAGCGTTAATGGTTGCACATGAATAATTTGATTTATGGTTCAAATCCTTAACACAACAGTTAACAGAATCTCAATCGAACTTAAATATTTGACCTCTCCAAAGAGGTTCTTACTGCATGGCATGTACTTCAAAATTACATTGTTTAAAGTGATAGGGTTCTTTATTAAACTACATGGTAATGGTTTTCAATATGAAAAGTATTGAACTGAGTGTTCATGTCCTTCTATTAACCGTCTCCAGTTCATGTGTGTCAAATCAGCAGGACCTTTTCTGCTGAGCCATAAAATTCACTGCATCTGCTAATTTGCTGCACGGCTCAGCAGCTACCCCTGGTGGCACCAAAGCAGATAGATATCATGCAGCATACACTGGACTCTATTTTGTACTTTTTATGAACTTAAATAAATAAGGCACATTTAAAAAGAAGGTAAATTCAATAATTAAAAAAAAATCTCTCTGTGGAAATGTTAATTGTAAATCTTTGTCACCAAATCACAGAAATACATTTAAGCACAAAAGTTTATTCTTGACCTTTTTAAAGAGGAGTTCGGATCTTACTGTCTTCATCGGTGAATGGAGTTTACATTCAGAGTATTGTTTCCAATTTTCTTTCTTTTCACATGTTTTCTTCTCAGATTTAGTCCCCCTCTCTGGCTCACTGAAGCGCCCTGTGTCGTCCCACCCGATGTCCAGTCACCTCCGGGTCCTCCACAGCCCTCTCAGTTCTGGCCTGAACCCAGAGGGGATCTATGTGTGAGACAGTCCTGAATGGAAGGAACGCATCCAGTCTCCCTTCCAGAGCCCACGTCACTCCAGAACCCATGTATATGTGGATATCTTAGTACAGGATACCTCAGTAGCACACTACTATGCACTGTTGTTTCAATTACCTGGCAGCCTTGAGTGTGAAGACTCAAATAGTGAAGGAACAATGTTGATGTTGAAATGGAAGTCATGAGCAC
The DNA here is from genome assembly GCF_002260705.1 of Seriola dumerili. Lineage (NCBI taxonomy): Eukaryota > Metazoa > Chordata > Actinopteri > Carangiformes > Carangidae > Seriola > Seriola dumerili. Next base: position 6,589,248 of record NW_019174474.1, read on the forward strand.
TTGTTGGTAATGTAAGATAGCTAGAAGTTATGACATGAAGGAAAAACACAGCAGCACAGTCTGAACATGTCAGGACTTTCTAAACATCAGGCTGGTGTGGACTTCATTCATATCCACTTAATGTACTTTTACTCTCACTTCAGTACCTGCTGAATGATTTGTATTGTTTTCTCACAAACATCACGATTCAAAATGATTGCCTTTTGAACAGTATTATTGAGAATCTTGGTATGTGAATCTATGAACTCTATATCTTTGAAATCATATCCTATATCTGCAGTGAATACATTTTATCCGGCATAATGACTGGTTCTTGTATAAGTAATGAAGGATCCTCTTGTGTCTCTAGTGAAACTGTCTAGAATCGATCATTTTGCATATCAGAATCTATTCCTGTAGCTCTGACTGTCTGTTCATGTTAAAACTATGCACAAATGGTTAATAGTTTTGTTACTGAAGAATGTTACTGTCTGTATGTACCAAAATGATGGCTTACTGTAAATTTTTTCTTACTTTTCAGCTTTATTTAGTGAATTTAGTGTTATATTTTATTACAAAGCGGTGCATTCACAGTTATGAAAATGCAGTGCCCTCATTCCCGCAGTAATATCTGCCTAATGAAACAGTGTTCGATATCATCTTAAGCTGTTTTTTTTTTTTTTTTTTTTTTTTTTTTTTTTTTGTCGTTATTGTTGTTAAATGACTAAACAGAATCTTTCTTGCCAAATGTATTACGCTTGTTTTTCTGTAAGGATTGGTGGCCAAAGAATAGCAGGTCTTGTTGCATGATTGTGATGTCAATATAGCCATATGAGGATGTGCAGAGCATCCACAGTGCAGTAAATCAGTGAGTTGACTCTAAAAAGGTGGCATGTGATAATACGATGAATAGCTACAGCTACAGTGTGTATGTGTATGAGTGAGTTAGTGATTAAAGAGACATATGTGTCTGTCTGTGTGGTGGGCTGTGCAGTCAGAATAGCCAAGATATGAAGCCCCTCTTAGGTTGTAGTTCAGCTGCTAATCACATCAAAGTGCCTTATATTCATTCCACAGTTGGTGTATTCACGTAATGTACAGTAGAGCTTTAGCAGAGACATTGAAGCAATGATCATAGTCAGTTTAGTTAAAATGTTGTTAGATGTTTTAGTGCCACATTGCTGAGAGAGAAATGGCAGTAGAGCAGCAACAAAGAGGAAACTATAATTATCTTTTATCCGTCAAGTGTTTTGTAGAAATGTCAGTGGAGAGAATGTTATCCAGAGTGTTTTCCACTTTGCTACTGTATTATTGTCACCATGATACTATGTGCTGTAAAATACATTCACATTTAATCTGATTTATTTCCAGTCATGCAACACATACTGTATACTGTAGTTTGGATCAGTGCTGTCAACCAAGAATGAACAGTTGATGTGATGCTGAGGGGAAGTCCACCCTGTAACATTCACTGTCTACAAAAACACACAAACACGTGGTCTGCACAGTGTGTCTCTGCTTTTCAGTTTAACGAGAAACCTGTTTTAAAATGATTAGGTTTCAACTTGTCTGTGATTGTCTATAGATTAAGGTGGATTTTCCCTTTAAAAAAAAAAAAAAAAAAAAAAAAAACCACTTGTGTGCATTTTTCCACCCTGGGATAGCTGTGGTCGCTGTTTACAACTGTGTATGTTTTAGAGAACTCTTTAAGATGTTGACTGTACATAACCTGTTTTTATTTTTTTCCTGCCTTAATGTACTGCACAGTGTTGACAGATGTACGGCTGTATCTGGCTGCTGATATGACTTGGATTGCATGATTCAATAAACCATCTGACAAAAATTAGATGCGTTACAACTGGTGCTCGTGTTAACTTAGGGTATTCGCCTGTGAACTGGAATGACTTTGTAACTGTCTTGTACAGTATGGCCTCTAAATGTTTTCCATGCTTTCCACCAGTAGATGGCAATATTCGCTCAGTAATGACAGAGACGTGGACACAACATGGCTGGGAGAGAATGAAGGAAAAAGTACTTTTTTTTCCCCATAAAAGAAAGAATGAACCGATAAGAAATGTTGTCAGTGTATAAAATGCACATTCACCCGGTTAATTAAGAAGGCAACTTCATATAAGGTTTATAAGAGGATGGTTTCTGGTGAAATAAGAAATAATAATAGAAAAAAACACGCTTGCTCTCAAGAGTTACCCTCTGGTGAATGAAGATACTGAAAGAAGTTTATCAAAAATGTGAGTTGAGTGATAAAAAAGTGAAGTTTAAAAGACTGCAGGACTTGTTCCATCACTGCACCATAAGGCAACATGCATACTATTCCCAAACCTTGAAAGCAGGAAATTGGCACTAATTGGATTTATATATAGTTCACTAGAAAGCACAAAATCAGGAGTGATGGAATTATTTATGAAGATGAAAATAATATTGCAGTAAACCAGTTAATGGCAACAACAAAGACTGGATTTGATCCTGCTTAAAGCTTTTGACTAGTTGGGAGGAGGCCCCTTGTTTTTCAACAGCCTGTACAGACTGAGGGTAATCTCACTTCATCATCCTTTTATCACATGACATTTGTTTAAAGCCTTGGCTTACTGTACATTCCTCCGTTGTGACCTGTCAGCTGATTAAGTGTTAGTAACAATACGATTCATCTACTGCACTTCCAGTATTGTTTTTCATGAACAATTAGCAATACTGTAATTCTGAACTATTTGTCTTTTGCACACATAACTTGCCGTCTTACAGTGTGTATTGTTTCCCATGACCTTAAAATGACGTGTAGGTATTTGTTGGAACAGATTCACTCTGAAGCTGTACTGTACTGTATTTTGATAATGTGAGACTATAAACATGGACTTTGAGTTAAATAAGAAGAAGCCTGCAGAGTTTAGTTTTTGAGATTTATTTTACAACTCATCAGCAATAATTTAGAACAGCATATGTGTAAAGCATTAACGAAATGTGCAACAGTTGCTCAGTTAAATCTTTAAAAAAATCCATAGACTTCTACAACATTGACATAGACATGTATACTTTATGGTATATTCACAAAAACTATTTACAGACACACATGCCACTTTATATAACAGTTGATAACAGATTTTGAGGCAAAACCAGCTGAAGAAAACTACAAAAGCAATGTCATGTATGCAAAATACCATGAAAATCATCTGTTTATTCAGTCACGTGTGAAACTTAAAAAAGCTGAACAACACTACACTTGCAGGAATTAATCTCTTAGAAAACAGGCCAAGGTAAAGTTAAAGATCATAACTGATCGGCTTCTTTCCCACCTTTGTCAGATATTGGAAAAGCAAGGTTTTACATAATGATAGCATATAACACAGAATCAGGGATAGGCTGGCGTGTAATGGGGTGCAGAGGTTTTCACATCTGATTACGATTTGAATAATTTTGCCGTGACAGAGCAAGAAATGAGCAGTGTTTTTGTTAAAATGACTTGATCACCACTTTACTGCATGAATCATCATGAAGCATCCTGTGTCTCTGCTCCCTCTTTTAAATTGACGTTACATTTTTTTTTTTTTTTTTTTTTTTTAATTTCAAGACAACTCAGTACATTAAAAGGGTTCAAAGAGACCTACAGTGATTGACTTTCAAAATGATAAGGTGACTGCTGGGGGGGAGTCGAAGCAGAAAAAAGTGCACTTTACGTCTCAAAGAGTAAAGATCATCCTACGTACAAACTTTAACAGCTGGGAAAATACAGGTACATTCAATATCAAAGATCTATAAGGTGCTATCCTACAATGTTTTCTGGAGGTACAGAAGGTCACTGCATCTCTGTGCAGAAATGCCTCATTCAGGGGATGTACAATATGCTGGTCAAGCAGCCCCTTGTGAATGCAAGGTTTCTTCTTTATGATTGTTTTTTTTCTTTTTATTTGTTTTGTTTTTCCTCACAACATACAAACAAGTAAAGGAAACCAGAGCAAACTGAAGATTTGTAAAGGTGAGATGAAGGAAATCTGGCACAATATCTCTCCATTTATCTCATTATTGTCAATGTGTGATTGTTAAAGTAGCTGGTGTGTGTGTGTGTGTGTGTGTGTGTGTGTGTGTGTGTGTGTGTGTGTGTGTGTGTGTGTGAGGGACAGTAATAAGCCTACCCCGTGCAAAGTTGGGGATGAGGTACTGTAGGCGTTACACTTCCAGGAGCACTTCTTTTATAGGCCCATTTAGTGCACATTTACATATTAATGAATCCGACTGTCCTCCAGGTAATCATATTTACAGTCAGAGTCAGCCAGGCTCTTTATAACCTTGGCAGAGGTCAGTTGCAACTTCATACATCCAAAGAGACTCGCTGATTGGGATATTGCCCACTGGTATAGTACTCAAAGTTTTTGGCACCAATGCTGCCATTTCAAAATATTTTATCAAAGAGGATAAAAAACTAACTCCAGCACAACACAGTCGTGTACTAGTGTCAATCATTGTCGATAATCATTCAGATTGATTAATCTAGCATAGTGCAAAAGGCACGCGCCGTCACAACTGTCCCCTGTTTCGCAAAGATCTTGTACACGAGAAACTCACTTTCTGTGAAACCTCGCTTTAAAACTAGCCTAATTTTAAAAAATGAATATACATCAATTTCTCAGCAGAATGCACAGAAAGGTAACACAGACAAATTAGCTCGTTGGACAAGCAGAAAACGGATCAGCTGGGGTGCTCTTGTTCTCCTGGGACGTATCACCTACGTCACCCTCCCCGTCGTCACTCGCGAGACTTTCCTCACGCTCCTCAGGTGAGCTTGTCTCAGCCTCCTGTGACCCCTCGCTGTCTGGAGAGTGGGAGTCCTTGGACTGAGAGGAGGCTCCAAAGTGCGCAGACAAGCCGGGGAAAGCGGCAGCAGCTGCCGCGGCCGCCGCTGCTGACGCGTGTGCAGGGTAAAGCCAGGGGAAAGGGGACGCAAGAGCGGCAGCCGCTGGGTACATGTACTTTTCAATGTTGCTTTTATCGAACAAAGGCATGTAAGACGCCGCGGCTGAGGGGTTGATGAAGTAGAAAGGCATGCAAATTGGTGTCTGCTGTCCAACACTGCTTATTCCCATCAAAGAGTTCATTAACGCCAGATCAGGCCTGGTGGGGTCTGCGCCCCCTAACCCGTTCCCAGACCAGTTCATCTTTGGTTTTTTGGCAGCGCGTTCATCTCCAAACTCCTGCTTAATCTTCACTGCCTTTGGTCCCTGCGTCTTATTGCGCTCACATTCTTTATCTTTGCCATCGCTCTTCTCAGCCTCGCCCCCGTATCCACTGTCCGTGTCTGTGTCATTCTCGTTAAGCTCCCCGCCTTGGGTCCTCTGGATGACCGGGACACAGTTGGCTTGACTGTCAGTTTTCTGCCCATCCTGTGCGTCCCCGGCGGGTAGCTGGTGCTGGATCGGCGGCGCGCCGGGCTGGAACTGCGCCAGCACCTTGTGAAGGTGGTTGATGAGCTGCGCGCACCTCTGCTCTCGTGTCGTCCAGTTCTCAAACTGACTCAGGTACTGCAGGACCTCTTTGGCACAGGCCTGGAACCCGGAGTGGAACGCATCCAGATCTGCATGAATGGAGGATTTCATGGACCGGTCCCCTGCGAGACATGCAGTTCAAAGATTAACAGGGCATTACTCTGTAAGGTGTAGCTCATCATAAGTCAATGACAAGATCAGGCGGACGCTTATCAGCAGCACGTTTGCATGTCTGCATATTAACAAAGTGAACAGATCATCTTCTATATAGAAATAAGGAGTTTTATTTATCAGTTGTACTTTCAAAATGCGCATCGTCCACTGCACACATTGTATTTGTTTAATTCTGCTATTGCAAACACAGCCTTTCTCTATATAGACATTAATAAACTTTCATGTATTCTCACCAGTTTAACAGGCTAATGCAAATCCAGTTATAAAAACTTGTCTGTTAACCTCGTGATTGTTCATCTTACCATTCTGCAAAGCAATGATCTTTTGGTGCTGCTGCTCGGTGACAGCCGTCAGTGCGTTTAAATGTTTCAATGTTAACTCCAGGACAACTGCTTTCTCCAAATGCCCGAGCGTCTATGGAGAAAAACAAAGGTGCAGTTGGCTGTTTACGAGATCTCTGTCATGTAAAACCAGGATCGTTAAGCACGTGAAAACTTTTTTTTTTTTAATGCCGTGATCTCACCGACAGCTTCAGATGTTCGGGTAACAAATCCTTCAGCTGCCCGATACATTCGTTGATTCTGTCTCTCCTCTTCTTCTCTATCAACCGGTGTGGTAACTTGTATGCGTCCTGCTGGCAAAAAAGACAAACGTTTATTGTATTCAAACAGAGCAAGTAAAAAGTTTCAGTATAAAACATATGAATTGTGCGTAAGTTTAAACTGGATTTTAGGATTCCTAAAAGAAACCGCGCTCACCTTCCCACCATCCTCTCGTTTTATTCCTCTTTTGGATTTGCACATGTAGAGAGAGGGGTAATCCACCCTGAAGTAAAGAGGAAAGTGTCCGATTATTCAGCAGGCTGTCAGAGCAGTTTATTAGACATAGTTTGACAGAGTTTGCCAAAAGCGACACTCACCCCAAGAAATCTGCGTGCTCCATGAACTGCCTGTCCTGTAAATGCGGTATTCTTTCATCCATCACTTCTCTGCTGCTGGTTATCCGCTCCTGAGCTTCTTTGGGGAATGTTTGTTATCCTACGACCCACACACACGGACGGCTGAGGGGAGTTGATGCACAGTGCGTGTCCTCCAGTGGAGCTGCGCTTCAGACTGATGTCTATAGTTCCCCGAGCAGCCACTTTGCAAAAGCCGTCGGTGCTGTGGTTAGAGCGCACGCGCGCCTCCGGTGGGGAACAGCTTCCGACTCACGTGTAGCCTGCACCAGCACAAAGTCCGGTAATTAGACCTTCTCTGTGTTACAGCCGCTGTTCCTACAGCGATGTAGACCAAACGACGCTGACCTGGTTGCTGAAACGTGATTCATGCGCAGAATGTAGCAGAGTAAAAGGCGTGAAGAGAGACAGACTAATAATCCACAGAAGCATGAGTTCACCACAGCAGCGTTTGTGCATCGAACATGGTCTCCAAAACTTCGCTGCTCCAGCTCGTGCTGCTGTAACAAGTGCGGGCTGATAAGTGAGCGGACAGGCTGTTCTAGTGAGATAAACAGGCTAATTAGACAGAAATTAACAGTTTTTCAACTGCTCACAAAAAAAAATCAAATTTTATTTAGAGAAAAACTGAGCTCAAATAACGTGCACGCAAATCTTTAGTGAAAACACAGATGTTAATGTGAATTAGCGTCAATTAGGCGATCTCTTTCAAACACTCAAGGTGTGTGCGCTTTCGTGCGCGCCTCTCAGTTTGTGTTATTGCCCGGAGCAGGGCAGGGTAACCTACTCATACATCTCCAGTCGTCCAAAGCTGCGTTGTCAGTAACCATGGCACCGGCCCAGCTGTGTGCTCAAACACGTGCATCTCTGTTCTTTATTAATCTCAGCATGGCCGCTGCTCTGTTACCTTCATCTGAGTGTCTTTGACTAATAATAAAATGATGATGATGATGATGATGATGATAATGATGATAATAATAATAATAATAATTAATAACAATGTGACAGAGATTGGCGGGAAAAATTCTAATGGAGTTTTCTGACTTTGTATGATCTCCTAAAACAATTACTATTATCTAAAGAATAATCAGATTTTACAAAAATAATTCAATGTCACTCAATTCGTGATGTGTTTACTATATTCACTGATGATAAAAGTAAGCAAGGTCTGGATCTTTCCATCCAAATATAGGTTATGCAAATTACAAACATTATATAAATGTCTCCAGCAAGTTAATCTGATATTACGTGACACCTGTTACCCTCTTGCGGACATTAAAGTGTTCAAAAACATCCAAATCTGAGCCTCTCACATGCCTTATTATCACATTACTTCTTCCTGTAAGTCATGTGACTTTTTCTGGCTGGCAGCATATGGCTCTCTTGTGTAACACTGCTGACAAAGAATGATCCAATCACTCCTGATCTCAAATGAAGTGTGACCTCCTCTGCTCTGGCTTTTCATTAACTCATACCTGCTGATTTACCTCTGTACTTTCCCTTTCTTGTCTTTAATGTGACTACAAGTGAAATCATCTCACTGTCGTGTGTTGGAATACCCCTTTGTGTCTTCCTGCCCCCTCCCTTCCCTCCTCTTCCTTTCCTCCACAGTATGCTGCCTGCTCTATATGTGGCACTGGAGCGGCTTTAGGAATCCAGTCCAAATGTTTTCCATATTAGTTCAGAGCCTTCTCTGTTTCCAAATAGCAACGAAGCTGGGTTTATGGTGAGAGGAGGCCTCAGTAGGGAGGGTAAGGGTAGGGTAGAGAGGCGAACAGCAGGCAGACTCAACCACCCCAAACACTGCAACAGAAAAAGTCGAGAGGACAGAGAGGGAAAAGAGTGTGAAGACAGAAGGGGAAATGAGGCAGGGGCAGAAAGATTCTTCAGACATGAAGGAGGGCAAGAAGAGGAGAGATGACTTCCCAGAGCCAGAAGACAGCAATAAGTGCAGATGGTGTCGCTTCCCTCTGCTCGTCGCCCTGCTCCAGCTGCTGTTGGGGGTGGCCGTCATAGCCGTGGCCTTCCTCATGTTGGCCATCAGCCCCTCACTCCTGACCAGGGAGACGCCACACTGGGCTGGGATCATTGTAAGCTCCATCCTTACGCTCTAAAATCAGCCTCTACATTCACATGTTTGCATGGAACCTGAGCTTCCCATTTCTGACACTCCTGCATTACCCTCAGCTATATCCCTCTCTGTGTTGTCCATCCTGAGCACACTGCATGTCAACACTGGCCCTTACCAACCTGTCTCAGCCAGACAGTCACTGTAGGCATGGGAAATCACCGCTATTTGTCATGTTCTGATAAAACTCCATCTGTTATATTCATCTGACCGCATACTCCTGAATCTCCAATCCGTCTCAGTCACAGGAGCCCACCTGCAAACTTCTGTTGTTTTCGTTGCATGTCCAACAAATCCTCAACATCTGGGCAGATGAAACAAGCCGGCCAATCACAGCATGCCATGCTCCCGCTTTGACCTTTGAACAACTAAGTAATATCTAAACACCTTGTTATTATTTGCCAATGTGCTGTGCATACTTACACCTCGTTATCCTTACCATCTGCCTCATCAGTAGACACACATAAACGCACCACACATCTCATCTACTACATTAAAAGCTTTAACTTTCACGCCATATATTTGAATTACCTTAATGTATATAACTTTATGTGTAGCTTCAAAATTGACATTAAGATTACGGTTGAGTATCTAGGAAAGGCAGCATTTTCTTTCTTAACATAATACATGTGAAATAATGTTCAGTTGAAGTTGATGCTCTTAAGGAACGTTGAAGTGCCAGGTGAAGTCAGTTGAAGTGTTAGAGTGAAATCAGTTGAAGTCAGTACAATTTAACTGTAAAATGACAGCACTTAAACTAACAGCTGAAGAGCATGCACAGAAAGTAGTGAACTCTAAACAGTGAAAGCATTTGAAATTTCATTTGAAGCGCCACAGGAGGTTAAGGGTGTTTACCGGTGAGATGTAACACACTAAAAGCAGCTGAAGTGTCATTTAAAGTGTTTAAGTTTCTGTGTAAGGGAAACTTAATGAGACCATCGAATGGTTGTTTGCAGTTTCTTTTGATTACAAGCGAACAATGATTAACTGTGTGGTGATGGTGGTGAAAGAAAAAACAACACCGTGTTCCTGTTTGGTCCTATCTTAGCCTATCACAGATGCCATCTGCCCTCGAAAACATCCCTGGACACCAACATCCCGAGTTAGATGCTCACGAGATTCAGCCAAGTGAAAAACACTGAGGTCATCAAGAACTTTCCCGAGAACCCTGAGCGCTTAAGAACCTGGGAAAAACATTTAAATAAGATGCTGAACGTTAGTCACAAGACTCCAATTGCGCTGTAGAGATAGAGAGTGAGTGTGTCTGTGGGAGAGAGAGGGAGAGAGAGGGAGAGAGAGAGAGTAATGTAATCAGATGACAGCTTACTGCTGAATCATGCAATATTAACAGACACCCCTGGAAACATGGCCACAATAGACTTTCTAGAACGAGATCATTGTTTCTACATTGTGTCTAAGAGCAAACACACATTCTGCATATCACATATACAGCAACAAGGTGCCATAGGCTATATTAAAATGATTTCATGGGTGAATCAAGTCAGAAATGAATGGGGTGATTACATTCTTTGTGATAATGAAAGGCTGTAATATGAGCAATATGCTGAGAAATGTTCGGATATGAGTGAATCTAACCAAGTTATACCAAATATTTTCTGCTGTGTTGTTGCAGCTGTGTTTAGTTTCCATCCTGGGCTTCATCCTGTACTGTATCACCTACGTCCCTGATGAGAGGACATCTATGCAGTTCATTGTCAAGGTGAGCCTACGCCCATCCTTACACATTTTCTGCAAAAACGAAAAGGAAGTATGTGATCGTATGTCAGGCATGGAGTCAAGTCCAGTTCCTTATTAATGCACAATAGGACTTGGACATGATCCAATAGATCAGTATATTCTGCAGACAGAAACGACCTTTGCAGAGAACAATGTTTTACTCACTAATAATGTAATTGTTAGGTGGGTGTTCTTAAGGAACTGTAACTGTCAGTGGCACAGAGAGGAAGGCATTTAACTGCATTCCTGTTTAAAAGAGCTCTGCAGGGATTCCTATGAGTGGATGAGTGCATTCATTAATGCAACTGCATCGTACAGCTTAATTAGCCATACAATATATGCAGTTGGAATTTCAAGGCAATTAAAATCAGTCCACCATTGTCTGCTGCTGAAAAGCAGGTCCTTGGAAGCAGTTTCCTCTTTTTTTCCCTGTCTGGCTCTGTGCATACCAGGTTCAAATATCTACATACACTGTTACAAAGCACTTCAGTATCATTTTGCATCAGTGCAGCTGAAATTGCAAAATGTTGTCTGCAGAAATGAATGATAAAAATGCCGGCATATAGTGTGTTTGTATTGTGTAGCTTTAAATAATATCAGACTCTGAATCATCAAAATTACAGGGACTATTTTAAATTATATCTTAATATACAAAAAACAGTTTGAAAAATATTAAATGCTCTTTTAATGATGATGAATATTTCTTCCTTGCTTGAATATAACAGTTTCTTTCAATGAAGTCCTGCACTGCATTTGAGCTGTTTAGGTTAAAATTTTACTAATATTTGTTGTCTTATGTCATGACCCTCAATTTATCAGTGTCATCAATTGAAATAGCTCAGTGAACATGAATATTCATGTTCTATTTATTCATTTTAATTACTCTTGGTGCTATGCTTTTAAAATGCAGGCGTAGTGAGTAGAAAATATGCTGGAGATGTACCTGGAGATTTTTCTGAAGTTAAGAGTAACTGCTGTGGCAGATAAGGGTCCCAGCTCTCAGATATCATTGCTCAGCGTTCCTATATTTTGTCAAGACACTCAGTTTTCCTAATGGAAGTTCTATGAGTTTTTATGTGGTCACTAAAAAGTTGTTCAGGGCACCACATGGACTGTAAACAACAATATGAATTTTGACGCCTTTCACTTTCTTCCTGCTTTGGTGTTTCAGCTCATCTCCATTTAGTAAAGCACATAATGCTCAACGAAGTACTTGCTGATGTACATACATCTCCCTGTAACCAATTATACTCCAGATTTCACAGCTGTTCCCAAATTAACATAAATGCCATTTCAAATCAAGCACCGCTCATCACTTGCATAATTCCATAAGCAGCATATAACAGAGAGAGCAAAATACACCAGCGGATGAGGGCTCCTGTTATATAAGTGATGGATTAAGATGAAGGTTTAGTGTTATTGAGATTGTGCAATTGCATAAACAGCACAAAGCTTCTGTCACATTTTACATCTGTATTTTTAGACACTCTCAGTTGTTAAACATTCTCACATAGGACCTGCGCTGAAGGTGGGAAGCGGCTGTAGCTGCAGGGCAGTCTTACATGTGCTCTGTCTGCTTTGTGTTAAATGCCGGACTCCTACTCTGAGGGTCAGACCTTGCTCTGTAGTATTGCGGGTAATCTCTTTGAATTGAACTTGCCATAGGCACTGAGCCAGCATGTCTGTTTCTAAGCTACAGTTTTGGCACTCTGGGTTAATCATGAGACAACAGACTAGAGCAGGAGCCAGATTTCTAGAATTAAAAAAAAAACTCGCTGAGTAGAAGATGCAGAGCAGCTTTCTTTTTCAATCAAAGCTTTCAAGGTAAAATTGCATGACCTCACTCTTGTCCTCCGCCCTTCAGCTCCTGTACTTTGTCCTGTGTACAATCGGCCTGGTCATTTCGGTGCTGGTTATGGCGTTCGCTGGACACCACTACACACAGACCAGTAGCTTCATCTGTGAGCAGGTGGGAGAGGACTGCGTGTGCACACTGGATCAAGATGACCCGATAGCCCGCACCTTCACCTACGAGGGGGTCAGTGACTGTGAGGTGATAACTGGGACACTCACACTCTACTTCTTGGTCCAGATCTTACTAAACCTGTTCCAAGCGCTCGTCTGTGCCGTCGGTGCCTTCATCTTGTGGAAGCACCGTTACCAGGTCTTCTTCGCTGGTCTTCAGATTGGCTCTCCCTCCACCCAGCGCTGGCAGAAGGTTTAATGTGATGAAGACAGAGTCGATGGGATGACTGATCAGTCAGGTCGGGATGGAGGGCCATGCCAAATGTGTGATTGAGCTCTGAAAGGACAGGGACATGCCTGCGTGCCTCAGTGTGTTTTATTTTATGTCAGTTTATATTCACCTTTTGTGGTACTATAATGGCTTTTTTGCACACATTTTGTATACCATATAAATAACTTTGTATTTCCAGTTGCTGATGTTGTAAGAAATTACCTTATATAGATGAAGAGGAGCAAAACATCTGGTTTATTTTTGAAAATCTAAACCATAATTAATTATTCAAATTGTTTCTTGTTATCCTTGCATTTGGCTTTTATACAATTGCAAGACTAAACAAATTATAAGCACAACACATATTTGTTTTGCACTCAACTCCCAAAATGAGCAGTGTTGCAAAAACTTTTTCATAAACCTTTGGTTTATTATTTTGAAATGTAAAATGATTCTGCCTCAGTCTTTGGAAAACTGTATTCACTCAGTAAAAAGGTCAACTATTGACCAAACACAGCAGCAGGTATTACTAAGACATCCTTTTTTATCGTAATGTAATCGAAAAAATAAGATAACAAGAGTTTATTGCTTTACAATCAGTAAATCTCATAATTTTGAAGTTTTTAGCTATATTGTCTAATTTTCATGTTGTGTGTCACACACACAAACGCACATTTAGTTGGATTGATTCCACGAATAAACAGTTTTTGTGCAGTTCTGTAAAATCCCTGTTGAAAAACAACAGCAGCTGATAGAAGTAAACTCTCTTAAACTTCAGACAGTCCAGTTATACACAGTAAGAGCTGATCCTGACAGCAGAAACACGACCTGGGCAGGCGCTACACTCCATGAGACTGGATCCAGGCTGAACTGGGCTGTGGCTTGTGAAGGTGGATGCCAGGCCAGTAGCCTGCATGACTCAAACAGCCTGTAGGAGTCAAACGACTGCAGCCACAAAGAGGGGGGTGGGGGTGAGGAAAGGGGGACTCAGACAGGCAGCTGGACTGAAGTATCCAAATCATCTCAGTGTGTTTACAGCATTTCAGTTGTTTTCTCTCAGGCGGGACAGTGCAAAAGGGATGGAACAATCACAAAATCTGAGGCTTTTATTTTCAAAATGCTCAATCTTATGCAGAGTTCAGCTTTGTTTTTTTCTTACTCTCATCTCAGGTGCCGAGAACAGTCACTTACAGTCTCTACATGTTGACCAGGGAATGGTAAACGTGAGGCACTCTCTGATGCAAATTATATGAAATGTATAGAGTGTAATTATTGTGCAGTGTTACATCTATTTTTTCAATGATTGAAAATGGTTGATTGACTGGACATGAAAAATATTACTTATTTCTCACAGAGGCCTTAAATGTGTCATTTGAAAGGAGCATTTTATTTGAATAAAACAAAGACGCCAATATGTGCATTTCAAGACTTTCAAACTGCTTGTTGTTACAAATGCAAATCTTTGTTTCAGTTGTATGAAGCTTCCTTTTCCCTGTTTTGTCACCACATATATAAGGTCAATACACAAAAAAGATGTCGCTCGTATTCATCATAATTAGAATAATTCATCATCATTATTAGTAAAGGCTCCAAACTGAGCAGAGAGAAGATGAGCAGTGAGCATCTCTAACTATGTAACCCCTAAGCCACAAGCATTTGTAGGCTGCACAGAACACAGTCTCCCTGAACACAAGGCCGGGCATATCATTAAAACTGATTAGAAAATACACATTATAACAGAATTTGTCATCCATATTAACAACGAACGCAGTTTCAAAGTAAGGGCGGAATCCAAAGCTATGACTAATATGTGACGTCGGCAAGAGACAAAGTTATCTCTGTCTGTTGTAATTTACTGTGATCAGTGACTGTTAATTCACACAAGTTTACTGTGACTGCTCACAGTGATGAGCTGATAGGTGTCCTCAGGGATCACTCTCTCGTGGCAGTGCATTTATGAACATGCCCCAAGTCACTTTTTAAACTTCAGAAACGTCATCATCACTGTGTCAGCGATGATGGAGCTCTTTTGGGTAACAGTTAGCAGAGAATCACCGGGACATCAAAATAACTTCTGCAGTATTGTGGAAATGATTTATTAATTCTGTTTAATGAATCATTTCACACCCTGTATAAGCTGACTCTGTACACACTGCAGCTACGCGTGACGGAGGGCAGGCCCTTTTCGCAGTGTTTTTCCGTGTCTACTTGTTTAGTGTGATGATGTTGATGCGTCATGTGACTACAAAGGCTCAATCTCACAGCCAGACACAGGAAGTCACATGCCAGTCATCACGGGGGCATGTTTATTTATAAAAATGACAGTGAGGAGGGACCTTCCACCCTCCTATTCACTCTGAAGCAACTTTATGCGTGGTCATTTGACCTTTTATAGCAAAAAAAAACAAAAACAAAACACTGAATATCTAGCCACTGTTGCTGCTGTGGGTCTTTACAGGAGACAGCAGAAGACAGAAGATCAATATGTGTATTGAAACAAATCACATCAACATTCACTGCAACTTGAAAACAACAGAGTGAACTCTCATCCAGTATTTTAATTAAGCAACTAGCAATATCAATGTTACATGTATACCTGTATGTACATTAGATCCAGTTAAATATATAGCTTAGCTTAAATTGATAGTTTTAATCTTCCTGTGAGTTGTCATTTTGGTGTGGACCTTGCAGAGCATTAAAGTCAAAGTGCCTGACTCACTCAAACTGCTTCCAGCCACAGAGGTGTTTGGGACGTTGCCTTGTATTTATTGACCTTCTCTGGGTGTTTTCTCACTCTCACTACTGAATACACACAGGCTAAGCACGTGACTCTTGACTGTGGTTTGCAAAGAGATTCAAAAATGAGTGTGATCCAAACGTGTCTAAGGCTGTGCTCAAAAAGTACATAACACATTGCTCACGTGTGTTAAAAAGGGTTCAGTGTGAAGCGAGAGAATGACATTATCCTAAGATGATTTCCCTCAAGTAATTTGAAAAGTTTTCTGGTAAGTGTACCCCGAAGTTTGATGATTTCTCTCCATGGTCATTACGTAAATCTCAGCTGATAAAACGGTCTGTTTAGGAAGCAGTGCATGTTTGTTTGGTGTCACACTACAGCAAGAAGACTTTTGCCAGACAGTAATGATGGTCCTGGTATTATCCTCTCCCCTCCCTTCCCTCTCTACATTCCAGTAATGCTGCACTTTACCGTTCTTGTCTACGCAGTGACAGCTGCTCACCATTATGGCGCTGCGTGAGCTAATTTTAATGGCTGTCACAGGCAGCAGGAGCAAATGCAGGCCTGCCAGCGTAAACAGCGAACTGAAGCCAAGAAGGATGGGCTTCTCTGTAGAGGGTAAATGACAGGACGGGATAAAAGACCAGTTGAGGCCTTTCTGTGATTCGTTTATCATCTCAAATATGTTACACAAGCACAAACATACAGGCAATCAACCAGCCACAGCTATGAATTATCCACTTACACAAAGAGTGAAATAAATAAATAAAAAAGTGTTAAATTATCAACAATGTGGATGGATGTGCGGATGACAGGCCTGACTACAACCAATACCACATGCTTATAGAGGAATTTCATTTCTTTATGGATAAACATGCTGCATCGCAAAGGAAGAAAACAACCTATTGAATAGAGAGAAGGACTCAATGACAGTAGTTTAAGACGCTTCTTTTTCACATCTTCAAGATCAGTGGTTCGCAAACTGTTTTTTTCTGACTAACTCCACAGCCTTGTCAGATGAACTCAAGTAGCCTTTCATCAACACTATCCATCAAGTTTGAAAGGTGTTCAGTTGAAATGATTTTAAACTGAATGTATTCTTATTATATGAAGCCGATATTGTTCCTGGACAATTGCTTTGAGCAAGTGAACTCTAAATTTTCATGTGTGGCAGAACCATGCCCATTATCCATTATTATTTTGAGCTTACTATTCGACCATTTATCCATTAATTTTAGCTGTTTCTACCATATAGCCACTGCTTTCACCGACTGTCTAGACTTCTTTGCTTGCTAACTACTTTTTACGCCCTCTCAATGTGTACCCTGCAGACTTAATATGGACATATTTTTCTACTCAAATCATTATTTCTATTTTGTCAAATTAGTTGGGCTACTCTATAATTCCAACTACCGCCGGTTGTATATCATTGTTCTCGAAAATGGGCCTTACCTCTTATTTCTGTATTTTAATTACTTAATTCTATTTTAAAAGAATATTAAACTTAAATAACAGCAGGGCTCTTGAAGTAGACTGATATGAGAACAAAGGTTAAATAGGTTAGAGTCTGATTTAATCTCTATGTTTCATATAAACTATTAATTAGCTGCAATGAAATGATAAGATGAGCTAAAGTAAAGCAGCGCACAATCATCTGTTAACATTGGTTTTAATATGAGCCGACTACCCGGGCTGCATGAGCTGAAATATGATGCTGTCTGAATGAAGAAAGGTCTTTTCCTGGGTCCTGTGCTCCCTTCATGGAAAAGCACAAGTGTGAAACACCAAGTGCGTGGGTGAGTGGGTGCAGAGTGGGTCAGGGTGAATGTGGGAAGGTACTCATTCATCCCCAACAACAAGCAAGGATTGAGGCAAACTCTGCTTGAAAGCTTCTGACTCAAAGCGCGCCATTGAGTCTTGTTACACATTTATTACAACATCTGACCACATAAAATACATTTTTCTATACACTTTGTTTTAACAGAAAGTGTCACAGGACAGCTACGGTCAAGTGCATGCACTCGTAATCTGCCGTTCGTTTGTGCAAGTTTAAAACACAAGTTCAGATTTAACAATCAATTGCAGTCCAAGAGAGACAAGAAAAGATGATTTAAAAAAAAAAAAACTTTAAGAAACAGTAGAAGATGAAGATGATATGAACAGATACAGTAAATATTACAGTATTAGCTGACATCTCTATAGACATGAGGATGTTCATATTGTAACAAAGAGCTGCAAGCTTACCATCTTCAGTCAGCACTACATTATGTACCAATATAAGATTTAGACTTAAAAGAAATTTCAAGTATGTTTTGAACAGGTAATCATTATTTTTATTCACATTTCTGTTACTAATAAACTCTGTAGAAATCTGTAAAAAGGCAACTGAAATGGTGCAGTGCATGCATCTTTAAACACAACACAAACCATTTCAAAAATAATACCCCCGAACTAACAAACCCTTCCAGTTACAGGCTTAACTTTTTACCCTTTTTTTTTTGTTTTGAAAAAGTGCACTTTCAGTAATTGCAATTTACTGTTTATAAAAGTTAATGAGTAAGGCAGCATGAATCCTTTTCCAGAATGCAAAAATAATACTCCAGTTTATGAACCGAACATTTTCTTATAAATACCATCAGAAATCTAAAAAGGTAAAAGTGAGAATACTTGATTTTAGTGCACACCCTCTTCCCCTGGAGGCAAGCAGGAGATGCAAGAACCCCCCCCCCCAGGTTCTCTCCTCACAACCAATCACTGACCTCTGTGTGGCTGGTCGGTCAGCACCGAGACAGCTGAAGAACGAAAGCCGAGACGTGGCCATCCGCAGACTTGACAGCACTTCACCATTAACCTTACCATAACATTTCCCTTGATCTCTGTCTGGCACACTAACACTACACTGGCAGATGTGTGCCGTGTCTGGCCAATCATTCACAGAGACGTGTTCCTCTGTATACCAGAGCGTGCACAGACGGCCTATAAAGTGTGCTCCTAGTGGCCGAGCGAGCACATAAGGCAACAGTATGTATCCAGTAAGGCAGTGTTAGTGTCGTAGAACAGGCATTATGTATGTCGTGCTGGCCTCTTGCGATTTGACATCAGTAATAGTAGTACATATATTGCTCTTTAAAGCTGGAGTTTATGTGAATGTATTTCTGTGTGGTTTCTATTGCAAGCCTGCACTCAAGAGGCGTGTCATTGTTCCCTGTATGAACCTTGAGCTCCTCAGTGGGCCGGGATGTGATGGTTGGGCTGAGGAGGACCCAGGAATCCGAGCCTCTGCTTGTTCTTCCTCTGTTCTGTCATCTGTGGTGGATGCAGAGAGAGAAAGAAAAAAAAAACATCAACCTGGAGTGGCTTTTAATTTTGCACCTAGCATACACGATATGCAAGCTTGTGCGTGTGCTATTATTGCTCTTGTAGGTACTTTATTATGCAAAACACAAAGTTCCCACTATGTTTGGACATGATCATTACAATCCAGAGGGGAATATTTATCTATTTTATACTTGGAGTGCGGGTAAAGTGACTCTCTAAATCTCCTGTTGCATTAAACACTGCAAACAATTATACTGACCGTTTTGTCTATTTCTAAATTTCCTTTTCAGCATTTTACCAAAATATTATAAGAGATAAATCCTTTCCACTGCTGTGTGCAAATTGATTTATTCAGCGCTGTTATGACTGGAAACTAAAATGCTCCTTGGAAACTTAATTAGAGGACACCGTCATGTATGGGCGTGTTTTTGTGCAGAACTACCTGCACATTGGATGTTGTGTAAATGTGGGCAGGAAGCTTGTGATTTCTCATCATTATATTTGCAGTAGTTTCAGTGTTGATGTCACAAATGAAGGCCACTGGTTTTGTTAACCATAAACTGCATATTAAAGGAAACCGATTACGCTCTGAAGAACCCCAGAACTCACACACACACACAATACAATCTCAGCTGTGATAGTGTAAAGTGCTGAAGTCAGCAGAGATTGTAATGAGGGAGGAGCTGGAGCAGAAACAGAGTTCAGCGCTGGTGTAAGACCTGCAGGCCTCCCCTTGTGACTGGAAAGCTGTGGTCGGGCCTCACCTAGATCTGGACAAACACACTCACCTCTTGTGGTGTACGCTAACAATTGTGTTTATCATAAATTCAGAGCAACATCCTGGCTAATCCCATGACTACATATTAGTCAGTATGGACAACTGTAGACGTGCATTAGCATAATAAATGACCTGAAGTTGACCCAAGCTACAGATTCAGAGATAAAGCTTCCGTGTCTTGCTCCAGGGAACTTCAGCGGCACACAAACTTGGCTGTTACAGGGGTTACATGTGGGGTCCCGACCAGAAGGGAGATGTTACAGATTTACTGCTTGCTGAGGTCGACAGAGGTTGTTGTTTTGTGTACTCGTGTGTGATTCTCCCCTGGCAGGAGCTGTTTTCACACATCTGGCAGAAGAGGAACAAGGACAGGCCTGTGACTGGAATCACATGCAGGGGAGGCAGGTGATGAGAGTGATCAGTCACACTGCAGCAGCAGAACTAGTCATCCAAACAGCCAGAGGCTCACTGGAGGCTCTGAGTCGCGCTGATCGCTGACGTGATAGTCACCTGTCGTGCTGCGTTCAGGAGCATCGCGGCTCTGATAGAATCCATCTAGAATCCTGAACTTAGTGCAGAGATGGGTAGCAAAATGAGAGTGCTGGTGTCATGTGACCATGTGACCCTTTGCCCTGTGGGTGTTTTTAGGTGAAAGGAGTCTCAAGGTCAGCACAGTCCACGTGCTACAGTCGACTGAACAGCGTACAGCTAAACAAGATGTGACTTTGCTATTTTTTTTTTTGCATTCAGTTCAGACTACCACAGCGCTCAGACCGGAGCTTTTCCCACCACAGCATGAAAAATGGCCTGAAGTGGCACTCTACCTGTTCCTTGAGCTCAGCCAGCTGGCCCGAGAGCTGAGCCACCAGAGTGACAGTGCTGTCCAGTTTCTCCTGCAGAGAGCGCATCTCGTTCTGCTCGTTGTCTCCCTCGCTGCTCACCAGAGACATGGCTCTCATTCGGGGGAACCACTCCAAGTTCTTCTCCTGGGAGGAGAGAGGGAGAGATGAGATGTGAGAGAAACAGTGAGAAAGGTGAAAGGGATAAAAGGCTGAGATAAAGCTGACTCAGTGGGTCAAAGAGACGGCAGAAAAAGCACGCTGGCACTGACAGCGACATGGAGGATTTGCATAGACATACACGGAGCACAACAGCGCTAAAGCCAGACTGCAGCAGGAGAAGAAACAGAGAGGTATTGGTAGCGGGAGACAGGCGTGGAGGTTTAATATTAATCATTCCATCAGAATGGAAGCTGCTTTCCATTTAACGCTCGACAGTGTAGGATTTTTAAGTAGCACTGCTGTCTCATGGATACTGTGGATAGCAATTATACACTAAATGAACAGTAACTGCATTTCAGTTCTCACTCACTCCATAAACACGGCTGATGTGGGGATGAGTCACTGTCGTCTATCAAGAATACAGCTGGGAGTATAGTGTTATTTATTCCTGTGCCTGTGTGTGCAAGCTAACATGCAAAACAGAGACATTTAGTTTATTCTCTGTTTTTCCAACAGCGCAATGGACAGAGCGAATCTTTTGCAATAAAGCCACGAGAAAAAACAACAAGCAGAATGAACCTATACCATTATGTAATGGACTTAAATGCGTCTGTGTTTGTACATGTGTGGGTGTGTGTACTGTTGGTGTGCATGTGCATGGATATGTACATAGCAGACTGTGTGCCAGAGTGTGTGTTTTACAACACACACGCTCTGAAGGCGAGACAGGTTTCACAGAGACAGACATCAGCCATCAGCTAATCTTATGTAATATTCCTTTGCCAGTTCTTCTGATAAAAATTACTTAAAAGGTGCTGAGAGTGGGATTTGACTGGCACCACATTAAGTCCAGTAGGAGGAGTGAGGTATTCTCCCACCTACTCTTATATAAGAATAGACTGGAAGGATAGAAAAACTGATCAGAGTGTGAGACGCTGGGGACAGAGAAGAGGACATGAGGCGAGTGGAGTCTGAGGATGGAGAGGAATGTGGGGTGTGTGGGTTATTTGTTTTTGTTTCTTCAATTAATGAGTTTATCACACTTTGCTGAGTGAGGCGTTAATGGCTGTGACATATCATGGGATTCCAGCACCAATTTTAATTCACTCTGTGTCTGTGAGAATCAAGAGCAGGACCAAGAAATTAAGCTAAAAAAACAAAAATGCTTTTATTGTGTTTTCCTGGAGGAAGGGGCGGAAAATATATATTATATATAACTAAGATTTCTGTGTATTTGTACATTATTAGTTTTTTTAATTAGGCACCTTCCCTGATATGAAACATTTAAAATGTCTTTACACTGAAAAATGCAACAATGTGAGACATTTTGTTTCTGAAACAGAAGTGTCTGCCAGCCACATTTGTAGTTATCATATGTAACCACGTACATGTATACCTGCATCCCAGACTCAGATTACTCTCATAAAAAAAAGAGTTACTACACTTGTTTATTGTACTTGTTTTCAACATTTTGACTAATTTCCCCTCTTTGAATACTATTTCCACTGCGAACCACAGGAAGCAGTTAGACCGATTATGGGTGCTAAGCTACACAGTATGAATCGAGTCATTCTATAAGAGCTTGCATGAAAGTCCTGGACTAATTTGGCCCTCTGGCATCAAGGGGCCATAAAAAGAACAGTTTCCTTTCTCACAATTTCAAAAACACAGAAAAGGCACTGTGAGCTCAAAGACAAGTCTTCAAAATCATTGAAACTGACGACTACCTGATGCATGTTTTACCAAGTCATCCATATCTGATGGATTAAGTAACCTCAAAGATTCAATAAAGAGACCTAAGACATGTTACTAAGGGTGAATACAATATCCTCTTATATGCATTCGCTCATGTAGGTTGAAGTACCATCACTAGCTTAATGACATAAAAGTTAAACAGTGACTGGACAGAATCTGAATTATCCCACCAATGTTGCTATTCATTAGACTGCACAGTAGTCCACTGTGTGCCGAGCCGCACTGTCTGAATGACTCAAGCTTTAGTGTTGCTTCACTGATCCATTTGAACACCTCAATGAGCGTGAATTTACAGACATTCATGTGCTTCTCGCTCTTCTGTCGTCACCATACTGCTGCTGTGTTTCAAGCCACAAACACATTTTTATACTGTACTTGAGCTGAGCAGAGAGCGACAACGCAAACCAGAAAAGTCAGGTTGGTGTTTCGTTTCGTTTTTTAAAAAGACTGTGGGAACAACCTTTGATGTCAGACACCACAGTCAAACTTCAGCGAGGCTTGTCCCAAATTTATTATTAATTAACAATTACATTTAGCCATCACTTCGTTGATCGTTTTTGAGATTTTGAGATGAAATCAAATGCAACCCTGTGACAATATGATAATCCACTATGGGTGCTCTCAAACCTGCTTTAATCATCTACACTTACACAATTACCGCATGTCAATCTTCTTTAAAACCTCTCTAACAGAGCAATCCAGTAAAACTGATGGTGGTCATCCATTAGGTGATCAACAGAACATAGTTTTTAGTCATTTATTAATTGAAACCCCAGACACTGGATGGTAACAGTTTCCAAAATATGAGGTTTTTCCATGCTTTTCTCCTTTTTAATGGACAATTTTAAATTCTCCTCTGGGTTTCTTGATTGTTGGTAAGGAGAAATAAGGGCTGTGATCATCTTAACAGGCAGAACAATCATTAAACCAATTTATTATTAAAGATCTATTATGAAATAAGGTGTTTTATGTGTGATATTCTCATCATACCTCAAGAAAAATTGTACAGTGTTGAATTACATAAAATCCCTGTATCTCTGTATTTTTAGTTGGACTACATGTTATTAACCTTATATGTAAAAAACGGAATTTAAAATAAAAGAGTGGAGTTCCAGGTGTTGGATGCTACAGCTGAACACTTGTGAGCAACAACCTAAAAGATACAGAGGAGTGTCAGCAGATACAATGACACAGCACACAGATAGATTGTATTTACCACACGTTCTCTCACACACACACACACACACACACACAGTTCTGTTAAGCACTTCTTAAAAAAAGCAACAGACCTACTGCATCTAATAAAATCCAATCTGACCTCTGCCCTTGTTTTTCAACATTTCTGTTGCTTCTTTGACATGTCACATGTGTGTTCTCAAGTAAATGAAGGGTTCATGATTTGACAGTGAGTCTGTGTCAGTGTGTGTGTGATAGACAGAGAGAGAAAGAGAGAGAGAGAGAAAGAGAAAGAGAGAGAGAGAGAGGGACAGGAGAGCACGTGCCATGCAGGGCTGAGCTATTAGCAGGCCACTTGAGATGGGTTATGTAACAGCGTTGTGGCTGCTGCAGTACCTGCTAGGCCTGTAGTCGCTGTCATAATTTTACACACAAACACCAGCGCAATGATTCACATCCACATGCACAACAGAGCAACAGAACAGACAGTCAGTGTAACACGATCCTACTCTTTTGCTTGGCACCACATCATTCTATCCTACCAAACCAGATGTACTCATTATGAGTGTCTGTGTCAGGGTCTGTGCGTGTGCTTGTGTGTGTGCTTGTGCGTGTGTGTGTGTGTGTGTGTGTGTTTCAGGTCATCAAGTTTCAGCTCTTTTCCAACAAGGGTGGGGAGGGCAGAGTAGTTTCATGGAGTTTCATGTTGAGTTGTCGCCCCAAAACTGTAGTGCAGTGGTGCAGGAGATTAGAATAAAGATGAAGCTTAACAAGTGGAGCCCCAGACTACAGACTGACACTTGTTCCTACCTAAACGGCCGAGTCCAACCCTCCCCTGGTCTGCGGTGTGGAGCAGACTGCTGCAGAGATCAACATCATGGATTCCTCTACTTTATAATTCAGCTGTTTTTTCCATTGCTGCTTCTGTCCTTGCACCTATGCTGTCTCATCCACTCTAACTTACTGTGTGTGAGCAGGTTGAGGTATTGACTCTAAAGTTCCCTGAAATGTACACTTTTTTACACCTTTATTCATCTTTTGTCACCTTTTATGCAGAGAATGAATAGTTTATTTTTGCATCTGGAGAGCGTCTTCTGCTTCTTGTCAATGTAGGGTCAATGAGTTGTGACTTCCATAAAGTTGGCTGACTAACCAGAGACAGATTAAGAATGCGCTGAAGTCATTTATTTTGCACTTAATTTCCGCTGTGTGCTATTGTTTTGTCTTTATTGCACTGTATGTTGTTTATACTGCATACCACATCACCATGATTTAAATTTTTTTTTTTTTTTTTTTAAACTAAATTCGTGACAGACTGTTCAAAATCACAGGGTTTCTCTTAAGTTTTCTCTATACTTATTTTATTTAAAACCTTCTTTGTACTGACTGTGATGAAACCCACAAGCTGAAAAACACACTGGTCTGACAATAAAGTTATGAATAATACTACGTGTTGTTGGAATTATGACTCTTTTTAGGACTGCTTTCCTCCTCTGTTTACCTTTGAAGTAGGTGAAGTTGATTACAGGACATGCCCTTTAATCTTAATGTTGTTGTTGTAATATTGTACCATTTTAAGAGACTCTTGAAAGAATATAGTTTATATGTACCAGCTAGATATTCCATGAGGAAACAAAATTGACATAAAAAAGTTGTTTTAGCTTGAGTCTATTACCCTCCTGTGTGTGTTTCTGCTCTGCAGCATATTAGGAGGTGTTAATATAAATTCCTGACTCATCATTACCTCATCACACAGCAATACCTTGGCCTGGCATCAGAGAGTCGACCTGTTGGAAGACCCGCTGATGCATATTAATTCAATGTCTGTCACCTGTTTGTTATGCAAATTGTTCATTATAATGCAACCATTCTTATGCCGATCACGGCCGAATGTTAATCACAAAATGTGCCATTGTGCTCAGAGGCTTCATATGAATCCATTAACCTAACGGCAACACCTTTGGTTGCCCTTACATCCTTCAGCTTCTTGTCTGTGTGTCAGTGCAGCAAGTTGGTGCATTGATGATAATGGACCTGGATTGGGTTTAATTACTATTTAACCACACTGTGTCCCAGCAGGTTAGGAGCTCAGCAAAGTGAAGACTACCTAGGCACAGAGACCCATCTCTCTCTCCAGCAGTGAGGGGGAAGGAGAATAAATTGGGATGCTTGGCACAGGCCTAGAGGCTCAGTCTCGTCTGCTTCTCTAGCATACTGTGGAAGTCTGCTCACTGAGGAAGGCTGCACATCTCTGAGACTCCAACACTAAGACATCTGTATGCTGACTGGTGTGACTTGCCAGCAAAATATGAATTAGGGTGTGAAATGAATGTGTTTGTTTGTCCATATGTTCCATATGGAATAATGAGCAGAATCCTCCAGGCTGGGGTGTGTTCATGTGCTTGTCAGCCATCTTAAAACAGCTGAGTCCCAATTTCCTAAATTATTACACTGTTGTTGCACACATTGCAAAAACAAAAAACAAAAAGCACTTTGTTGTAGCTAAAACTTTACAACGGTTGTGTATGACCATTTCCTGTGTGTGTCCTGTATATATGTTTGCTCTACTGACCGCGATCATCTGAGCCACGTAGCTCTCAGGGCCGGTGTATTCGGTTGGATCCTTCACCCTCACCAAAACCAGGAAGTAAAGGTAGTGCCACATGCTGTGCTCAGATTTGATGTGCTCCTCAAAGGACACCGTCTTGTTGTCAAATTTGTCCCTTTCCAAGCCTGAAAAACATTAGCTCGATTTATAAACACTGCTCTCTCACTTCCCATGTCCATACAGTATCGTGTGAACCACATGGCCGTACGCACCACAGATGAAACAGGTGGTTTTCAGGATCTCCTCCTTCCTCTGTTTCTCACTCCTCAAGTCAGCGAAGGTGTCGATGATAACACCAAATATGAGGTTGAGAACAATGATGATGACGATGAAGAAGAACAGAAGGTCGTAAACTACTCGGGCAGCAAACAGAGGCTCCTGGATGATAACATATGGAGAAAATGCATAATTGAAAAAAAAAAAAAAAATCAAATATAATTCAAGCCCGAATTAAACTGAGTGAACACGGTAATTCATTTGTTAATGTTGAGGTTATTTTTTTACCTTTTGGGAGGGTCTCCTGAGAATGTCTCCCACACCTCCTCCATTACGCAGTCCCTGGTTCAACACTGTGATTATACACATGAGCAGAGTGTCGCACACCCGCTCCATCCCATTATCTTCTTCTATAACAAGGCAAACACACAGAACAACATGTGAATGGCTAGTGACAAACAATAAAACAGAGAAGTCATTTATATAAAAATAGAAAAAATACATCAGTAGTATTCAAGATTAAATGGGCAGTAATGGCAGCTTAATATCTTTGTAATGAATCAATGAATCAATATCCAATAAGCCAAAAATTACACAAAATTGGTCTCCACTGTACATCTGAACTTCTTATTTTTCTTCAAGGCACTATGTCCTTTTCATTACTTTGATAACCAAAGAATCGACTAGATTTATGTAACTCATAACCAAACCTTCCGATTTGATTTTCCATACCAATGAATCTGAATTTGACTGAAATGAGATAAGTCAAATTGAACTAAATAGGGTGTGGAAGATTTAAAGAAAATGTTCAACATTCAAAAAGTTCAAGTTCAGGAAAAACAAACTCTTCTATTATTCAAATACAGTCTGACCTAAGTAAAAAAAAATGACCACTCAGCTGACTTTTACAGCTGACTGATAATAAAATACTTTTTCATAGGAACAGCTGATAATAGTGTGACGAAAGATCAAAAGGATATCTTCATCACAAATGTGAGGATAAAACAGAACAAAATGAAAAGAATTAAAGCACTATAACCTAGGAGGAAATGTGATATCATTTATATCACATATGAAATGTACATGTACAGTGCTGTAAATAGGAAAATGACATGCACAGCATGACTGCTGAGGACAAAGAGGAGTTGAAGGATGTGGATGAGATCACGTGTGTGCCCCTATAGTGCAGGTGATCCATGGAGACGCAAGAGAACAAACAGGAGTGTGAGTCACCCCCTCTGCCTCATCAAGTTTTTTTTTTGGTGTGTGCATGCCTCTAAGTGTGTATGCGTGAAACAGTATATGGCAGTGTGTGTGAGTGTGTCAGTGTGTGGTGTGTATGTGTGTGTGTGAGTAACCTTTCAGGAACTGACTACTGCCAGAAAGGTCACTTTCACACCCACAAACCGGAAAATCTTAAAATTTGTCCACTCAACAGTGATTTCCATAACTGGTAGGTTGTAAAGCAAAAACAAAACAAATCAAGATAAAATAAATTTGAATAAAATAAAATAAACTAAAACTTACCAGGAACAGAATTGGGTGTTGGAAGAGGACAGCTATCTTTCATACATGTTTCAGTAACTCCATTGTTACTCAGTAAATCCCTTTTTCCTACAAAGAAAATAAGAGAAAAAGTGGAAAAAATTGTGTAATTGATTACTGATAAAAGCACTGAGAATTTACAGTTGAAAGGATGTGATTAAATTGTGCTCTTGCATTAAAACTGCTTCCCAATAATTCTCGTCAGCAGCGATAAAATCAGCAAGAAAGATATAGACAGACATTATGTAAACTGAGGCAGCAGCTGCTGGGTGGGCGGCGAAGTGTTGCTGAAAAAACCTGAACAAATCATTTGCACACTGGCAAAGCCTTGAGCAGCAGAGGAGCTATACTTGAGTGTGATCAGCTCCGGCAGACAGGCAGAGGGAGAACTGTACACATAGGCCACAGTGTCACCAAAAGGGCCTTCCTCCCTGATGGGCTGGGCGACAGAGGGCAGGGCAGGAAATCAAGACGCAGAGGAAGAAGAGGAAGAAGAAGAAGAAGTGTGGTTGGGACAGGAGGGTCGAGGTAGGGCGCAGGGCCCGCAGGCCAGAGGCGGCAGCAGCGTGGACAGGGTGCTCCTCAGCTTTGATTGAGCTCCGGTTGTGTCTCCGCTCACCCCTCAGCTAACAGACAGACAGGCGTGAGCCCAGCTGGTTACATAACCCACCACTGCTCTGCTGTGTCTGCTGTGCTCTATTCAGCAAAACACAGGATGGCGCGGCCACCAGGTTATGCAACAGGTGCACATGTGCTAGCAGGTTGTCTTCCTGACCGTCGGAGCACTGTGCCAGAGCTCATTAACACACCCACACTCTCCACAGTGTTTTCAAAACATGTGCCTGAGTATGTATATATACACTGTACTGTAGTGAGAGTAGTCAACGTTTTTTTTTTTATTAAGAGACTGTGTATATGCAAACATTGATTTTACAGTTTTTATTTAGAATTTCTTTTATTTGTTTGTGAACAAAATAATTAAGTTGTAAAAGTGATTGATTAGGAGCCAAAGGATCTTTTGATCCTTAGCTCCAGAGTTACTGTCCAAAATGTTTAGTTGTTTGATTTATGTAGAGCCACCAACTGCCCTGTCTGCCAGTCTGTATCAGTCATCTTTACTTTTGCTTGAGTTTTAAACTTATTAAGCAATAGGATGCACAATCTCTGGGCTATTGATAAGTTTAGGGCAGAAAAAGAACTCACAAACCCCACGCTGTTATAGAGAGCATGAGAAGGACATGTTTAGGTTAAATTCGGGAGCAGAGCAGCCACAAGCAGCAATGTTGCAATTACTTGGTCAGTGTCTTAGACCACTTGGATGCTCGAACGTCCCATGATTAATAAAAACTGTTATTTTGCCACAATAGGAGTCAAGCTATACTTCAGGTAAAATCTACTTTACATTAATGATTGTAATGATTAAGAGTCTTTTAATAAATTTAGGAGTTGAGACCTGGTGCAGGAAGGCGGTCCACCTCCATGCGGAAGTCATCCTTGAGGAACAGGAAGCCGATGATAGAGAAGAAGTAGACAAGAAAGATGGCCAGCACAGCGGTCAGAATAATGGAGCGGCCATTCCTCGTCACACTCTTTATCACGTTGAGCAGCGTCTCCTCTCGGATCACCAGGTCAAACAGCTGTGGAGAATCAACAGCCGTGAGTCGTCAGCAAATTGACTTATTCAGAATAACTGTTCTCGCTGCGCTGATCAATCGGTGTCAATGTAACAGGAGTGAAATGTGTAAGAGCTTTGTTACCAAAAAGCTGTAGAAGAACTCGTGCACAAAGAGGCCCAGGACGCAGATGATGGCATAGCCCAAATGGTAGATAAACAGCATGTCCATCACAACTGCTTTGTAGCCACGAGTGAATGTCCCCTGGTTGCCCACAAAACTTACAAGAAATACTAGCTTGTTGAACAGCTGAAAGAGAAGAAGAGAAGTAAACAGCTTTGATGTATAAAGAGGCAAGAATGAACATATCTTTCTACAACACTGGATCAAATCTTCCTTTACTCACATTGACGGTACCCAGCAATAAAAGAGCAGGACCGAGGCCCATTGTGTAGATGGCACGCAGAATAAGGGAGACCAGGAAGAACAGGATGCCCCACGGCTTGGGTAAGACGGGAAGTAATGCAGTGAACACCCCCAGCGCCACCCACAGTGAGATATTCCAGAACGAGGACAAGGTGCCTGGACAGAAGAGTAAAATATCAATCAAGGAACCACACATCAATGCTCTGTACCATTGTGGCATTCCTCTAATGAATTATTCACCTGAGCTAAGAGCTTAATTTAGCCCAACGCAGTCAGAGGCGACACTTTAAAATGTCAAACAGTCAGTTCACACTGTAGACCACCACACTGAAGCTCAGGATGATTTAGGAGGTGTTTTGATGATTTATTGATTAATTGATTAAAAAAAAGAGGCTTATCAGTATTATTATCACTTATCACTAAGGCAAAAGAATCACATACATATTCCTGTTTATGTCTGAAGTGAGGCTTAAACCATTTAATCACTCCATGACACACCAACAAAACTCATTTTGTTCACATCTGTGTGAGATTTTTTAAGCCCCCTTGATATATGACTGATATCACTGGTAATGGGATTCGTTCAACAAAACCTGAATTCAATCTAGCAACACTAAAGAGATTATAAATGCCATGTAAAGAATCAGAGAGGGAGAGACGGAAAATTATAGAGGTTCTGCATGCCCGCACAGGTGTTTTCAATTAACCTCACTGATTAGACCTCAGGGTGAGGATGGGCGGAGCTATGCTGGGTTTACATGACGTCACTAGACTCAATGTACAGTATCAATATCAAACTCCTGCTGACAAACAAACAAACCAACTGACAAGACAGGGGTGAAAACAACCAAGTTGTCTCCCCTTGACAGATGCAACTAGAGAGAGAGGGAGATTTCAATGATGCACACCTAAACTATGGGTGAAAAGTTTGGAAGCACCTCCATTTTCCAGCTAGAGGGTTTTTTTATGTCATCAACAAAAGTTGGGGCACCTGTAGGAATTGTTTGCATTAACTTTCAAGGCTTCATTTACTTCCATTGCTGCAGGAAAGCTGTAAATTAACCAGTTTCTTAATCCCTGACAGAGGTCCATTTCCAATTAAATTTACATGATTTCTCAGTTTTTAGTGACCTAAACTTTTCACCGGTGTGGACAATCAGTGTATTTCTGTTTGAATTATTTAATCTAAAGGCAATTAGTTTGTGGAGAGGGCCACACTATCAGGACTTCTCATTACAGTGGAGACACAGGCCCCTATATTATTAATTCTTTAATTAGTTTGAAAAGTCTCTTACTTACGTTTGTTTGGAAATAAAATAGCAAGAGTTATTATTGAAGTTGGTGTTAAGCCTCAGTACAAGTCGTGGCTTATTTAGTGGTAGTGTTAGTGTGGCTGTTTTAGACTTACTGTATAGTTGTTTTAGTGCACCTCAACTTAAAATCTGAGGACACACAGAGACTGGACTTTATATGTTTTATTGATTAATTTTTCAGAATGTCTGCCATTAAGCTGGGCTACAGACACAGTCAGCACTTAAACTCCTGATAAAACACAACACATTTCTCTCAAATGGTGTAAAATAATGGTGGATAATGATAACAGGGTTAGAATGTTTATCTTACTGTCTTATTTGCCAGTCCCTCTTCCTCATTTTTGTTTGTGAGACTCAAATGTCTTTTGGTCTAATAATGCTATTGATTTCACTTTGCATGTAAATTGAAGGTGATGATAGGCGATAAGGTGTTTTTTAATTATATAGCTTTTAATTTTGGTTTTGATTTTCATCTGTGAAGTTTATGATACCGAACAAAGCACATATCAGTTTGTCTCCACATTGATGTATCGGTTAGTAGATGGTAAATGAATCTAACTTTAATTAGGAAGCTAAATAATTTTGATGGAGTGTTACATTTCACCCACAGGCCACCTAATTTAATCTATAGGCCCATCTATCAGTTTGACAAATTAAAAAAACACATGGGTTTGAGACAGCTAGACTTATCTTGAGAGGAAGCTGCAGCTCTACCTAGCATGAACAATACCCATCAGTCAGACTAGCTGCAGCCGCACTGCATGACCAGAGACACTTTACACATGCTCACATTTGACATGAAAGGGCATCATGTAGATCAATTTTAGCAGAAAATCAAAAAAAATAAATAAATATAAATGAGTTCTCACCTTCATCGCCGTCATCACCAAATGGGTAGAATACAGCCACAGCGATGTTGAGCAGGCAGGCCAGGTAGAAGGAGATGCTCCCCCAAAGTGAGATGTGGCGTGAGAACCAAAACATGGCCTTATTTTCTGCACAAACAGAACAGGAGGCTTACAGTAAGGACAGGTACACAAAAACACTGCAGGCCATTCAATTTATTCTGGACACAACAATAACCAGACACTGTGGATGATGATCATGATTTACCATTCAGCAGCCTGCTTGTGCTGCTACTATCATTATTTTCCGAGCGCAGGATTCAGAAAGTAGAGACTTACTGCGGATCTTCTTCTGCCACCTCATTTCATTGTAGAGGTTGTCAAACTGCTGGAAGAAGTCGTTAACCTTGCTGCCCTGGTCGTCTCTCTCAGTGGTGGTGAACACGCGCACCTTGGACTCCGCGGTGAGGTACTCGCAGATGTTTGGGACTGGGAACACTATCTGCTCCATGCTGCGGTCATGACGCACAATCTGCCAAATAGATATCCAGTATATCCTCATTACAGGTTGGCGTCTGTTGCATTAAAGGTTTTGGAGACTGAGAGGATAAACGGATGAACTGATGACGAGGTTTACCTCTATCTGAGCTGTGTGGTTGGCATAGTAATGAAGGGCGTCATCCTTCTCACTGTCGGGGTCCACCCCTGACCCCTGCCCCAATGCCGAGCCTGGCCTCAGGCTCTGCTGCAGGATCTTGCTGTGTCGGGCCAGCTAGGATCCAAAAAGAAAAACTCCTCATTTATTCCAATCTGAAATTCCAAGGAACTTTGAATCATGAAAATCATGACTTGAGATTAAAAAAATCCTTCAAAAGCTACTAGTAAAGAAATATCAAACCACTTCATGAGAGCGAAAACAAGAAAATGGCATTTGACCTGACAATAAAAAGACAAAAGAGCAACAACAAAAAAAAAGCCATGACTCATGAATAACTAAAAACCGCTCTTGATTCATTGTTCGTAGAGTATATACTATATAATTGAATTTAACAACAGGATCAATTTCACATATGCATATTGCCATTCCTGTTCTATATATGTAGTTCTTTTAGGTAATACTAGAAAAGAAAATAGAAGAAAAGAAATATAAAAGAAATACAGCCATTTGGGAACGACTTCGATTTTTGTTTTGCTAGATCAGTCTTTCTTTTTCTCTCTTTTGTCTTTACTCTTATGTATTTACATTTGACATGTAAGTTAACAATTCAGGGCATTTTGTATTCCTTTTTTTTCCTGCTTCTTTCTGCAGTTGATCAAAGTTTGCCTTAAATGTGTGCCACAGTGCACTAGGAGGAAAATATAACACAAGCCATACTTTGAGGTTGGATTTTTATTTTTTTTGGTTTTCTTACTCTTTTTTTCACTGTACTTATGTCTCTTGAATATATAATTGCCAAAACAGGGCGAAACATAAATCCTGTAAATCCTATTCGAGCCTGTAAAAAATACACAAAGTACTTCACTGTTTGCATTTTTATGATCTGCTGTTTATCATTCACTCGTCTATTTACTTGTTCATGATTTATTTCCCATCCCACACACTAAATACAATGAATATCTTCATAAACATACTTGTTAAGCTCATGTCTAAGTTTGTGCGTCATTAGTAGGTGTGTGTGTGTGTGTGTGTGTGTGTGTGTGTGTGTGTGTGTGTGTGTGTGTGTTCAGACTCTGAGGTCAAAAAGAAATCATAAGTGGAACAGTAAAAAAAAATCATTTCCTTGTCATGATGAAACTAGTCTGGTTGTTTGGACAAAAATACCCTGTCTGACTCTTGGCTGTAAAGAAGCAGAAGCGAAAAACCTGGTAGACTCGGCTTGCCCTCTCCAAATGACAAACTGTAGAGGAAGGCAGAGACACACAAGATGCACACACACATTTGCAATACAACTACTTTCTCAGTGGCACAACACGCCCGTCTCATTTCATCACCGCTGTTACCCTGGTAAACCACATTTGTTTAGTAGTACAGTGGCTAACTGCCTCAGTGAACACTCGCAGCCTACCTGTCTGCAGAAACAGTGTCACATCCTGAAAACTAATTTAAGCATACCGGCAGAGCGGTTCACAGAAGAGCAGTCTTCCATCGTTTAGCACAGACAACACACTGTAATAGGAGTATGCATGTGGACACACACACATACACACCCACACACACACACAAACAAGCTCCTGCAGTAGAGGGCCCTGGGGTGAGCAGAAGGTCAGGCAGACGGACAGGAAATGCAGGAATGCCTCAGTTACAGACAAAAACAAGCGCAGGCATTTTCATTACCTGGTGTGCCAGGATGTAAATGTTGTGTCCGACGTCTTTGGGCTTGATCTGGTCTCCAACACTGTCCTCATCCTCCTCACTCTCCAGACCCTGAGTGTAGGCTTCCTTCATCACATCAACCTGAAGCACAAAAGGGTATGAAAAGTCACTGCTTCTTAGAGTGTAGTCACTTGTAAACAGATTTTACATGGGACATATCTAGATGTAATCTGTATACATGCTTAACACACAAACATACAGACACTTACCAGTTCAGTGGGCCTCATCTTGTAGAGGATCTTCTCTGCGTTCTCACTGTCATGGCGGCTCTCCATGATAGCCAATAGGAGCTTGGAAGCATTGTTCTACAACAGAAGGCTCCAGTAATGAGCTCAGACAACATCATCAGCAATTCAGGAAATAAGGATTTCATGGAGGCAATTTTTTCAAAATCACATCACTCTCATGTTGTAATTTGATTAATCTTAAGAGTTAAAAGATTGAAAACTTCAGCAGTTAAACTATGAATAATAAGTACTATGAGGAAATTCATAAGTAATGCTACAGTATAGTAATGGCTGCTAATGGCTGTGTGTCATAGCGATCAGAAGCTCAGTGCTCTCAGAGACACCTGCTGCTTACCTTGAGCTCCAGCACCAGGTCCAGGCGATGCTTACCCAGGGGGTTGATGGAGTTGACAATCAGTGCTATAATAATGTCAATCCCATTTGACTCATGCTTGGCTATACAGGTCTGGAAATTAAGAGCAGTACAGTTAGAGTCAAAGCACAAAAACTAAAAATTCATCAGAAAAAGACGTGTCTGCACAATTTATTACCTCGTTAAATATCCACTAAACCATTAGTGGGCAATATTTTTTTCCAGTGGGCCATACTGACTCCGTTAAAGTAAGTGAAGGGCCACACAATTGGAAATAAAATTTAAACATGAAATATTTACTGCAGAATTACTTTAAACTACCGGTACATAGATTTGGTGGGCTTGATTGTGTTATTCACTAGCCCTTTTTAAACAAATACATGATCATACTCATGAATATTACAATTAACATCTCAATTAACTACTATGATTCAGTGAGACTGCGCATCAATCACTTCCACACGCCTGGTAACGGCCCGACGAGACAGACTGACTTTTTCAAACTGACTTTTATTGTCAGGGCACAGTCTCAACCATACGGTCTTTCAAAAACTCACCCTCTGAGAACGACCTGCTGTGTTTGGCTAGCTTAAGAGCCGGCATGTAGCTTACTTTTGTGACTGTCTCTTGTATGGCCGTCTGCTTCACAAAAATATTCTGACGGGCGGTTAAATCGGAGGACAATTTCAGGGCCCTTTGTTCTCTCTCCCGCGACGATAGGTTGGTGGCATAGTTGGCATGCTTGGTCGAAAAATGTCTCTTAATATTATATTCTTTGAAAACAGAAATTGCATTTTGGCATATCAGGCATACAGCCTTTGAACCCACATGAGTAACGAAATATTTATAAGTCCACTCGGTGTTAAAAACACGACATTCTGAATCAACTTTTCCCTTTTTCACAGCACTCATCCTGATGATCATCGAACTGTCTATGCAAGAGTCAAGGAAGTGCATTTTCACCCACTCCAAATTAAAATAGCCCTCTGTTGCAATCAGATCGTATAGCAGTTCAAACTCATGCCTCTATAATGCGGGATTTTTTTTTTCTTTTCTTTTCTCCTCTGTGGATGTCGCGGGCCGGACTGAGACGGCCCACGGGCCGGGTCTGGCCCGCGGGCCGTAAAATGCCCACGTGTGCACTAAACTAACCAGTCCCCCCCCCCAATACCTGGTTTTCATGGCAGGGTCCCTGGCAGTACTCTGTGATGGTTTCCAGGGTTTGGCGAACCAGATCCACATTACTCTCATTGATATAAAGGCCCAGCAGCCCGAGGCCTCCAGTGGTGCTTCCACAAATGCAGTCCAAGAACTGAAGAGTCTCGCACACCAGATTGTAGTTAGTCTTGTTGTTCTGGTTTCGCAGAAAGTTCTGTACACAGAGTAGAAAAACAAAAGTCAATCAGAAGTCCATTGAACAGTGACTGGACAAGGGTCTTACTCTCAATCACGAAAGGGTGCCAGTACCTGCAGGTCTGTATTGTGGTTCTCACAGAGCAGCTGTAGGTAACGTAGGATGGGTTTCATGATGGTGATGGCTGGGCTCATCTGAGTTTCTTCTATGACCTCCTCGGCCCCGACTATCTCACTGTTCTGGCCGAGGCCCTCAAGGTCGGGATCCAGCTCCTTTCTGAAGGCGCAGAAGGCCTTGGAGGTCACAGAGGAGGCCTCCTTCAGCTGCCCTCGCATGTCCTCCCTCATATGAAGTCCTGAGTCTTTCCCTACAGTGCAGCGTGCAGCGAGAAATAAAGAAGCAAGAGTCAATTAATCAATTCCTGGACAGTACAGTAACATTTGGCAGAAGATTGGTCTCAGTGGATGGATTTTAACAAGTTCGCCTGAATCATGCAGAACCATTTTGCAAGTAATGATCAACGTCAGCCTGCACTGTGACATTCTAAACGTATTAAAAATTGAATTCAGAGACCCCCCTTTAACAAGAGGGCAAATATTGAGTGGGGTTCTGTAGCATGAAAGCATTCAATCTTGATACAATGGTCTTTTGATAGGCTTGTGATGTGGGCCGTCACATGGCCTCTGACATGTGACTGCAGGAGTTGGGAACAACAGTCTGCACAGAGGTCAGCAGAGCAACAACGATCATTTTGGATTTATCCGCCACTATTGTTTAAAGTCAAGGCCGAGCTGAACTTGAGGACCACACATACTGTAGAGGCAATAAAGATTTCCAAGTTTATATTTGAGCTGAGTTTGTGGCTTTTCACTCACTCCAGGCCCGTTTCGAAGGAAATGCTTAGCTGTGCTCAGGATTTGACTTCTGTGACTCAGTGTATTGCTTTTAAATGCTCATCTCTAGGTACCTTTAACATCATTATCCTGTGGGTTCACTTAAAATAAACCTTAGTCACATGAGTTCCCCTCCATTTTGACACAGTGGTTTGCTGCATGTTCCAGACAAGACTCAAGCCATGGGAGCCAGGGTGTGCTGGATATAATTTCAGCAGTGACACATTAAAAACGCATCATTAGTTGACTTTACCTTTTTTTAACCTGATGCTACTGACGTCACTGTCGTCGTCCCTTTTTCTGCAGCTGAGCTCAAACATGTTGACGGACACGGTGGCTCGGATCTCTTGCTGGGCCGAGCGCATGCGGTCGTAGAAAACCTTGAAGAACCTCTCTGACTTCTTCTGCTTGTACAGTTGTGTGTAGAAGGAGTTCTGAGAGGGAGGCAGAATGGCGATGAGTATCTGAATCTGTGAGTATGTGCGTCGGTGTTCTGGGTTTTGCCGGTAAATGTGGAGAGGAATAAAGAATTTGGGTGTCTGTGTCGCCCACCTGTATCTGTGTGTTTCCACCCTGGAGAAGGGCAATGCCCAACAGGATGCTCTCCTCAAACACCCGGTCATTCTTGGTGTTGACAATGAGATCAATCACCAGCTCTGATGTCCCGACGTTGTCCAAGAGACACTGGATCTCCACCACATTGCTGCCCGGCTTGTCAGACTCCAGCATGGGAGAACCTCCTGCAGAAATATTACCATTTACCATAATTGTGCTCTGAAAACATATTCCTGCAGACATTACTGATATGTTTTGATTCTAATAACTATATTCCACAACTGTTTGGACAGAAATACTGTATATATTTATGTGGTGCTTTAAATCTGGCTAAAGCGATTCCTAAAGTCTGCCAGCGACTGTCAAACAGCACTTCTCCTAAGAAGCAGAGTGCTGTCATGTTAGCTGCTGTTGTTTCCTCTGCAGTGAGTAGTTATTGCAGCGTCTACTGGGTTTATTTGGGGTTCTCAGTACCTCCAGATGACGGCTTGACAAAGCCGCCAGATGAGCTGCTTCCACTCCCAAGCTCTGACTTGGAGAGAAGCTTTTGATTTCCAAAGTAGCGTGTGAGGAGAATCTTTCTTAACTCGTTTCCCTGTGGAGACAGAAATCATAATGTTAAATCCATATCACGGTCTGAGAGAGTAGCAGCCTCAAACTAGGAAATTCACATTTTACTACATTTGAAGAAGCAGAATTTTGTGAGACACAATCATAAAGATCACCAAAATGAAGGACACATTAGGAATTGTCCCATGCAAGAGAATATTATATTATATATTATATAATAATATATTTGTGATGAGGGTGAGGTGTATTCACTGGCACGAATCCATCAAATCATCCCATAAGAGGACCGAGCAGATTTCATCTGCCACCTAAAGGGAATGATCACTGTCGTCCTATGATGCTTTTCTTCCTTGATCAGAGCGATGACTTGTAGAATTACAATGCTCTTATCAAAAGAGAAATTGGAGCCTGAAAAAGCATGAGGAGGAACATGAAAATATTAGTTTTATCCAATAACTAGATCCTAACTGAGTTTTTATGAGAGATTTTCAGCTGGCAGCCTAGAAAGATACAAAGCAGTTATATTTAGATTTGTTATAATTAGTCCTGGTCTTTCCTGAAATACTTAAATATTGATGGTTTCTTTACTCTGTCTTGAGAATGAGACCATAATATTAAACTTTATTCATATTAACTCATTTATAACTTTTTTGGACCAAACCAGACAAGGCGTCTCATGATTTCACAACCTCGTAACCTAACAACTGCACACACTATGAAACATGTTTCTGTCAATTCAAAAACATACATTTCATTAGAGGAAGCTTCACCAACATTGATTTCTGTGATTGTGGAAAACTGCATCCAGCGAGTGGACAAAGAAAAGAGATGGAAATAACAAACTGAAAAAAAAAAGAAGGGGAAAAAAAAAATTTGAAAAATACACAAACATCATGCTGAAGCTCTGCAGTGAAAAGTGATTAAAGGAGGCTGAATATAGTATTTTTTTATGTGATTATGTTGTATCTATATGCAGGAAATACTGCATCACGAAATTACTGTGCTTTTACTAAACGTCTATTTAAAGACTGCATTTTCTATCTCTTGTGACATTTGACGCAGATGAGTAGAAATGAGATGAGAGGATACATGGAGATAATCTCCCTACTATGGTTGTGTAATCAAAGTGCGAGAATGATTGACAGGTGGCTGACTTGCACTGTGCTTGTCACCACCTACAGTATTTTCTATTGTACATCGGGAGAGGAGCAATGAATGGAAGGTAGATGGGATGGCACATAAAGAATGTATGGACACTAAAGGTGGTCAGCATCAGTTTCTATGGCAACCTGACAACTCAAAATGGCCTTGTCATTATTGATCAACCGAGTGGCAGGATGGATGAATAGATGGATAAACAGACTGATTCAAGGGTGGAGCAAAGGGATTAATGGGCTGTAGGGGGCCACCTATGGTTTCCATGGAAACGTGTTGGTGGGACAATCAGCCTTTGCCTAAGATACTGTACAGGTGGTGGATAAAGTAACAGAAGCACCTGAAAATGATGAAACCTAAACTGTTTGAGGTGTTATCAATCCACTGATTATTTTTAGACATTGGGTAGTTGTGTTATGAAGCAAATTAGTGCTAAGACGATTAGGTAATTAGTAATTCAAAGAAATAGCCATTTATCAAGCACAAATGCCAAAATTTTGATCCAGTTCCACAAATGTAAGGATTTTCCGTTTCTTATGTCCTTATAGATCAAACCTGGAATTTGTGATGGGCAGACAGATTTATCAATAATAAAAACCATCTACTATTCCTCTCAATTAATGCATACTTTTTGTGTCTGGCATGCATTGTCATAAGTTTTGAATCTTTATTACATTAAATAATGTAGTAATTTAATCAGTTTGTGACTGATGCACCAGGCAGCGATTATCTGGCCCCTTTGTCCGCTGCAAGTTCCCTTATTGTGATTGTCACACCTCTGTTAAAGCTGACGCATACTGCCGATTGGTATTCAGCTTAATATGACTCATTTGTGTAGCTGCCTTTGCAAGTGTTGTTATAGAGTAGTTGCTGCTTACGGTGAATTTTTGGTGCATTGCAAATCTCACAAAACTCTATTGTGGCACGGAAAACTTCTCTGCCCCAGACACCGAAACTGATTTGTCAAAGAGGAACTGGTCACTATTGATGGGTTATTTTCTCCTGCATCCTTCAACAAAAAACAAAAAAAAAAAAAAAAAAAAAAAAAAAGAAAAAAAAAAAAAGACCATCAATATTTTCGGACAAATGAAGCTCCTGCGCCTCACCATGAAGGTGGCCGAGGCACAGTCCAGCTGAAGAGCCTTTAAACTAAGTGCAGAAGAGCCGAAGAGCAGAGATGTGGAGGAGCACGTGTAGCTGATGCTCCCTGTGTCAGTAAACACTCCATCTCATCTGCAGTCAGCGGAGACGCTTGTCTGCCTGCACTGTCTGGCTGAGCTGTCTCACAAACACACATAGACACACACACACACACACACACACACACACACGCACGCACGCACACTTCTTGAACTGAAGGTGAGGATCCATTGAGCCAGCCTCTCTCATTTTCACACAGCAATGCACAAACACAAACACACACATACACACACACACACACACACACACACACACACACACACAAATACACAAACACACACACACACAGTGTAACTACAAACTCAGCACTACACTCTATAAGGCAGTGCATCCCAGTGGGCGCTCTTTGACTGATTGCAGATTGAATCATGTTTGACTTAACATTTCCCCTTTTCTGACAGAGGACGTGTTGGTTTTGCACTGCTCTCAAACACCAATGAAAGAAACACTCTGGTGGGGGGAAGTCAAAGGGGGGTGGGGGGGGTGGGGGGGGTGACAGGTTTTTGCTCTTGTTCGCCTCCCTTCTGGGCGATGCAGTCTGCTGGCTAGGTCTGCAGAGAGAGAGGAGAGGGGAGGAGAGGGGAGGCAGGATGGCTGTAGAGGAGACTCAGCCCAGCCTGACTCATCTGCTTGCTGCTGCATTGACAAGAAAAACTCCAGTCAGGTGATGTAAGAGCCACGAGAAAGAGAGATAGAAAGGAGGTAGAAGAACTGACAGAAGTAAGAGAAGGAGGAGGAGGAGGAGAATGAGGGGGAGGTGGTGAGAGAGAGGAGGAAAGGAACAAACAAAACCTAGCGAGGAGCAGACAGTCGTGGTGTTTTAAAATGTGCACCGGCACGCCACACTGCGGCTCTGGTGTCCAAGCTGGAGATGAGCTGCCGATCCCCACCTCCGGCATCCTCACACCCCCTCTTCTCCCCTCCCTCCTCCATCCCCCTCGCAGCTCTGCTGTCTGCAGATCTCTCCAGCTACGGAGAGATGCATGGAGAAAGAGACAAAGACACAGCCTGCCCTATGCTTTTTTAGGTGGTCTGAAGACTCACACAG
The DNA here is from genome assembly GCF_002260705.1 of Seriola dumerili. Lineage (NCBI taxonomy): Eukaryota > Metazoa > Chordata > Actinopteri > Carangiformes > Carangidae > Seriola > Seriola dumerili. Next base: position 6,631,029 of record NW_019174474.1, read on the forward strand.
GCAGCGGAGGGCAGCACTAGCTGTGAGCCAAGACAGACAGTGCCAGGAACAGGCGGGGGAGGTTTGATCCGCTCAGGTCAGACAAGGTCGATTATAGCAGAGTCTCGAGCCACAGAGGAGGAGAATGTTACCCAAACAAGGTTCTGATCGGTTGGGGGGGGGGGGGGGGGGGGGGGGGGGCAAGGCAATAGTTTTCTTTTCAGTGTTACTTTCTCTCACAACAGAAACATGAGAGGACTCTGGGTGTGTGTCTTTTGTAAACAGTGTGGAACACTGATCAAGTACACTGCGAAACAGCACAAGTAGAGTTTCTCCACTGGCCAAGTGAGGGCTGAGCTACATCTGACAACTTCACCACCGGGAAGCAACATTTAGGTCCCGGCAGAAACTTCAGTCAACACTTTATTCAGTACAGAGGTTCAACGTGAAACTCAACCTTCTCAGTATTATTTACCATCATTAGCCCATGATATTAAAAACTCAGCCTGAAACTCAAACTGATCACATACAGTATAAAAGCATGTGATGCATGTTATTTAATAAAGAATTCAGTTGTCAGTTAGTGAGTTTGGAACTGGAGGGAAAATGAAGTGTGATCCTTATGTAATATGATACATATCTATTTCACTGTTTGCAAGGTTTCCTTATCAAGGGGATTATTTCATCTTGTACAGATGCTGAGGAGAATCACAAAACCAAGACCCACACAGTCATATTATCCTGCTGTTTTTGTGCAAACACTGTGGGAATATGAAGTGAGGGAGAGCAGACAATGACACTGAGGTCACATCATTCGCAACACTGCGGAAGTTTAGATTCTTTAGTTTAGATGATTTTTTTAAGCAGATTCCAGTATTAGATCCAGGAGATTACTGGGACTCTATATTTCTCCACCAGTGTTACTCCTGGCAGCATAAAAAGCTATTTGAAACAGCATTTAGACATTCATATTTGAAAATGAAACAGTAACAGCTTTACTTTTCGGGTCCATAATTTCCAAATAATCCCCTCCTCAAGGAGTTTTTAAGACTCAAGGAAATATGTAATCTTATACCAATCAAAACGTTCTGAGACAGTTATTACCTCACTCTGCCGAGGAGGTTATGTTTTCACCTGTGTCTGTCTGTTGGTTTTTTTGTTTGTTTATTTGTCAGCAGGTTTAGACAAAAACTGAACTTGAACTGATTTGCACTGAACTTGGTGAAGGGACGGGGAAGTCTATGGGAAGATTCAAATCATTTACTAGGAATTTGATTTTTTTTTTTTCTCTGAAGTCACCTATGAAGGTGTATGTTGTTTGATTTTGGCTTCTGTGGCAGTGCCATTATACTTGTAGTTAAAGGTTTATAAGTCACAAGCAGTTTCAGATTTTTTTTGGTTTGGTTTCCTTGGAATTTCTTTGAGAGAATTTATGAACTCATGACCATGGGGTTTCTAGAATCCCTGTAAACAGAGTGAGTAAACATGAGTTAGAGTTAGCATTACATGCTGCTATTGCTAATTACAGCGTAAATTATTGCCAAGGCACTTTAATGGTGGGCTGTGCTAAGCTATGTTAGGTGATGCTGTTCAGGGAAGTTAGGTTTAGGCAGACAGAACTATTTCTGTTACATCTCTGCTCCTCTTCAACTCTCTTCCCATCTGCAGGATGTGAAACATTTCCTGTCCTATGGTCTCCACAGGCAGCTCTGTACAAAGGGACAAAACTCTGCCGTGATACATGCATCTGATGACATTTTTCAAGAGACACACATGTGTGGACGCAAGCATCACGTGCCGCCATTTACAATGTTTTCAGGCTGCAATTCCACAGCACATAAAATGCTTTTACCCAACAAGTAAGCACATCAGCAAAACAAATTAAGCCCACATGTGAGAGCAATTGGTGAGACTGGTTCATGGAAATACAAGACCAGCAGCGTAAACAAGCATTCAGCAAAAGGCCAGCTGTTAGCTGGCGGGTTCACTGTGGAAGCATGCTTAACACTGTTAAGCACTGATTGTGTTTATTAGGAAGACGAAGTGATGAAGAGGAAGTGATGTAGAGGATAGGCTGGCTGACAAGGTAAAAGTCATGTTTGCTCCTTTCTTCTGCCTCACTGGTGCCTGAGCATGTGAACAAGATGGACAAAATCAGACAAACTTACAATAAAACATCCCTGCAGTAAATAATGTTTTGCTGAGGGCTTGGTTTATAGCCGTGCTAGTGGTGGGGCTATATGGATGAAAATGTCAGTCCGCCCATCACTTAGACCTAGACTGAAATAAGTCAACAACTATTAAATGGATTTTGTGTTTACCAAATTTCATGGAAATTCATCAGACTTTCGTGACACCCTGAACTTTCATCCAGCACCAAAAGCAGATGAAAGATGTCACTTATCTTGTGAAATATCTCAGCGCCTACTATATGGATTGGTGATCATGTATCCAAATGACTTTGGTGATCCCTTGACTTTTCTTCTAGTGCCACTATGGGGTTCACATTTTTGGTTCAGAGTTAAATGTCTCAAAAACTATTAAATGGATTGCCATCACATTTGGTACAGACATTCATGTCGCTCTGAATATGAATTGCAATAATGTTGGTGATCCCTTACCTTTAATATAGTGAATCATCAGGGTAAAATGTTCCCACTAGCATTTACCATAGCATCACAGTACAGCCTCACAGAACCATTAGTGTGGCTGTAGAAGCTTTGATCATTTTAGGTGCTGAACTATCTTTCATTACTATCGATCATTTTTGAGTCTGTAGTTAGTGGAGTTTTTTCTGTCAGTGTTGGTGAGAATCTCTATGTTGCCATGATTTGAGACCTTTCCCTTTACCACATCACATAATTTTGCTTGTGACTGATGCATAACCAATTCAGTCTATCATGATTAAATAGTGTACATAACATTAAATAAGTGAATATAGATTTATTTCAATAGAGGGGTGATCACTAATTGTCATAGGTGAGTTGCCACAGCAACATAAGAGATCTTACAGGAGGACACAATAGCCAGATTACCAATTTACCTATTACTACCTAAATTGCTGGTGCATTAGTTACAATGTGGCAAAGTGAAAAGACTCCTACTATGATGATATATAGTATCTGCAAAATGCAGATAAACTGTGTAGGAAAAGAGGAAAAGTGGCAACAAGCAGACACTCATGACACTGACTGAAAGGTTCTTCGCAGGATATTTGCTTAATAGCACGACAAACCACAACCCAACAGTGTCAACAAAGATCAAGCAGTATGAACTACACTAAACTGCTGACTTACTTTGGGGCTATTGTATTGTATTCAAGGGTGTTTCCTGCTCTATGCATTAGCTAAACTGAAAGCTAAAACCAATCAGCACAAACAAGTTACAATTCATATAATTCATCCTGTCGCCTGTCATGTGGCTCCCTGAACACAAGTGACCTAACTCACATACAATCAGATAAAAATAACGCTGCATCTAAAACACTGTTCACAATGACCATTAATCTCATTCATCGTGGGCCTGCATTTTTACAAGTCACCTCTTTCCTCCTAGAACTAAAGAAATTTCAGCAGGCACCGTACTCCTAGTCTGAGGGCATTTCTACACAGGGTACACTGACTTCCTACGCCCAGTCAGGGAAAGACCAGACAGACAAACAACATGTGCTAATTCCTCATCGCTATGGAAACCAAAACATTATATTCAACTAGCAGACACCTGACTGATGGATCTAGGGAAGTGAGGGCGAGAGGAAGGAAAGATAAACTCAGCACAACCTCAGGTAGTAAAGCACTAAAGCATAAATATTATTATTATTATTCTTTGGTATCAGATAAAAAGTTCACAGATTTTTTTTTTTTTTTTTGATACTAAGTCCAACTTTATGACTTGACCCAGCATGCTGAATCAGCCTGAATCCAACCAAAGGTGAAAGTATCCGAGGTATCCATGAGCTCAGCATGCTCTCTGCCGGCCTGACCTGCTCACAGTGGATGAATCTAAGCCATGTTCCCCTGCTCTCAACAGCAGACAGATAAACAGGGAAAACCCTGCAGGATGAGCTCACACAGGGACAGCCAGCGTGGCACTGCATGCCTGGGAGTGTGTGTGTGTGTGTGTGTGTGTGTGTGTGTGTGTGTGCGCCTGAGCGAGGCTTTCCGTCTACATGCGTGCATGTGATGCGCTTAGCATCGAGAGAGTGGTAATCTGTAAATCTGCTTTGCTTTGGGCAGGTGGTGTGAAACTTGGCAAGAAAGAAAGGAAGAGAGGGAGAGAGGGACGGGAAGAGAGAGACGGACGGACAGACACACAGACAGTGTGTGAATGACAGGGATGAGTGTGAAAGGGAGCGAGGAAAGAGAAGAGCGTCAGCGTGATTTATATTACATAACTGGCTTTTCCAGTCATCTGTAAACAAGAAGACATGCTTATGTATACATAGACATGACACGCATGCATACTATGTATGTAATGTGCTGTGTTCACAGCGACAACTAAAATATACACTGGTAAAAAAAAAAAAAAATTTAATTTCATCTCAAGTTGCTGTCAGTTGCCATTGTGTTAAAGGATGTTTTATACTTTTCGTATTGTCAACAAATGCCATGAAAAACCAACAATGAACAATGAAGTGATCCGGCCAGCAAACAAGCCTTGTTGTCCAGAAATTGTTAAAAACACATAAATGAACCACACTGCTACATGTTGTGTTCATGTAATGTTCCTTCATTACAATGAATTTGGGCACAGTAGTTTATTTTGGGTCAGTCAAACACAGACAGTCCTACAGCTATAAATACTCACTAGCATCAAATTGAAAATGAAACGCTTATATTTACTTCTGTTCGAGTGACATTTCCTAAAAGCTGTAACGCCACGCCGTTTTAAAAATCTACTTTTATTTTTTATTTTTTTTACATTTGTGGGTTTTAGGAGGTCGGTGGTTCGATTCCCGGCTCCTGCAGTCTGTATTTTGAAGTGTCCTTGGGCAAGATACTGAACCCCAAATCAGTGTGTGCGTGCCCTGTGCGAGAGTGCGTTATGAATGTGTGTGTGAATGGGTCAATGTGGCTTGTAGTGTAAAGTGCTTTGAGTGGTCGATAAGACTAGAAAAGCGCTATATAAGTGCAGTCCATTTACCATTTACATTCTCTGTAGCAACAATTGGCTTTGTAGTTTGAGCGCCACCATCAGTGTGGGGATGTCAGAAGGAAAGGGACTTACACGTTGTTGGTTTTGGTCTTTATGGGATTTGTTGACAACAGGAAAATTATAGAATGTCAACCTTATCCTTTAAAGAACAAAGTGCATGAGATGAGATAAAATTGAAAATAAAAGTCTAGCATGCCATTTTATGGTAATTTCTTCAAATGTAATATTTGGATATAGTCTCAGAATACAGAGTCAGTATGCATCAAACATTCTTTCAAGTCTTTCTTCCCCCTAAAACCCTCCCTCACCCAAGACATCTTGAGGGCAAGTGGGAGCCCAAACATTTATAAAGCTTCCCTTATCTGACAGCCAAGACAAGTGAAGTGCAGAAATAAGAGCCAACACATCTCTACAGTATACAGTGACTGCTGCAGATCTTGTCCTCGCTATCCAACCAGCACCCCGGGCATGACCCAGGCAAACAGAGAGCAGGGCTTGGGTGGGACCAGAGGGGAGAGAGATAGAGAAAATAATTCAGGCCCGCAGACAGAATGCGAAAGACTGAGTCAAAGCATTGAGGGGGCAAAGGAGGAAGAGAGAGGCAGCGAGTGGACAGAAGAGTGAGAGTAAGGAAGGGAGGGAGGGAGGGAGGGAGGGAGGGAAGGGAGAACGTGATGGTCCACGTGACGCTGGCTCAGCCACTGCAGGCTGTTACGTAAGCGCACCCCCTGCCCTGTCTCCTCATGGACTGAGCAGACTCTGCTTCTCTCCAATCCCTCACCCTGCAGCCGCTGCCCACTTTTTTTTCCCTTGCACTCACATGGCTCCTCACATGGCTGCCTCACTACCTCCCTCCTTCCCTCCGTTCCTCCCTCCCTTGATCACTCTCCCTCCATCTCTTTCTCTCACTCTCCTCCACCCACCAATTGCACCCCAGGGGAGCCACCAACCTCTGCTGCCGTTGCTGTCACTCTGTCTCTCTCTCCTTCTGTTTTTGTCTGTCTGCCTCTCCCTCTCTCATTATTTCCATCAATCGTTTTTTCTCTCTCTCTCTCTCTCTCTCTCTCTCTCTCTCTTTCTCCTGTGCAGTGAGGCTGCAGCTCCACGCTCAGGGCTACAGGGATATGACAAAGACAGGCCACAAATACATGCTTGAGCACACTCACGCACACCTACACAAACTGACATTTCACATATCGTTACCGCACTGTCTGGCTTCTCGAATGTGCCAAGCCGTTTTTAAAAAGTGACTGTTTTTTTTCCCCCCCTTTGAATTCCTCTGATCTTCTTCCACACAACTGTTGAATCATTTGCCTTTCGAAAAACATCTTGGCTGACTGACACAAGATGCAAACACAAATAGGGAAAACAACACTCTGACTCCTCAAGCAGCTGTAAGTGTCACTGGCTGGCATGTACTATATTGAGAAGGATGGTCTTGACAGTATTACTAATGCTATTACACTGAGAGAGAGAGAGAGTAAAGGCACATACATACATTCTATTTTAATGCATGATGCAACAAAAACAGCCCTTAGTAGGACAGCCATCATCAGCCAAAAATAATCATATCTGCATTAAATCCCACATGGTCAGAGGACAGTAACACATGCTTCCTCGCTGCTAACTTTAAGACAATGTTGAGTGCAGTAAATGGAGCTCCGAGCAAAGCCCAACAAGGAACAATACTTTCTTCTGGCTGAGATTTTTTTCTTGACTGGAGTAGCACTTTTTGTGTTGAGTGAAGTGCACAGCGTCACCTCCTCTCACCACGCAGCTGGAACGAGCTCTCCTAAAACCTTCTAAAGGTGATTACAGACCTGACTTTTTTGTACTTTTTTTGTACCGCACCCCTCTTGTGCGCACAAACAAACGCGTACGTACACACACACACACACGCAGCCACCACCTTAAGTCTCCTCTACCAACTCTTGTCATTCACTTTCCAGGTCCCTGCCGGAGAAGGGGTGCAGCAGGAGAAGGGCTTCTGCACCCCCAACTCGCTGCAGTATTGATTTGTTTGTTCAGTACTTGTCGCGGCCGCCGAGATATCCGGACCGTCGTGGGAAACAGCTCGCGTTGGTGTTGGACTCCATCGCGGCACGACTTACGTCTCGGTAAGGAAACGACATCAACTGATAACTCCTCCCAGCCCCCCCACCACCCCACCTCAACCCCCTCCTCTTCCATCCCTTACTTCCCGCCGCCCCTATTCTCCGTCTCAGTGTGAGTGTGTCCTCAAGTGCCTCCCTGCCTTATGTAACATAGAAAGGCCCACAGCATACTGATGAAGGGGAGTCTGGGCTCTGGGCCGACAGACCTGGGAGAAAACAAGGACTGCACTGCACTGCTGATAGGAGCACAGCACTGCTGGCACAAGAAGACAGGGCTAAATCCACAGCAAACTTTTCAGTGATTTCACCTAATTAATGTGTTTTTATGTAACACTGAGAGTTTGAGAGACAAACACTGGTTTTCTTGTAAAATCCTGAATTTTCACTTCTAACAGTGACACATTATCTAATGAAACCATGTTTCAGTGACATCCTCCCCAAGCGGGCTGAAGTACTCACAGCCTCCTGAAAGCATTCCTTCTTGTCCAGCATCTCTCTGAGTGTCTGCAGGATCTTGATACACAGCTTTTCCTCTTTGTCCATAAGCTTCTTGGTGTGTTTGATCAGCCTGGCAGAGTGAGGAGAAGTGCTCTATCATTTACCATGGAGTCCAAATAATGCACTCACTGGCTCACAAGTAAAAACAAAGCAATATTTTATTGATCACCACAGGTGAAATCTCCTTTTCTGCTCTCTGAGGAGGTCAGACAGCTGCTGCAGCAGCAGCAGAGTAACAGCACCCCTGGAGGTTTGATCACGTATCAAATAATTAATACAGTTTGAGTTGTCTACTGAACATAGATGCATTGCACACATTTTTCTTTACTATTGTTTCATTAATATATAATATTTTCAAATATGTTTCTTCCCTTTCAGCTCTTTTCCAAACCTTCCTGACTTACTCTATAAGTAGAACAGTAAGTGTTGGTAGTAGTTTATTACTGAAGGTTCTGTTTAATGCTAGATTTTCGATCCTGCCAAAAAAATACTTGTTCTTTGACATGCCAGTCTTTAATTTAGCACATGTTGAATATCATCAAAAATTAATAACTATCAACCATTACGTCAGGCATGCTGCTAGTGTATCCAGACTAAGACTTAAGGTGATGTGTTCTTTGCTCTACACACAGGTAAAGGACAGAGACTCACTTGGACATGAACGCTCCGCTCTCACAGCGTAAACGAGCAGCCTCTGGAAACAGCAGCTCGGGGCTGTGAAGAACATCCACCAGCACGGAAAACTCTGCCTGAACCTTCGGGCTGAACTGCTCCTCCAGACAGGACACAACCCCCTGTATACACACACACAAACACGCACACAAACACACACATACATAAAGGCTCAATCCGGTGCTGTCCTGGATGTATTGATACTGCTAAAGAGCATACATAAAGCCCTCATAAAGTCAACTTGGAAACTCCCGTTCATGTAGGCTAACATTTTAGCCATGCTACAGAACAGCCTGGCAGAGCCACTTGCATGGCTGCAGATTCTTAGGCTTGTCTTAGTCTGCGCACCTGCAGCTTCTCAATGATGTTCTTGTAGTCAGGGCCACCCAGGGGCTCCTTGCGTGGTCGCGTGCGGGCAGAGATCCTCCAGTCCTTTGCTGCCCGCTGCACCATGTTGCTGTGGACCTTGAGAGACAAAGTGTTGACCTGACTGTCCAGGTCCACTGGGATGGCTATGGCTCGTGCCTTAGCTGGGGAAGAACATGAAGGGTTAAATGTCAGTGTGAGTTTACATTTCCTGCTCTGACAGCAAACATGGCTCAGGCACCCAACACGAATTGATCCAGTAGAGCTTCTCGGTGACCAGTGTTACTGTGCAGCTCACACTTACACTGTGACATGAATATGTTAACAAGTGAAATGAAATACAGCAATTCTCTGAATAAACGCTGGTACAAAACCAGTACAACTAATACATTTACTATTATATTTATTATATTTTTTACTTTTAATTACATAGTTTAACTGTATTAAAATGCCTCTTTCTCCCAGCAGAGTAGCAGCACTCACCCACGTCAGCCAGTGTTTTGATACAGCTCTCAATATTAGCCTTCTGAGCTGAGTTGATCCAGGTGCAGTTGTAGATCCTGAAAGACGACTGGAGCAGCTTGATGAAGACAGACTGGTTTGTCTGTGAAATGAGACGACAGAGCAGGGGATATTGTTCTTTTTTTTTTGTTTTTTTCACGGGTATAACTGTTAAGACGGACAGAGATAATCCTTATGGGAACACTTCAATATTGTCTCTGATTGGAGGCATTTATACAGACTTATGCGTGAAACACCTCAAGCAGCTGCCTCTATGTACAACTGTCTGCAATGAAACAACATGGTCTCAGGTGAGGGTGCACTGAAGGAGGCAGTCTGCTGTCAAATATTTTTTTTTTTTTACTGTAAAGTAGCTAAAAGTTGGCAAAGGATTTGGATGTGCCATGAATGAGCCTCGCTCTGCGGACACATTTCACCTGCTTGTCAGGGGTGGGAAAACAATACCTGCAGGTTGGAGTGGTTGACAGAGAAAGGGGAACTGAAGAAACCCTTGACAATGGCCATCACTGTCTCTGTCACATACTTCTCCAGGGGCAGATCTGCATGGTTACGGTCCGTGGTCGTGTTGCACACCTTAGATGCAAAAGTCAAACAGGGGGTAATTTCTGAATAAGCAAACCCACACATCACATCTCTATCATTGTCTCTGCATGCACAGTATGTGAGTAGATTTAGCATATAACTAAGCCCTCATGTATCTTGACACATACGCTGCCTCATTAGGAAAGGATCAGGCATACACGTGTGACCTTTCAATCTGACAGAGACTTACACTGGACATGTCCACCAGGAAGTTGTCAAATAGCTTCCAGATATGGCTGGAGGTGTAGATCTCCTTCATTTCGACCTCTGTGTCCACATAGCAGTGATTCACAAAGTTCACATAAGCAGTTTTCACCTGGGGCATAAAAAAAAAAAAAAAAAGGCATGTGATGCCTGTTCACTTTGAAAAAAAGATACAGCTTTAAATTGTGTCCAAAATTTTTTTTTTTTTAGAAAAGTTTGGATAAATTCTTTATTCATCTTTACCATATAACTCAAGCTATATTATTAGTTTCTAAGAAAACTACCTCTGGTATACAGCTGACATCAGTGACAACTTTGACTATGTCATCCAGTGGCAGCAGAGAGTTGCATTTCAGCTCGGTGTAGACGTTCTTGCCCTCGGTGCAGGCAGCCAGTAGCTCCACGAGCGTGTTGTGATAGGCCAGAGCTCCGTCTTCATCTGTGCGCTCCCGCTCTGAGCCCATCATCTGCAGCAACACTGGGAACGAAGAGCGGTCGTTGTAGAACACCAGCACGTCCTCGCCTCCGTTCACCAGCTGGACACGCAACCAGACACACAAACACAGGTTACATGAGGTAACTGCAAGGTCTACCTGAGGTACTGCCACTGTCACCATTACAGATTAAACATAAACAGTTGCACAGAAGTACAAGTGCTTTTAATTTGAAAATATCTCTTAATGTAGTGCATGTGCAATATCATAACGAGCTGCATATTTCCAAGCATTGAATTTCAATCATTTTAAGAATCTTGATTCATTGTGATTTAATGCAGCAAAGTCCTCCTGCAACTAAACAGCACACATACCTTAATGACTATAAGGTATCTGTGTATCGCATAAGATACCCCATCAGGAAGGTTTTCCATGAATCATATTTAAGAAAACATTTTTTCTTTATCTGTTTCTTTTCAACTCAAACAAACCATAACCGATATTCATGCAGTATACAGTTTTTTGCTCACCTCTGTCATGACTTTGTCCTGACATTTTTTCACATACTTCCCATCAGCTTTCACAATGGTCTGCAGGAACTTGAGGTACTGAACGTGCCTTCCATGCGTTTCAATGCAGTGGACGAAATGATGAACCACACGGTCGCTGATCTCATTGCACAGCTGGTAGTTGTTCATAAAGATGTGACGCATCGTCTCAGCTTCCAGCAGCTGGTTAAAAACAGGAGCCATGATTCAGTCTTTGACAGAGATCATTTTCATGCAAACAGAATATTGATTCATTTGTGTAATGAAAAACAAAACAGTTCTTGCATAAAAAAAAATAAATAAAAAAAAATAGGACATCACATCACTTTTTCTACTGTCAGGCTGCTTTTGTTTTGGACCTTAGAGAACATCCCTAAAAGTAATGCATGATAAGTAATGCAATCAGGGACGACTACAGCAGTTCATATTAACATACCCCTGGAGTGAGGAAGAGGTTAAGATGTTTATGCAGCAGAACTTGGTTCTGAGGATTTCCTCTGCAGAAATTCTGCAGAAACGTATGTGCCAGGGTCATGATCTCATTCATCTTCTCGTCACTCTGTGCAAAACCAGAAACAAACAAATAAACGTAAAGATGATTAGAGAGAAAGTCAGACAGACAGACGTCAAGATTTCACACCAACATCAAGTGGGATGAGCCTTTCAGTTGGCTGTTGTGGTTGTTACTCACCGTCTCATATGGGATCTGAAGCAGGTCCAGCACCACAGTGTGGGCCCCCATGTTCTTCAGCAGCCTCTGCTGCTGCACACGACTCTTCTTACTGGGAAAACACAGCTTACTGAGCCGCAGTAAGATCTGCAGATGACACAGAGAAATGTTTTACAGATGCACAACAGCAGAAAAAAAGACATCTGATAAGAATTACCTGGAAATAAAGACTTGGACCTCACCTCTTTGACAATGTTGTAGTTGTTTGCCTTGTTACTGTCAATCTGAGGTTTATTATCACCATCTTGAACTGGGCTGAGAACAACCTCCTGGTAAAAGACAAAAAACATCCCTTTAGTGACGTTCACCCACAAAAAGGTTTATCTTTGGCACAGAACAACCTCTGTATCCCGTCTCTAATTACTGGGCATTTGCAACAGTGTGGTGGGAAAAATGCCTGCACTGATCCTAATCAGTACTTTTCTTAAACAATACAAACACGAATAATGTTTTAAAAACAAAACAAGTTACAGGTTAATAAAAACTGATTCAGCAGGAGCTTCCTGTTCTGACATAGATTATTATTCATTATTCCTAAGCTCCAACAAAACATTTTGCACCGTTTCCTTTCCACCAACTTTGATTAACGATAACAACAAACAAAGAAGCCGTTCACCGTGCAGCTGAATGACTGACGGGATGTTTAAGGCAACTACAGCAACTTCCTGCAGAGCTCTAAATGTCACAGTAGAATCTGAAATGTGAAACTTTGCTTTTAAATGCTGGATACCATTAAATGATGGTACAGCACCTCAATGATCTGTTCTTTGCCCTGTCTGACCCCCAGGTCTTCACTGCTGTAGACTCCACTCTTCTCCACCCACAGCTCTGACTTCTCAACAGTCAGACGCAGCTGGTCCAGATCTGTCTTGATCTGCTTGTAGTTCTCGACATCCTGCTCTGACACCAGCAGCTGGACCTGGAAAATACACAGACACAGACACCGGATGACAAATAAACCAGACATGGAGATATTAATCGAACAAATGTGTGTGAAAGCAAATCTCTGCCAAGAAATCTCAGTGCACCACTTTGAGAAAGCCAGTGTGTTGTTAAAATGGGAGCTTGTGCAGTTCTAGATTCCAGCTGAGGAAGCTCTCTGCTGCTCGGCCCCTTTGGATAACTCTCATAATCCAAAATGATTACATCAAGCATGACAAAAAAAAAAAAAAAAAAAAATCCACTTCACTCAGGAAGTACCAAATGCCACACTCTGTCAGCTCACCAGGTATCAAATGCTCGAGTGTGACTGCTATGTCGCTACCTGTTTGAAGGCCTGCAGCACTTCAGCTCTCTGGCTGAAGTGTTTGAAGATGAGTTGCAGCGAGCCAGACACCAATGGGGGGTAATCTTGCATGATAAGGTGGATCAGAACCCTCAGAAAGGTCCGACCTCCCTCATCGTCCAGCTCCACCGCACTTAACTCCGAGCTGAAATCATACAAATGCACACTTACATCTTTCAGGTTCCTTTGGTGAGTGCTCCGAGAGTGTATAAAAACACTGCGAGTCAGTAAACAAGCACAACTTCACCCACCTTCCTGCAAACATGCTCTCTGCTTTGGCTGCGATCTCATCTATGTCAGGTTCAGAGGCTATGGGCAAAATATAGTGGTTAATTCAGTATGGTAAGCTGCTAGAATGTAAGAGGATAGCTTGAGTATTTGTATCAAGAGGGAATAAAGTCTCACGTGTCACTAGAGGCATTTCGGCCAATGAGACGGAGCTGTCAATTATGCTCTTCTCCCCAAACTCTTTCTTGTAGATGGACAACAAGTATGTGATCCTGTAATCTAACCTCACGCTCAGGATGAACTAAACAGGAGGGAAGAAGTCACAGAAACAGTCACTCAGGTATGAGATAGGTGAAAAAATGTGAAATAGCACCGTGAACATCCAGAAGGTGGCGCTTACTTGCAGGATCTCGATGATCTTTAGCTTGGTGTCCATCACCATGACGTCCTCATTGTCCGGCAGGAAGTGTCCTTTACTGTAGCGCAGGGAGGGAGGGGTGTCAGGGAGGCTGTGCAGCACACCTCGACTCATCACCATCTGAGTCATCATTTCTCCAACGCCGTGGATCGTGCGCAGGACATTATTGCCTAAAGGAAACAGTCGTCACATATTTCGCTTTTTGGGTGTGTTTGTGTGTTTAAAGCCTGTCATCATAAAGATATACATCAAGCCTGTGAAAGTATCATACAAGCTAAAACAAATGCCCTGAGGACATCAAATGCCAGATGGGCCAGAACTTTTTCTGTTATTCTTTCCAGTCCATTAAATCTAACTACCACTTTTATTCAAACATTCCCAAAGAAAGGTTTTGTCAATCCTGATCTGCAGAAAATCATCTTTAGCGTCATATCGACATGTCTCTATATCTGTAACTCCATATTTTAGTTCCACTGATACCTAGACTTCTTTATCCTTCTAACAAGATGTAAAAGCAAAACCTTTTCTACCTATGCTAGCTCCCTATTACTGTCACAGTTGAATTAAAAATCCTAAAGCTTTTCTGCATAGCTTTGCTTCTATGTATATTTTTAACTGCTGCATCCATATTTCCCATCTAAAAACCCAAGGACTCATGTCTGTCCTTCACTCAAAGAATATTATCTGTCCCCTCCCCCCTGTTCAATGATCTTGCTCTCAAAATAACGAAACTGCAAAATACAGTTGCACTCATTAGCTTCAACCTTAGTTGACCAATTCAAAGAGATATTGCACTTATACTGTGTAAGTGCACTGACCAGCCTCTGGGCTCTTGTTGAGCTTGTTCATGAAGGTGAGTGGGTGCTGGACAATATCCAGGATGGCCAGCAGGGTGCGTGTTAAACGCAGCAGCTCACTAAAGCTATAGAAACCAAAGTAAACCAGGTTACGAGCCAGATTCACCACCTGGAAGAGAGAAGTAAATTGAGCACATCGTGATTAGAACATTTATTGTGGCAAATACAATGAAGTCCAATCTGAAATAGCCTATGTGATAAAATTAGGATGAATTCTAAAAATAAATGCAGCATACTGAATTTATTTTACCTCTAGTGTGAGTTCATTCTTGTCTTTATCCCCAAATGGAAAATGCTGACTGACGACGTCTTTGAGGTATTCTTCCACAAACTCCATCGTGGGGGCAAACTTCCTCTTCATCTCCTCCCTTGAGCTGTCGGTGGACTCGTACTCAAACCTGTAGAAAAAAGCAAATACCATCTGAATGAGGTAATTCTCAAAGTATCAAACAAAGCACAGTCACACGCGTAGACGCTCACTCGTGGATGGTGATCTTGGAGGGGATCTCGGTCCAGAGGCGAGCATAGCGTACAGGCACCACAGCCTCCTGTGGGTCACGGTCCACATGCATGTGCAGCATGAGGCGGCAGAAGGAGGCTCTGAGGTTGTAGGGCAGGCAGTCGTCGAACATGCAGCGCAGGATCAGATCCACAGGTAACTGACAGGTGATCTGGTTGATGGCTAAGTACTGACGGTCCAGACACATTTTCGCAAACAGGTTCAGCTGGTATCTGCAGAAGAGGTGAAGGACATGGAAGAAAAACACGTGAAGGGATTTTTGTTTTGCAGATTGAACATGGAGGAAAAAGGGGAAAACATTGGCTCCCTCTTGCTTGTTTCAGCTATTTTTGTGTTACTATGGAAAGAAAGTTTAGAGTACCACCATCACCTGTAGTAGGTAATGATGTCTACATCCATCTTGTGGTTGCCCTTAGCATCCTGGGCCAGGTGGCGGATGGATTTGCCGTGAGGCTCCTTGTGGCTGTCGATCCAGTAGAGCCAAACCTCCTCCTCCTCCACCTCCTCCTGCAGCAGGGAGGACTCCAGGGTGGTTTCTGTGTTAGAGATTAGCCTAGGGAGGGGAAGAAGGAGGGAGAGGGAGAAAGTGTGACATAAAACAGTTACTCGAAAAAAAAAAACTACACACATTACACTTTGACGTAGAGCTGCTGCTGAAAATATCTATTTCACAAGAGGCACACTGGAGGGAACAGCAATCTCTCTTGCTGTGGAGAGCATGTGCATTTTTAAACATGTTTTAAAAATGAACGAGTGAAATATGAAGGGATCAACCAGGATGCTTTAAATATAGATACCACAGGTTGTGACTCACTTGGTCTGGATGAGGATATCTGCGTTGGTGGGGTTCAGCATAAATTTACAGATAAGCTCCTGTGTGACGGGGATGGCAGTCTTGTTGGACACACAGAGATCAGAGAGATAATCCAAGAATCTGGAAGAGCAGATCAAACATGAATCAACAAGTTTTAGCACAGAAACACATGAACTGATTGTACACATGAAAGTGTGTGTGTATCATTGACTGTACATACTTTCACTCTATGCAAGAGTTTTTGGGGAAAAAAATGCGTGCTTTGTGTAACTGATTTTTTCAAGTTTTCTGTCTCTCACAGTAAATTCTGGATTAAAATTTGACATGTAAAGCAGATGGACACAGTGACAGCAACACATTATAATATACTAATTATTCATTCCAATACAACACCCCAAAAATAAAGTTAAGTAGGTATGATTCACAGCTTGTATTGGATTGCATTATACTGCATTATTCTGTGTTCCTGTGGAGTGGTCAGTCCCTGTATTTCAAAAGTAACTAGTCACAACAGAAATCTTATGTATGTTTATTATGTATTCTGTATTTTCTTTTACTAAATTGTGTCCTTGGGGTCATCTAATCTATGGGAGGTGTAAATGTCTGACCTGGGCTCTCTGTTGCGCCTCAGCAGGCTGACAAAGGTCTCGATCTCTCTGGCTGTGATGTGTTTTTCCAGCAGCTTGCGGTTGTTGTGCAGCAGGGCAGTGATTGTGTCCTCGGCCAGGATCTCATACCCAATCTGAGACTGCATGATTGAGAACTTTTTGGCGATATATTCCTATGTGGGACGGGAAACATATGGCTTTAAACACATCGTAGTGAAGTTAAGAGGAGAAGTCAAAGAGATGCGTAAAAATGTGCTGAATCACTGCATCTAGTTTGCAATTGTTTAACCATTATTCAGAAAGAACTTGTTGAACAGGATAACTTTTGAAAATGCACCCTGATTCACATTCATGAAGCTCCCCAGTTACACTTGAGAGCTGCCTGTCACATCCACAGCCTGTTAACCACTGAGCAGCTCAACAGGACTTCTTTTGTGGTTAGTGAAGACCTGCTTCTTTTCATCAAGGGTGAGGGGTTTCATCAATTAATCTACTGACTTGACTACTGATTAATCCTTTATAAAATGGCAAAAAATTATGAAAAGCATACATAAAACGTATCAAAAGCCCAGGTGAGGTCATGCAGTGAGTTTGCTTGACAAGTACAAAAGAAAATATTTAATTTGTAATTAAATGAAATCAAGAAAAGTGAGAAAATCTTCAAATGTTTGGCATTTTTACAAGAAGATACAGCAAGTATATATAATTGAATGTCTCCATACGACTTTGAGTTTCTTGAGTTACTACAGGCCTTTTTACAGCAGACTTTTCTGCTCCTCATAGCCAGCGAAAAGATCATGTATTACTAATAACATGAAGGCTCTGTTCTGTTCAAGTTTCCCAGTAATCCATAACCAACATAAGGACCCTCAAGCAGCTAAATGGAATTCAGCAATCATGTGTGTGTTTACCTCTTGTTATAAAACCAGACAAATGTTTACCTGCTAAAATGCAGCATGGCAGTAGCACAAGTGGAGTAAAGATCTCAGTCAATCAAATGATTCAGTTCAATCAGTTATCCTGGAGTATCGAGCTATAGTCAGTTTAGGCTAGCTAGCTAATGGCTAGCGTCAGCCACTGGTTGCACCTGACCGAGGAAGACTGTAGTAGCAATATCAATGAGTGTGCTGAGTTTATTCAGTATAAATTCAACCGCTTCATTTGTGACGGAAAATGTTCTGCGAGCTCATTATTAAACTTGTGAATTATTTCTGTTGATCTAATGATCGATTAAAAGACCATTTGAGCACTACTTAGGTTTTTTGATTAGGGGCATCATTACAGCAGCTGTGGTCGATTTGCCCAGACAGTCTGGAAGAAAATACTGATAAGCTCCCAGTTAAAAGCCACCTCTCTAACCTAAGACTACCCTGCATCCTGTTGATAATGACCGTGTCTATCACCCTGATGACTACTCAATGACCAGTCAATATTAGACTCGTGTAGAAGATGGAAACATGCCTGGTTCTTGCGATAGTCCTGTTGGGAATGCCGTAGCACCCTATAGCAGAGTCTCAACATGTACTTGAAGTGAGCATAGCGCTGGTCTCCCAAATCCTCCAACCTCAGCATCGGACCATCACCCTGATCGGTGAACGGTGCTTTCAGGATGCCAAAGATCTGGAGGAACAGAAACCCAGACACAGTGATGAAGAACCAACAGAGGATCGACAAACTGCAATAGCAGGAAAATGCTTCAGTAAATACACTTCTTGAGGCCAATCTGTAGCTATTGTAAAATTTCTCACTAATGGTTATACAGTAAGATTTGCTCTGGGATTCACTTCATTTTGTGCCAACATAAAGGACAGACGTGTGTCAGTGTGTGTTTGCACTCGTGCTGACCTGAGCGAGGATGTTCTGTTCCCTCATGAGTTTCTGCCTCTCTCGGTTAGGTGTAGAGGTGACCACAGATAAAACTTCCTGGCCGTTGTTTGGTACCACACACACAAAGAAAACCAGGTCCTCCAGGAGCTTAGTCACAAACCTGTAAATATATATGAAGGCAAAAAATATAATGAAATCATAAAATATGCACAACGCTCTGTGTCACCTGTGTCATCACGCTCATGTCTCTGTACCTCCTTTCATTCTGCGCGATGTTGCCATACTGAAGCTTCCTCACGGTGGACTCCAAGACTTTGCTGGCATCGTTAGCGAAGTCCAAGTCCCTGACCTCCGACAGGGGAACAGACACGATGGCAAAAGCCTCTTTGTCTTCTTTAGTGGGGCAGGTACCAATCTATTGTGACAAAACAAAGACCCCTTCACTTTTTGCACACTTTATTGTGTTGTAGATCTCTGAATTACACTCTAAAGCCACCGTATGTGTGTGGGTGTGTGAGTGTGTGAGTGTGTTTAGACCTTAAGCATAACTGGTCGCTCCTCCTCTGCATCAATGGGGACGTTAGTGCTGGTGACCCAGGTGTTGGTGCACAGGTGCCTAAGCCTCACATATGAGTTTCTGAGGAGGGATGGGACAAATCATTTACAGCAAGTATGATTTTTAGTTGATTGTATGATCTTGCTGCTGTTACTAAACTGAAAAAGAAGCCATGATGGTAGTAAATTAGCCTCGTATTCAGTATTACAATATGATGTTCTGACTGATTCTCTGCCTTTTCATTTAGCGCCACCACCAGCTTGACATTTTTTAGTAAAATATTTCGTCAGCTATAAGATGGATTGCCATGTCTGTACCAAATTAGCACAGACATTCACGGTGCCCAGAGGATGAATCCTATTGACTTTGAAGATCCCCTGACTTTTCCTTTAGCTCCATCATTTGATCAAACTTTGACTTATCTAGTGACATCTACTGGATGAACTGGCACAAAGTTTGCTACAGACATTCAAGCATCCCCTGTGCAGAATCCTAATAACATTTCCTCTAGTGTGGCCATGAGGGTGACATTTTCAATTGGTTTTTGATTAATTTTAAGTAAAATTTTTCAACAACCACCAGATGAATTGCCATGAAATCTGGACATTCATGTTCACGTCTAGAGAAATTATAACTTTGGTAAACCTCTTATTTTTCATTTAGCCCCATCATTAGGTCAAAATTTCAATTTGTCAAAAATTTGAGTTTATGACTCACTCAAATATGAGAATCAGTTCTGCTTTGCTGGTGTGAATGAACATGCTAAAATAATGTGAACATGTAAAATCATTATACCTGCTAAATATCAGAATATTAACATTGTCATTATGAGCATTTTAGCATGCTAATGTTAGCATTTAGCTCAAAGCAATGCTGTGCGTAAGTGCAGCCTCACTCGCCCGCTGGCATGGCAATAGACTGTTTGTCTTTTTATGTTCATTTTCACTTGTTTGAGAAATGATCCAGTAACAAGTCAAAGTATGTTTCAGACTGCTGTTTTGCCAACAATAAAATGGCACATACTTGAAGAGAACTCAAAAAACAGATTTTGGTTTCAAAATAAGTGACATTATCTCACCCTAATGGGCGATTTTCTGACAAGAACTAGACCTGCTGTGCTCTGCATTGTGAACTCTGGTGAAAAATGCTCCCTGTGGATTCAACCACAGCAGATGTAACATGTTATTGTTGCCCCCATGTGAGTGACTGACCTGGGCACGAGACAGTCGGCCCGCTGCAGAGTGGTGGCATCCAGCTCAAACAGAGAGGCAATGTCATTCCCATGGGGAACAGAAACCAGGGTGAAGGCAATCTTCTCTGCTGCTTGATGCTTTCTCTTGGAGAACACAGGATCTGTCTCATTCTGCAGCACAAACACAAGGACACCCGCAGACAGACAAATATGCACACACACACACACAGAGGCAGTAGACATTAGTGTCTGCTGTTTAAAAGCTTACAAGGCACAGACAGTTCAGCATTTTATCAATATCTCAGTCTTTTAAAATACCGTACACGGTATTACAGTATGTTATGTATATTCAGTGTATACTGTAGTCTGTACAACAAAAATAAACAGATTGGTCACATAACTATTAAAAGCCACTTAGGCCTGCAATTAATTACTACTTTCATTATTGATTATCTTGATTATGAACCATTAAGCATGAAATGATTGCAATAATTGTTGGGTCTGTAAAATGTCAGTAATTCCGAGTGTCCTTAAAAAAAGGTGTCAGAGCCCAAATAAATGTCTTAATTCATTCATCCGTTATTGACCAACCACCCACCACCATGAACCACCACCACTATTTTCTGATGATTTATAAACAAAAGTGCTTGACTGATTAATGAAGGAAAAGGTCCAATATGATAATAACTCTTATAATAACCTAGTTGAGTTGTTGATGAGAAGATACAGAGAAACTGCAACCAACAAATATCTGGTAAATTACTTACATTACTAGATTACACATGGTAGACCAAAAGTTATAATTTCCATTGATAATTTTTCACATCTCTATTTGAATAGTTGACAAGGAACTACGAGCAGTTCACTCAGCAGGAAAGCGCATTCTCCCCTCTTCATCCGCAGCAGCACTCTAACTCACCACAATTTTAAACTGCAATCCCATACTTCACATTTTATAGTCTTCATAAATTATCTCTATCTTGCTGTAGTGTAAAAATTCAGCCTAGTTTAAATGAAAAATATTTTTAGTGGGTTAGTAAGTCTTTGTGACCATAAAAATGGTTGCCATATCTTTCCACACATGCTCCTGTAAACACTGATAAACAAGCTCAACTGTTGATAAAATCTAAGAATCCTGAGGGCAGACGGATGTGAGCCAAACTATACTGTCATAGAGTCTGACACTAATGAGGCATCACATTACATAGAGATGTATTCAGAGAGCCATGGCTTCTCTGTGTGCCGTGTCAGACACTGCAGTACATAGGCTGGTACGGTCTGCACTGTGCAGATGCAGCAGATAATGGCGAGGGTTAATTTCTCCCACTGTTCTCTGCATGTCAATGGGAAGCTCCCCAGAGCTGCCTCCACGCCTCAGCTTCTCTATCCTCCCACTCCCTCCCCTCCTCCTTCCCTTCCCCTCCCCTCCCCTCCGCTGGTGACTCACCCCACCAGCTTAGCACAGGCGAGTAGAGCAGAGCAGACAGCACGTCTGCCTCCCCTCCATCCCCTCTCACAGGGCACCCCCACACCCAGACGTTATGTAAGGAGCCCCCTGTGTGTCTGAAATTCAGCATGTGCATGAGAAAGTGTGTGAGGCTGAGAGAGTTTGTGTGCGTGTTCCTTGCATTGCCAGAATACAAATGTGCAAGGAAGAGCTGAAAGAAATGTCTAGATATAGATTCAGAGTTTGGCAGAGTTTGTGTGTGTCTATGTGTATGTCTGTGTGTGTGTGTGTATGTCTGTGTGTGTGTGTGTATGTATGTGTGTGTGTGTGTGTGTGTGTGTGTCTGTGTCTGTGTGTGTGTGTGTGTGTGTGTGTGTGTGTGTGTGTGTGTGTGCAAGTACTTTGTCAGTGTAAGAGAACTGGTGGTATTGCATAACCAAAGGATGAGGAGACAGAGAAGGGCCTGAAGTTGGACAGACAATGTGTAACTGATAAGATAATCGTTCTTTCCACTAAAACATCCTGTTCACTAACTCATTTTACCTTTCAGTCAAGTGCAAACTGACTCACTGATGGTGTGAAATGACAAAATATTTCCATTTCTGATATGTTGAACTATATATATCAGCCTTGTATATTAGATGATGTATAATTCTGTCTTTAATTCAGTCTGAAGTCAGATGGGTGTGTTTATGCAGCTAACTGTTTTTGTTTGACTGACTCACCTCTCCTTTGGTCTCCACCGTGTTCTCTTTGAATTCAGGGTTCACCTGCAGAGATATTGAGCGGTCAGTGGCCTCAGTTCTACAAAAGCTCAGATGATCATCCTGTCATTATCATCCCAATCCCATCACCCAAAACCAAACCATTCAACAGCAGAAGATGGGTGATAGTGGTCATATCAGTGGGAACACTGCCACCTACAGCACATCACCTAAAGTCTCTTCAACTGTGCTCATTCAGACACTGAAATGTAGGTCCTCTCAATTTGGAAAAATTAAGTGACTCAGGCAAATTGATTGTAAAGAGTGAGCTACTTTTCTAAGAGTACCGAGTAGTAAAAATACAACGATGAGCAGCTACAAAATGAAATAAGTGAAAACTGACACAAGCTGAACAGTAAAACTCACCTCAGCTGCGAGGTAATTCCCAGTCGCCAGGTGTTTAAAACGGAAGAGACTGTTCCACTGGCCGGCTCCGCCTCTGCAGGGGTCATAGTGCACGACCTGCCATGGGAGCACAAAATAATAAATGATACACCTACTGTAGAAGCATCAGTTTTTGTACTCTGTTAATCATGTTTTTGTTCGTCAGCTCGTCCCTCAAACGACGTTTTCAGTTTCCAGTTTATGTCTGTATGGGTATGACAATGCCAGACACACATTTGGATTGGTCTAAAAATCAGTCTAAGGATTATTTCGGCGTACTGTTCTCTGGTCCTTCAGAGCAAGAATAAGTTCACAAACCAAATGAAACAAAGATGCATGTCTTCATTTGCAGCACTTGGTGCAGCGACGTCATGTTAAGCCTATCACTTTGGTGTCAGAGTGAGTGAGAGTCAGCCTATGTGCTTAGTACAACAGGAATTTGTTTGTCACCCTGGCACAACAACATGTCAACAACTGATAGGGTGACATAAGTACACTCTAGCACAAACAGCAGAGGGACAAGAGGAACTTAAATTCAGTACAAGCTGATAAAGAGGAACATCCAGTACAATAGACAGTGGATTACAAAGAACTAACGTTTGAAGTGTCCTTACTTATCACAAAACTTTAGATTTAAGTTAAAAAAAAAAAAAAAAAAAAAAACACACATCATGTTTATTTAACTGAGCTGGGCAAAATTTATTCCGCCGGCTTGGGTAGGGTCTTTATTTTGTTGACTTTACAATTTCACCAGTCACCACATGGTAAATGAGCATCATCTCCTTCTAAAAACAATGATTTAAATAAAGCAGCATCAATCATATTCTCAACATTACAGAGAGATACTGTTAATTCTTGTCTG
Source organism: Seriola dumerili (assembly GCF_002260705.1). Classification (NCBI taxonomy): domain Eukaryota; kingdom Metazoa; phylum Chordata; class Actinopteri; order Carangiformes; family Carangidae; genus Seriola; species Seriola dumerili. The sequence goes on from NW_019174474.1 coordinate 6,654,594, forward strand.
TGTTTTACCTCAACCTCCCACAGAGCCTTGGAGCTGGTGGCAGAGGTGGCAGATTGCCTCAGTGTGGTCCTGAGAAAGACGTGCTGCTGCTTCTTGTACTCGTCACAGGTCAGAAATTTCTCCTGCTCAGCGTGAAACAGCCTCACCACATCTCCCTGACAGAGGACACACACAGAACATGGGACTGCTGCTTGCTGCTCTGCTGTAAAAATTCTGCTAAAAGACAGACTGAATAAACAGACCTAAAAGCAATAAAACAACATACCCCCTTAAGAACATCTTCCCTGTAGTCGCTAAACTTCATGAACAAGGTGACCTTCCAGCTGGTGTTACAGTTGACAGCATTGACCTACAGCAAGAAGCAGAGAGTAGAGGACAAAACATTGACAACGTGATTAAATGCTTCTCTGTGGGCTGAGATGATATATAATTACATCAAAAACTCAAATGAACTACAAGCTAGGAGACAAGCTGTAGGTCTTTCTGGTGAAAAGGAAAGCTACATGTTTCAGAACTGATAGAAACAACATAAATAAATTAGTCCCACCTCTTTGCAGCCGGGGTTGTCCAGCAGCTCAATGTTACTGGCGTGAAGAGGCTGCCCTGCGTTCACTGGCATCAGCACAACCTTGTCTCCAACCACCACCTTGAACCAAATTAGAGACATTCATATCGCAGCAGGAGTTTACCCAGGTTTCTATGAACTTCCAGCAGTTTTCAAATGGATTAAACAGAAAGAAAGAGTGTATCCATGCAACAGGTTTGTCTCAGGTCTGCAAACATCCACTCATTTTCAAAGGTGCTATGTGCAGCAGCAACAGGCTGAGATTCACATGAGAGAGTGGTTGAGCTGTTGACAGCATACTGGTTTATTTATACTGTGGTGAGTGGACATGGATGCAGCATACAAAGACATGGTGACTGAAAAGTACACTACCTGTTATTGTATCATTGCTTGCACAATACATGCTCTCTAACACAGTCTAACATCAGTTATATCAGACTGTACACACTCGACTGCGTCTCGTGTTAAGCAGCTATACACAAGCACACTGTGGCGACTGAAGTGGGTGGCTCATCACATTTACTCCGATTCTGTGCTGCAATATTAAAAAAAAACATTTTAACTATAATGAAGCAGTATTGATGCCATACAGTGGACAGAAAGTAACAACTGACTTAATACTGTTTAAGCTCAACCTGCAAGTCCACATGCAATGGGAAGACTGGTGCATCCATGCTTTGACTTTTATGATATTCTGTGTCTGACCTAATAATGCACAAACACCATGCACAATCAAGAGCAATACCTTTAACCATAGGATGCTAAAGCCAAAGGGGAAGGACAAAATCAGAGATGTTACTGGAACAGGACAAACAATGAACTGACAGTCTAAACAGAGAGGAATGTCAAGTTGTTGTACAGAACTTTGTATCTATAGTGAGGTGACTCCCGGTGGAGGGGAAACCTACATTATCTCCTTCGCTGCGCAGCTTCCAGAAGGGCTGAATGTAGAACCAGGAGCCCTCGTTCCCGGCCGGGTCCAAAGAAACCCGCATGGCGTTCTTCTCCAGCAAAGCGGGGAGACGCTTGTTGACCGTAAGGTACTTATTACTCTTAATGTGCAGGAGCTGAGAGAGAAGAATCGGGGTGTTTAGGTACTTCAGCAGCAGTGGTGGAGGAATCATTCAGATCCTAATATGACACGGTAAAAATTTAACTCAAAGGTTTGTTAAAATTCTGAAAATGGATGCTTGTTTTGTCTAACCAATAGTGCAAACCTCAAAATTAATAAAAATGAATTGAAATTATTTGAACAATTAAAAGGAAAAGCAGCAAATCTTCATATTTGAAAAGTTGGAAACATAAAATGTATTTTGCACGAAAAATGACAAACATATATCAAAAGTTGTTGACACTTCACTTTCTGATAATCAATTAAATCGACTGATCATTTCCGATCAACTTGCATACCCTGGGAAGTTTAATCTATAACAAAGCATCATACTCTATAAGTTTTACTGCGTAATGTAACCAGTAGCTAAAGCTGTTTAATTAATTGTAGCAGATTAAAAGGTACAATTTTTCCCTCTGACTCATAGTGGGGGTATAAGTAAGTGTTAAGAAAAGTAAAGTACAAGTAGCTCAAATCTGTAGTTCAGAACGGTACTAAAGTAAATGTACTTAGTTACCTTTAACCATTGTACAAGAGTGATAGGAAATCCATTTTTTTTAGAAAAGAAGCAGAGGTAACTAAGTAAGTAACTTCTTATTTAACTCCAAAGAATTGCTCCACCATTTACAATCTTGCCTCATGGAAGATGTGTGTGTCCTACCACGCAACACATTTCCTGATTCCATTTCACAAACTGGGGGTAAATAAAATAACCCCTAACAAATTGCTTATTGATAGGATGCATTTACTCAAACAGCAGAGCAATGGCAACTGCTGTGAACACATTACCCAAAAGCAGTTAAATATGTAATTTCTTTTTCTCAATTCAACCTCTAAAATAAGAGCTTAGCAATCACTGAAAGCAAATGCGACCACTGCAGACTTTTCCAAAACTGCCTGGGGTATCAGGGATTGGATGACAGTAACGCAACCTTGGTAAACAAGAAAACAAAAACAAAGCTCTGGACTGGGGACAGTCTGACGCCACAGGTGTTTGCTGAAGAGACGGGCTGTACCTGGATGACATTGCTGTATTTGACGACGTCTCCGAGGAGCTTCTTGTTCTCTGACTCGTTCTGCTTCTGCTCCAGTTCTGCGGCATGCTGAATAATGGAACAGAGGTATGTTATAGCTTTTGTATGCAAATGAAAAACGAAGATGAAGATTCAGATTGCGATAAAAGAGCTCTACCTGTAGCTTCTTGAACAGATCTCCCTGTGTGTTGTTGTTTCCTTGTTTTCCCTGTTTTGCCTTCCAGAACTGCTTCTGGGCTGAGTATCTGTTCATGGGACACACCTTGAAGAGGCAATCTGCAGTGGAGGAGAAGCATTGAGGCACATGGGTGTCACTCTCTGTGAGTCAGGTTAAGTGTCACTCAAGGGTCTCAATGCGGTGAAACTGCATTTTTGAGGTCAGTGGTTATTTACCCACCAGGGGCCTGTGGAGTCAGTTAAACCCATAAAAGCATTGTGAAAACCACAATGTTGTGTTAAACAACACTGAGCGCAAAAGGCTCTGGTCAGCCTTGACGGATTAAAAAAAATGTGAGGGGTGTGTGTGTGTGTGTGTGTGTGTGTGTGTGTGTGTGTGTGTGTGTGTGTGTGTAACCTCGAACCAGTGTGACTTGTATACTCATACACACCTCTGAACTTTTTGGGTGGGTTTGCCAGGTCTCCAGCATCAGGCTGGACCACACACCTGTCATCGACAAGCCTGTAGAGAAGAGCACAAAATGATTTAAAAATAAAATTCACACACCATAATTTCTTTCGTACATTTTAGTTGTAGCTAATTTCAACGTTTACGTAAACATACTGCAATTCATATGCGATGGCTCTACTGACCAGAAAATCACTTGCCCTCAAAAAGGTTTGCATGACACAAACTGTCTAATTGTTGTGTTACAGACAAATGTCAATACACAAAACAGAGTCTCAGATTACTGCTAAAACTGATCATTTGAATACACGGGTCAAAACCACATTTGCTCTACAGTTGTCTGGCCACCTGCAGGATGAAAAGCTCAGCTGGCAACACAAGACCGAGCTCTGTTCAGCATCATATCTGTCTCCTTAGAGCTCACCAGATATCTAGACTGATGCTGTGAATGTCACTGGACGGAGCTCATTTAGTTGAACGCTGCTTTGATCTCTGCTGCCCGGCCCAGCAGGAGGAGATGTGCTAAGTCTTGTTGTTTGTATTGAGATAGATACAACAGGCTAAAATGACATTCAACTTTCTGTGGTTTTTCACATGGAGTGAAAAAAAGATGGATGGAAAATCAATTAAATATTATCCACAACAAAACCAGATGTCAACGCAGTGTGTGTAAAATGTAAAATGAAGCTCTGAGAAACAACACTGTTTTGGTCATTGAGGTAAAGTCAACTGTAGTCAGTGGGCTGCCATCACCAGAGGAAACCATGTGGCTTCTGTGCAGGGTTGATTAGAGGGCATTCAGAGGGCGACAACCAGCTAATAACTGCCTTGTTACCCACATCCTTGCCTTTTATTTGCTAGTTGCTGAATGTTTTATACACTACAGAGGTGTCACCAACAGATTCAGAGACGCACAGCAGGTCACACATTACAAATCTGCAAACTTGACAGTTGAAATTACAACGCTGATGATGACTGATATCCAGAGCAAATGATTCGGTTCACAAGACATGTCGGAGTTAATGTTGCAAAAGAGAATTATGCAATCACTGTATCAAGCGTGCACGTGGTTGTTATTCGTTCACAGGGGTTTATTTTATCTCATCCATGAAACACCGCTTACAACTTGTATTCATCTCTCACATCACATCATGTATCAGTTTGACACGTAAACATGAGGGAGATCTGATGGCTGGAAGTTTGTCTCATCATTGGACAGTTTCTGAGGAGGGAAATGAAACCAGGAGCAGAATTTATGTAATCTAGAGTATTCAATCTTGGATTAATCTTAGTTTTATTTCAGCCATCTATATTAGTAGTCAACACTGAGAGGACTGAAGGCGGAATGGCTGAGAGGCCCTCATTCAGTGGAAATGGACACATTAAACCAGGCAAAACAATGGAGACTGGAAAAAAGAGCGGGTTCATGAACAGAATAACTAAAGCATTAAAGTGATCAGAGCGGGGTTCAGGCTTTTCCTTTTGTGGGACTAAAATGCAGGTCTGGCCACAGCAGTGAAACTGTATGTACTTCATTTTCTTTCTACATGTGAGAAAAGTGAACTGGACAGGTTGAAAATGTCAGTTAATCCTCGCATAGGTGGCACCATTAATCCATTAATCTAAAGACACGCTTGGACGTTTTATTCAAGATTTCATTTCATCCTGGACTAACTTTAATCCTCCTCCAGGAAATTGGTTTAGTTAAATCAAGACAGAGGACGCAAATTTGAGATCATCTGGTATCAAAGGTCAGCTAAGTCTAAGAACTAGGAGTGGAAAACCAGTTCTCTTAGGACAATTGTCACAGTATTTTCTTGTGTGTTGTTCAGTGTTTGTCAGGATGCTCACAGCGTTACAGTCATGAATGCAACATAAACCTGCTGAAATATATTCCACATCACCAGCTACCAATTTCTATACAGAGGACTCCATCCCATTCCCTCTATCCCATTTGAACCAAAGGCCGAGGTGCACAAGCACATCCATTCATCCCGTCCACTGAAGAGAAACATAATGCAATGCACAATTCCTCCAATTCATACAAAGCTGGCAGCCCGGCTGAAGTGAGCTGAGCCATTTCCTATTTCTGCCGCAGCACTTGATCAGTGTGTCAATCCACAGGCTGTGTTTTATTTCCTCCAACTCTTTATCAGAGTAAAATCTAAATGAGAAACAATAGAGCCCAACAGGAAACACTATCGAGAGCTAAATGGCTAAACAGGAAGGCTCTCTGGAAAAGTCTCTGGAGCTCATAAATAAGTAATCTTAAGTCTGCAGAGGGCCGGGGCGTGAGTTCAAACAGAGAGGCTTTGACGGTGCCTGACACCCACAGCCAGTGCGAGAGTTTGCTGTGTAACTGAGTTAAACATGAACCAAAGATAAATCTACCAGGCTGGACACAGACAAGCTAATTATAGCTCCCTTGCTTGTGTGGAGTGGACTGAGACAACAACGCAGAAAAACAGAGTAGGTAACGCGGAGCAACAGGCCTGATATGTTTCATGTGTGCAACAGAAAATTACCTCATTAGAAAAATGAATATGTGTTTTTTGTTACTGCATGTTTCAACCTGCTGACAAAGCAACCCAATAATCTAACTGAGTCATACACTTCCTCGTTAAAAATGCTCCATGATGATTTGTGGCGAGAGGTGTAAATCCACAGGGAAATCAGCATACAAAAAACACTTAAAATGATGGATACAGAATTATTTTTTATCTTAGAAAAATATCATAGATCTCCAAAATAAACCCTCCTGATAACGGGAAATATGGGAAAGCGCAATATCCAAAAGGTCAAGGTCACAAGGGGATATGGATCAGCCAAATGACCTTTACGTTCCTTAAAAAGGTCATTTTGGCTTCTTAGTGTTTACAATGTAAGGTGTGGAAGGAACTCACAGATTCATTGTTATCCTGAGCAAACATGGGCATGGGAGGCCTTGTGCAGCCCTCAATAAAATGCTCAGTGCTCCTGTCAGACTGCATGAGTTATTGAATGCTGATAAGAATTTCACTACTTTGCTCCACAACAACAGGAGGTGTGAACAGTTTGCTGCTGTGAACTTTTGCATTTTGAAATTTACAGCCCCTGTGTGTGCTGCGTACATTTGCATTGGCACAGACCTTCACAGAAACGGGAGGTTTTCAGCAACAGAAAGTATGCCGGCTGTGTGCACTCCTGCAGATAGTGAGTCACGGAATACTGCTGTGTACAACCTGGGTGTGAGTCCAGGTACAAACATACTTCAGCTGCCATTTGCTCAAATGCTTGTGATTATTTTTCTAATTCCCTCGCAGTCTAAGGCATTAAAGACGAGGTGTTGACATCAACATCTGCAAGCTGTTGTGAAGTTATCGCTTGCAGGAGGAACTTAAGGCAGGAAAAGGAACAAGAGAGAAAGTGAGAAATAGAAAGTGAGGAAAAGGGAGAGGACACAGGCGGGGCCGGCTCATACTTCAGTGCCAGTCGATCTTTCCACGCTTGTTCTGCAGGATCAGAGGCCAGAGGGCACCTGGAACCACCGAGGTATTTCACCTTGCACTGAAAGCTTTCAGCTCAGGAGGAACTACAGCCAAACAAACTGCTCGTGTTGCTTTTTTTTTTTTCTGCTGTGTGGAGAATGACACAGTGAAAAGCAGTTTCCATCACACCTACACACAGCCGTGAAAATGAAATCAGACTGACAACTGACTGGCTATGACATACTTCAAGACTGGTTGTGACCCATTAAAATCAATCATTTCATTTCCCTTGATTAATTCTTATTAACAGGAGAGTATTTTACAAGAGAAGGTCTGACAAATTGAATACAACTTTTGATAGTCCCATCACTCATCTTGTGACCCCTAAGATTTACTTTATCTACCCCCAGGTTGGTAACCACAGCTTTAAATGAGAGACTAGTGGCTGAATTAAGCAGCAAACTTTTGATTTTGAGCTCCAAATCAAGTGATTCAGACCTTATCAAAACTTGGCTATCATACTATGTTTCACAGTATGGACAAACACAAATACACTTAAACGTGTGTTACACTCAATGTAGAGAAGACTGTAGACAATCTGTTGAATACGATTTACACAAGGTCTACATAACCGGATCTCCCACTTTTTGCTGAGGGCACCCCTGACACCCCTTCATGTCACCCTGTGGGTCCCAGGGCACCACTTTAGGGATCACGTCAAAAAGATCCGCTTGTAACCATCAGCACCTGGGCAACACGCTGCTTTGCATTCCTGTTACATTTGCCTAAACGTGAAGAGTTTCCTGAGAAGCAGTAGTTTGCGCGTTGACAGGCCTTGGCCACAAGTCCCGCACTAAGTTCCTCCTTGAGCAGTTTACAGTGAAGGGTTCGAGATGAAGAAAGCGGCAACTCGTGTCAGACGCGAAGCACATAAGTAGTTAAAATAGTGCATACGTGAGGATCAACCCATCTGGACTCCCCAATGAGTAACAAAATGAGTAGCAGACAGGAGGAACATACCCCAAAGTACTGATGAAGCCATTCACCGAGCCTTCCGCGTAAAGAGACACAATGTCTCCAATGTGAAGAAAACTGGATCTGTGCTCTGACATGTTTTTTTAGTGAAGATACGCTTAAGATTTGTCCTGGTTTTCCATTTATGAACGAATGGCACTTCTCTTCGGGTGAAGTACAGTCCACACGTTACAGCGCCTCCAGTTTAGCAGCAGTCCTCAGATTCACCTTCATTCTTTCACTTCTGCATTTCAGCAAGTCGACAGAGAAAACGCGAAAGTGCGCGAAAGAAATAAACTGCTGGCGAGTTTAAGGCTAATGCTGTGGGGTTTTAGACTTATTCAACTTCTTCCTGTATGTCAGACAGACTCGAGAGTGCTCTTCTTCACATCCACCTCAGGGGGAGGAGACTGCTGCTGTCAGGGCTATGAGCTAATTCCGTTCAATGACATGTTTTTGTTTTTATTCAGAGCAGGCCCTCTAAAAACAGAAGTCATTAAATTAGTTGAAACTTTACTTCACAATGAATCTATAGCTGTAAAAGGAGATAACTGGTAAATATATAGAGGTTCTATGGGAGATAGAAAATAGGTTATACCATAAAGTCCACTCAAGAGACTACAACACATGAAGCCCACTCGGTTCCATTTGAATTCTGCATTACTTATCAATGTATGGACATTTAAACATATTAACACGTCACAGTTATGAAAACTATACTAATTTTTATGAATGTGTGTGTAAATCAATGGTTCTCAAACAGAGGGCGGGCCCCCTTGCGGGGGGGGGGGGGGGGGGGGGTAGAGCCAGTGCAGTGGGGTGGGGGGGCGTGATATGATTTATGTAGAGAAAATAAACTAGAGTTTTTAACTTTAACCCTAACTTAATCCTGTAAACTATAAAATAGGATTATTTCATAATTATATGGTTCCATCCAACTGAAGAGAAGCAAACCAGCATTTTTGAAGCTACGAAAGGTAAGCACCTACTATCTCCCTTTAAAATATTTGTGATTAAAAATTACATTAAAAGGTAACAGCTGGGCACAAGCAATGAGCAAGCTTTATAACAAGACAGAGTGTGGAGGTCATAAATCACACATTCACACAGTCTCCCTAAAGGTTTTCACATTACTTGTTTTATCTTCATTAAAATCCCTTTAGGTTGTGTCTGAATATTTCACACACTGACCACAGGCATCGTCTCTCCCAATCATTTGGCAGCAAATCAAACTTCTGGCTGCTTTGGACAAAATATCCTGATTGTGCTTAGTTTTGGACAACAACAGTCATACATAGTCAGAGTGACTCTGTTTCCCAGTGTGTCCATTACAGGTGTCCACACTGCTACAGGGGCAAGACTGACAGAGACACAAAAACGTAAATGTCTAATTTTTTTTTCCTATCAAAACTACACATGTTCTCTGTTTTGGTAATTTGTTTTCTTTCACATCAGTATCTTCTAGCCTGGAATACACAATGAGCAGACGTAGAAAACATCAAAATACAGTAATCCAAGTACTGTAGTTATAGTGGCAAGAAAAAGTAAGTGAACTACCTGCATTTACACATAAGATAGTCTTAAAATACGGTCAGGTCTTGATCTTAATGAACAAACACAATCTATTTTAACTAATAAAACACAAACCATTGTATTTTTCTTGTTCATATTGAAAACAACATTCAAGGTGTGGAGGTGTGGGTTAGAGCTACTCAATCTGAAAAAATACTTAAACATTTTGAGTTTGCTGTTCACATGAAACATCTGCTGATGTGAACCATGCCTTGCAAAAGAGCTCTCAGAAGACTTGAAAGGTTGTTTTGCACAAAGATCTCAAAGAGCCTAAATATTCATCAGTCCACAATTGGATAAACTGTGTATAAATGGAGATGATTTTGTTCTGTGGCTTTTCTCCATAGAAGTGGGCGTCCAGCTAAGATGACGACAGAAGCACAAGGCAGAATGATCAGTAATGTAAAAAAAGAACTCAGAGTAACAGATAAAGGCTTAAAGAAATCAATGGAGCTGGTTAACATCTCTTTTCATGAGTCTGCCATAAACAGATCATGGTGCATGTTTACATGGAGCATGTTGTCCATGGCCGGACACCATGGAGGAAGCCGCTTCTCTCCATATAAAAACATCATAATTTGCCTTTGCTGCCTGGACAGCTCGTGAGAGGAATATGAATTCCCAAGTTTGATCACATTTTATGACCAATTAATTCAAAAGACCCAGTTAATTCCAAAGGGTCCAAACCCTTTTTCTTGCCACTATAGTTTTCAGGTATCTGCACTTCACTTGAATAATTGCAGTTTATGTTACTTTATTCTTCTACTTTGCTACATTTTAGAAGGAAATACTGTATTTTTTACTCCACTGCTTTTATTTTACAGCTATAGTCACTGATTACTTTTCAGATCATGATTTTTTTTATGAAAAACATATGGTATGCTTATGAAATATCAATCATTGTCAAAGATTCAACCATTAGTTCCCAAATTTTGGCAAAGATTTGATAAACATCCAAAAAATGAACACAAATTTGAGTATCAGAACTTTTTTCTTCTTTTATCTCCCAGTAATCACCTCATGACCCTCGAAATTTATCTGGTGACCACACACTGATGCATCAGTCCTGAGGGAACAGAGTGAGTACTCTCGATACATGAAGTACATTTAGCTGATAATAGTATTGGTTATAGTTGGTTTTTGAATTGTGATAGAGTATATTCACATTGTTGATGGTGGTGGTGGTGTTTCTGTGGAAAAATGTATAAGTTTTTAAAGTTTGAACCATAAAACACACCAACACACTTACCTGATTCATTGGAAAGCTTTGAACAGTATGAAATGGTCTGAGTGATTTGCAGTGAGGCTGATATACAACAGGACGATGGTGGTTTGTACTACATATATTGATACACCAGAGGCCGCTAGAGATCAAGACTCAAAGGGTTCAGACCATAGACTGGTTTACGACTCAGCTGCAAATGTCACACAGGCAATCCCATTATCCGACCTATATCGCCCTCTAGCGTTCACCTTACTGAACTAACAGGTAATTCAGCTGTTCTTTTGGGTTTGCCTGTGTTAAATACAAACAAGTCGACCATAAAAGGTTAATTCATACTGGTTCCAAGGACTGGTTCCTCAGGCTGTACACACAGTCTGCAGGTGAGACAAAGTGACCAAAAAGTAAACTACTAAATGTAAATTACTACTGACACTTAACTATAACAAAATAATACAGACTTTTTTTATGTTGTAAAATTACAGATTACGACTGACCCTGTAAAATTATTTAATGTTGGCAGACAAACTAGTTTATATCTACGAGGAAGTAAAATGTTTACAGCCTGGACCTGCCGAATAGTCACTCTGATGGAAAGAAATCTCTAACAAAAAATGGGAAGTTAAAGTACAGGACTTTACCGTCACTATTTTTTATTTTATATAGACTTCCACCATGGCCTACAAAACTATACAACTGTATTAATACAACATAGTATACTCAGTGCTAGCTGTGGTAATATATTTCCATCTGAAATGATAATAGATACGGGTAATGTGTGTGTGTGTGTGTGTGTGTGTGTGTGTGTGTGTGTGTGTGTGTGTGTGTGTGTGTGTGTGTGTGTGTGTGTGTGTGTGTGTGTGTTTGAGAGAGAGAGAGAGAGACAGAGAGAGAGAGAGAGAAAGAGAGTATTGATGTTCCCATGCAGGCTGAGCAGTCGCACCTTTCCACCAGCTCCGGACAATGAACCGCCCCTCTCCTTCCTTCACTCCGCACCACACAGACCTGTTTCCCAGCCAGCTGTAGCCTTCACTTGTTTTTTTTTCATACAACGAACACACACCGTCGGGTCGGACGGAGACTTTCTCCTTGTAAACCTGTGAGCTGTGTCTTGAGTCTCCTCGGTTTGCCTCCGACACCAGCAGGACTCTCCCGGTCACCCTTCACTTCACCACCAGTCGTTGAAGTCGTCGCGTGGCTTCGACGGGTGTAAGTAAACCAGACTTCTTAAATTTGAATGAGTGTCTAATCAGCTTTCACACAGCTGATGCTCGGTATAGCTGATTATCGCTGTAAACTTTCGGATATATGGTTTGTTCTTTTACCTTTGTTACCTCGTGGAGTTAACAGCTCGTTGAATAAACAATGAAATTAAGCTAATATGGTGGGAAAGCGTCAGTATAACAATATCTGTTGTTGCCTAGGCTACCAAAGGAGAAAATCGATATGAGCAGACAAACAGCAGCAGACACTAGTCTGAGACAGGAGAGCTGAAGTAAGGTGCATGGCCTCCTTTGCTTATTTGTATCTCACGCCACATTGTGAGACTTATAATGTCAAACTGCAGTTACTGTACACTGTAATATGTCTGCTGTAGCATAAACCCATTGACCAAGTATAGTACACCTAGTTTGTCCTCCTTCACAGGCACATATGTATTAATGTATTATAGTCATACTGTATCTTCATAAGAATTCTACACTGCCAATTTACCATTTCACCCCTAATCAAATCCCCTTTCAGAAGATTAGGGGGTAAGCCTGTGCCCAGCCTGCTTCATTTTACTTGTGTGTATTGACACATTTCTACTTTTTCTCCCAGAGGGTTGAGGAGTGAATGGTGTGAACAGTGTTGGAATGCAACAGGATTATCATCTGACTTTAGCTCAGAGGAGGCGAAGCAACCAGACCATTAGATCACACATTTTCTGATCTTTGCTGCACTACAATGCCTTTGAGGTTACGATGTCTACGCTGAAGCACGTTATTCTGCACGATAAAGACCAGGATGTTGAAAAGAAGCTCGACTGGAGTTACATTGAATGGGCTGAAAATGAAGTTATTACCACAGGTGTGGCGAATGCACAGACACAAACGGACTGGGGGCCCTTTGAGCACAAGGAGAGTCAGACCAGCAACCCGGTCATAATGCACATAGACCTCACACGGACACACTCCAAGCTGAGACACTCGTCTCTGGTGGACACTGATGGCTTGGTAGCACCTCTCTTCCAGTTTGATCGGCAGGCCCCCGCCCGCATCTCCACGTCTCCGACTTTGAGGAGGATGAGGAGCACCCGACGTCCTTTGATAGATTCTCGGGATCCTGTGAGGATGGGGAGCACACAGGAGGAGCCTTCCTCTGCAGGCACACCACCCCCCATAAGACCCCTGTCTCCAGTGCACAGAGTCAAGTCTCCTCTTGCAGCTAGCCCCCTCTCTGAAGGAGAGATCTGTCACGATTATCAGCCCATTTCATCCTCTGGCCGACAGAGAACCAGATCACATAGATCAAAGACTTTTGACAGTGGTATCACTTCCACCAGACAAGAATGTCGCAGCGCTCATCCTACTCTTATTAAAGATTTTGGATTTCTTGATGGTGAAGTGCAGGTGAGCTTTTACTGTACTTGTAGTGTAAAGCATTATTTTAACCGAGGCATGTCTGCACAAAAGCAGACCATAGTCCAGCAGAAATCATTTGTTTCTCTAATCATCACTCAAACCTCAATGCAAGACCACAAGTCATGTGAGTGGACTAGTGTGGATTTTATCCCAAAGCCTATAAATTAAATGGTTACACATTCCTTCCTTGCGGAAACTTTCTCTCCCTCATTCTGCGTTGCCTCCTGTGGTGGTCACTCACAATGCAAGCTTTTGACAGCAAATGAATCAGCAGTTACATGCACTGACAGCTCTGACCAAACCCACTGCCTGGAGAGCCCTGGGAAGTGCTCTCCTTGGGCCCCTATTCACCACAGTCAGCAGTCACCCAATAATGGAGGGGTCAGTGAGCGATGGAAAAAGATAATGGGGAGATCTATTCATCAGCTTGTGGTATTCAAGCGAGCACATTCTCAATAGAGTCCCGACATTCTCCTCAGATATCAGAGGCTTTTGAGTCCAAGTGACCACTTAAAACACTGATTCAAATTTGAATGTCTTTGAAAGTGATATAGCGGTGTTGTTAGCAGTAGGAGGTCCCGGCACCCTATATTTAACGCTGAGTGTACAGTGAGACGGTGCTAGTGTGGTATCTAAATAACATAATTAGAGCTTTGGAAACTTGAGGTCAGTAAAAGTGAGTGAGTGTTTTTAGTCTGTAAAATTATCTGATTTGAACTTATTTTGATTTATGCCTGTGTCTTATTTTCAAGTTAATCATCAAGTATATCTACTGTAATTTGTGTTTTCAGTGAACACTGATGTATAAGTGTGGTTACAATTGAAAGTTTTCCATTGACTGATGCAGTATTTTTGTCTCTCTGCAGGAGAAAGATCACTGCTATACTAGGTAGGTGTACCTTGAACTGTTTTGCATGTTGTCTGTGTATCTTGTCAGTTACTGCCAAAAAAACGCCAGGACTTCACTTTCAAGTTTGTGAGAACATATTTGCATATCAGGAATGTAGTAAAAACCTTTCCTCTATCTGATAAGCTGCACTATAGTGCTCACATTTTTTATTTTTAAGTCCCTCTGATTTGTCTCTAATTTGCATGATGAACGACTTTTTCCAAAATATCAGTCAAATCATTTCGTTAAGGGAAGAATTTGACGCATCACTTCAGCATCATGAGTTCCTCAGCCGTCTGTGCTCATGAGCAAGCGAGGATGACTGGACCTTTGGTTTAGGGAGCCCCATTGTGCATTCATTGTCATTCATATCTTTGTTAATGGAGCATAAGCTTAAGTTTTGAGAGTCCCATGGTTATGTATGGGCTAGACAAACTCTCATTAAGGCTGTTTTCTCTTACTGCCACCCACACCCCTCCTAATGGAGCTGCCGGGCTCTTCCCCTCACTGGATAATTAGGCAGCTATTGTCCCAGTAATTACACCCTGGCATTGTGCCTCTTACAGTGACCGGGCCTTGCGAGCCATTGGTTGGGACAGTTTTGTTTTGGGGGCATCATTATTTCTCTTGTTGTGCGGGAACAAAGCATCCATTTTTACAAGTGCTTTCAGTGGCAGAGAGGCCAACACAGAGAAAGCTTTCTGAACGGTCACAAAGCAACAGGATGTCATTGTGAGGATTCTCTGGACTGCAAGGAGACACTGACCTGGTTTAGAGGAGTGCTTCTCTTACTGTCCCATCAGCCATGTATTCTCTTCAGTGCTCAGGTGATGCTCCTGACTATTATCTGTTTTACTGTTGATTCAGCGCTGCGTGCCTATAGATTGATATGTAGGGGGGTTGTATCAGTTTACTAGGAAGAACACGACCACGAACAGTTTGTGCTTTCACAGTTCAACAACAGTGTCCTGGAGGAAAAAACCTACAAGGTTACTCCTGTTCATTTGTAGACTAACATATACTCTGAGTGTACAGGTTGGACCCTGCAGCCATGTGGCTTGCAAGTGCACCCGAGCTGTGCTTCTTCTGCAACTGTGCAGGCACAGGAGCAGAAATGCAGCCACTGTATGAGGGGTTATGTTATGTGCTGTTAGAGGAAGACAGCCTGATCATTTAGTCAGCCTGATAACAAAGCAGATTTTACATATAATAGTAAACAGAAATTAACCAGTACAAGCATTGTTCCTCTTGCTTGTACTTCTGTTCCAGTTTATTGTATTGTTATCATAAACAGAAATATTAGCCCTCGCCTGTAAGCCAGACTTCCTTATGGTTTGATCATGTCCTGATAATCTTTATCAGCCAGAAAGTGTGTTGATCTACCCTGACCTAATGTGGATGTGTTTACAATACACCAATGGTGAAGTGGATTTAATAACAGTGAGTTTTCAGATCCTTTTCAATCGACTTCTGAACTTCTTCTTAACCCTTCTTTTTAAAGCCCAGACCCCTCTAAAAATTTTGGACATGAAACTGCAGGGCGATGACTTGGGTCACTGACCAGCTGTCGATCAGTGTCAGCATGCTGAAAGTGAACATTACCTTTGGCAAAACCAGCCTGTCTGGTTGCTGTGGGCCTTATTTGTGCTGACTGCAGCCATGTTAAACAACTGCAAGTCTCTTGTTAGCATTGGCTAAGTTTGGATTGTGATTGTTAGAATCACACAGTTTCACTTTGTTTCAAGTCTTTTTATTCTTGTAACACTTGAAAGCGTTCGTGTGGCCGTGCCCTTTCTAGATATTTAGTCTACTTAACATTAGACACATTACATTACATATTAGACTATTTGATTTTTCATTTCGATATGTGAATGGTCTATTTTTTTCTTTCAGCTGTAATCCCTAAAGTAAAAGAGCAAAGGATAAGTCACAACACTTGAGAACAGTGGTTGTTTGAGCTTTGCCTAAGGCTAAAAGGCAGGCCTGTGTTTTTCCAGCCACAGCCATGCCTTGGTTACTAACTATGAAAAGGAGACTGAGAGGATTATAACTGGCACACATTGACAGCTCGCCTCCTTCCACATAAATAGGGTGATCCATTAAGTAACAGCTATCCCCCCATAAGCCAGACTCATAAGACTTGTGCTTTATAATTTCCACTACTCATGTTAATCGCCAATTTGCTGCACAATGCAGATGGTATTTCAGTGGTATTTCAACCATGTAAAATGACAAAAGGAATTCTGTCATTTCCTGTGGCTTGCACTAAGTCTGTTCTCTTTGTGCTGTATTACGTTGACAGTAGAATAATAATGGTTTTTGTAACAGTGAATCTCAGATGTCCAGTGACGCTGGTTTTAAAATGTCATTAATTACTACCAGTTTTAATGTTGGCATGTTTGGCAGCAGCCTCGCGAAGACATTCACCTGTCTACCTCTTTTCCCTCAGGCTTCAGGAAAGAAGACGGAGTTCTGTGGTGGTCAGCTTGCCCGGATTGGATGTCTCACCAGGAGATCTTTTTGTATCCAATGGAGCAGCTGGCATATTAAGTGGTATAAACTTCTCTGGTAAAATTATGTGTCATACTATATCTTTATATTTTATGGTACTATTTCTCTCACTGTGAACCGGATCTTGCCATATGTCAACATATCACTAACCCTAAAGAGCAAAATGAACTATGATGTTTGTCTGTAACCCATTCTTGCGTGTTGTTATGGCAACATGTATGAATCATAGTTTGGTTTTGGTTGTGGCCCACTTTCCATAATGAACAGAGGCTGTAAGTTGTTGACTGCTTAGGATGTTTAAATAAACACATAAGGTCTAAGCCTGTAGTTGCTGTTGGTTCCATCAAAACCCTCAGTCAGTAGTTGAATTACTGTTCTGCACTGAGCTTTTATACTTGATGTCAGAATTTTGAATGCAAATGCAGTTATTCACATTTTAGTTTTCTTCAACAAGTCTGATTAATTTTTAAAAGATAATGTGCAACACGTCCATATTTGAAGCTAATTAGAGACTTTGAGAGACAGATAAATGGAATTGGCATTTAAACCCAGTTCAGTTTCTTTTGTGTGTTTAACCAGTCATATTTGTAATTCCTGTGAATTGGTTCCTCAAGTCCAGCAGTTTTTATCCTGTTCCCTGTATCCCTTGTTTGTTTGAATCTAATCCCATTTGTTGCACAGCACACATTTGCCCTTGGACCTTTTGTTAATAATCTACATTTTATGTTTGATTCTCACAGATACAAAGAAGTCAAAGTGGCCTTTTTCAAGGCGTAGTACGGTAGGTGTGTTGTTTGTCTGTTAGTGGTTGTTGTGTGGCTGCCAGTGTTATGCTTGTGGTTTGTATTGATGTACATGGTTTTAACTGTGAGCAGTTGGTTTGGACATTGTTCTCTGACCCACTTCTCAAAGCAGATTAATGTGGTTCCTCTTATCCCTTTTGGCCCACACAGACTTTGTAATTGGTCAACACTTGTGGAAGCAACAAATATGTTGGTTTGGTTTTGCAGAATGTGAGACTGTTAAAAATAACAAATCTGCAAATCCTTTCCTTTGATCAACACATGTCCACATCTGTTTTTTTCAAAATCATTGTAATGTCACTGCGTGTCTTTTCCTTCATCTTTCAGACTAAAGGGAAGTTGCAGACAGGCACAGTGTCAGATATTGAAAAATATCTCTCAACAGCACAGATTCAAGACTGGAGAGACACTGACCTTCAGAAGTATAAGGTGAGCAATGAGTACTGTCAGCTAAAGCCCTTAAGCACCTATGGTGTTTCTTATGTAAATCATCATGTTGGCTCTGTCTGGACAGGGACTTTTGATCCCAACAAAGTCAGAGGTTCAACAACTAACAGATCCAGATTTCCAGTTCAAATACATCTCAATGTTTAACTAGTGACTCCAAAATAACAGGACGGCAGGTAGAGGGAAGCTCCTGCGACGCTTAAATGACACATGTTGCGCAAGAACCAGAATTTCTAGGTCATAATGAATCAGGTCGACCCTGAACACGCACATAAACAAACACTGACATATGCTTCAGCGTATCAGGGTGGTGGTAGAAACTGAAATAGAATATAAAGTTATTATACAAACACACTTTCTGAGATGGTTGAGGAAGATACATTTTCCCTGTTTGTGTCTTAACAGTTTTTGCTTCCCTCAAAAGCAGTGATGTGTGTTTCCGTCCATCTGTGTGCAGGACTACTCTCTGGCAGAGTTCCTGCGGGACCAGTCTTCCCAGGTGAGCGTGGCCTCTGACCCTCAGGGCTTCAAGAGGCAAGAAGCCATCTGGGAGCTCTTCACCAGCGAGTGTTTCTACTTCCTGGATCAGCTCATGGTTCTCAAAGAGGTGACTCAAAATGGACACGCACATACAAACACACAAAAACAGACACGCGCAAGTCCACAAATAAATAGACCAAACCCAAATGAAATGCAACACCTGCTGCTTTGTGTTTTCTGTTCTCTCACTGAATTCCTGTCACTGAGGTTCATGTAAAAGTCTCTTTGGGATTTCCATTCTTTACAGCAGTGGATTAGAAATTTAATGCTGGCACAACAGATAGCCTGAGCCCATTCACTATCTGACTTCTTTTGTTGCTCTCAGGTGTTTTTGGCTACACTCACAAACCTGCAGATGAGGAACTGCCTGACTGATGTCGACTCCTGGAGACTGTTTGCAAACCTCAATGAGCTTTGCCTGGTACGACATGATGCAAATAAGTAGCACGAGGCCTGTTAGATTCATGTGTGTTATGCAAATAATTACAAACAACGGCAGCCTTCATGGCATTATAATAATACTGTTGTGTAGCAACAAATTAGCACAAGGGAGCTAATGTTAACTCTGTCTAACTTTTGAAAAAGTGTGCAAAATAAGAAGATGACAATAATTTATTGATTTGTTTAAACTTTATTTAACAAGGAAAGGATGGATGAGAGGAGAAATCTCTTTTTCAGAAGAGTCCTGGCCAAGATGGGGAGCAATAACAACAAATTACAGGCAAACAACAGATAGATAACAAAAAATAGAATACGACATAAAATCCGAATTTAACAGAAACATAATTAATGATATTTCTATTACCTCATACAAAAGACCTTACAATTACATTACTTACAACCTAAGTAGCTCCTTTAAAACAACCTAAAGAGAAGCTTAAAATAAATAAGACCAATCTAAACATTATATTACTGTAACTTAATACATGACATTCCTCATATTAGCACCCAAGATGAAACTGAGGCGATGAGTCTGTATCCATCTATTTATTTATTCATTCATTCATCCACGTGCACAGCTGTCCGCTCACCTCTCTAACCCTAACCCTTCTTTCATGTAATCGTCTTCTGCTGTTGAACTGAGAGTGAGTGAGGTATGACAGAGTGTCTTGTCTGTGGAGTGATACTTGACACTGAGTGTTCTCCGCTGCAGGTGAGCTTTGGTTTCCTGAACAACCTCCTCTGCGTCATCAAGGACACGTTGGAGATTACCGAGGGTGGCGGGCCCACCCTGCTGGAGCTGCTGAACAAGGCAAGTGTGACTCACATGTGGACACACACCGTCATACTGACTTTGACTGGAGTCATGTCAGTATGGAGCATTCAAGAATTTGTTCAGTTTCCAATAATCCATAATAATAATAATAATAATAACAATAGTGATAAAGATTGTTAGAATTACAGTACGATATGTCTTATTCATGCACACATCATATGATTTATGTGTTTTCGTATTGTATCTACACCATAAAAGCAGGTGACATTATATAGTGTGGTGGTTAATGTAATTTTGTGATGTAATTTTTGCAAAAGTAACATGACCATTATCTGTTGCTAGTTTCATGTCACACTACAGGAGCCTTTTCAGAATAAAATATGAATAATAAGAATTCATGTGGACTGGATCAGGTGTCCTTAAAGAGCTTTTTTCTGAAACTCTACAATCTGAGTTTAATATTTTGTTCTCTGACAATAAATACATTTTAGCTCCAGAGTTCAACAAAAAAGAAATCCCCTCAGGAAAATAATAAAAACCTCTTTGTCACACTGTTAAATTATGCATCACAAAAAGTAGAAGAGAGAAAAGCATTCATCTCTCAGTAGCTGGAGAACATATTTCACACGCAGGTTATGTTTTTGTGCTCGCTCTCAGATTGGCATCTTCTTGTTGCTTCTTTATGATCTGTTTATCTGCAGCCTAATGGCTGGTGTGAGCACACAGCAGTCTGAATCCCAGTGTTTGCATAACTCTCTGTTATCTGTTGGCAGGCTTTCCAGGAGAGCATATGTCACTGCCTGCAGAAGTACTGCCTCAACTACTCCACGGCTCTTCTTTATCTGGACAGCCTGAAGCCGAGAGAGGACTTTGGATCTTATGTGAAGGTACGGGAGGGAACTCAGTGGGGGCAGCTAAAGTGTGTGTGTGTGTGTGTGTGTGAGTGGTAGCAAGGGTGCTGTGTACCTTGACAACAAGGCAGGCAACGTGGTGTCAAGTATGAGAGAGGATGCACACCAACACCAACCAGTTCAGTGTCACCAAGGCTTGCCATGAGAGGAATGTGACCATTTGTCCCTCGTGTAACCTTCCCTGTCATCGTGCTTATGTATTTGTTAAGGCTTTTATTGTATTTGGGTCTTTTGATTCTTTTCTCTGCCCATCCCCCCCCACCACCCCCTCTGTTCCAACAAACAGCGTGACAAAGTCTTTCACCCCTCTGACCTTCCTCTTTTTTTCCAGCCCTGCTCTCACCCTGTCCTCTCTCTGTCTCCCCCCTTTTCTCCCAAGTGGTGTGAGAGGAACGAGCAGTGCCGGAGGCTGCAACTGCGTGACCTGTTGGTGGTGCCTCTGCAGAGGCTGACTAGATACCCGCTGTTGTTGCGGAATATCGCAAAGAGATATCAGACGGAGGACGAGACCAGAGGCCTGCAGGCTATAGCAGAGCAAGTGGACACGTCTATATGTGAGCAGCATGCACATCTTCACCTGAATTCTTTTCCTTTATAAAATGCATCACTACATAACAGAATATGCTCTTATTTTGTTATAACTGTCAAACAAAGCAACGCTGACTGACTTGTTGTGGGACTAGTTATATGACTGGAAGAACTTACCATAGATGTTCTCAGCTGCTGATGACAAACTGTGCTTTAAGTGTCAGATGTCTCAGCAGTGTCATGACTCAAGTGTTTCTTCAGAAGGGTGTTTGTCAGGAGGTGGTTTACAAACATATTCAGATACAAGAAGGATGTGAAGCAGGTGTAAGACAGTTTATCTCCATCAACACAAACACACCAGATTGTGTCTTTTAGAGCAAACAGGCTTTGTGCCTTGGACGGCCGCCAGCAGCCCTGACCGTTTATTCTTCACAGCATGCCTGTGCCTGCAGACCTGTTGTGGCGGTTTACTCTGTAACTAGATGGACAGGCTGTGGGAAATGTGCTACAACACTGCAACTCAACTCAATGTCATTCTGTTGTACTGAAGCCACAACTTCATGAAACCTAACAGCACAACCTCACAAAGGTGTAATAGCAACAATAGCAATTAAAAAGGTGTGTTGGAGCTGCAGAGGTGACGCCACCGCAGCCATGATGTGCAGGCCAATGTCCTCTGGGTGTGGGGGACATTTACTGTAAAAGCTGAGTGAGCTGTAAACTCTCACGATACCGTCACACCCATGTTTGGCAGGCAACCATCACTAGTGACAGATGATAAAGTAGTGTTTTATTAGCCATGGTCTCACACTGTAAAGAATAGTTCATCTGCTATTTAAAATAAAAGGTGTCATTATTGTGACTAACATATGTAATTATTCTTCAAGATAACTAACAATTTGTTCCTTACACTATGTCGCACTGGTTTTTACGCAGCACACTTCTTGTCTGTTTTTGTCCCTGTCGATTGAAACGCTCCCTCTCTTTTCCAGGTGATCTGGAGGGAAAGGTCAAATGGCTGGATAACTACCAGAAGGTGAAACAGCTGCGAGATGCCCTGGTGTGGCTGCCTGTGTGGGAGAGAGACAAGCGTGCCTTCGTCCCTGAGGTCTGTCTGGTTATGTGCGTTTATGTATATATTAATGTCTGCGTCTGCAAGAGCAAAGCATAAAACTCACAGATACGCACCAAACACTTCATCCTCCAATACCGTCTGTGTGCAGATAAGATGATCCAATCATTTATCTGGGTGTGGAATCAGATATTGCGTAAAGCAAAGAAAACTATTTCAGAGTATTCACGTTTTACGAAACAGCGTGTCATTAGCTGTTACTTTGGTATCGGTAATGCAGATCTTGTGTCAAAAGCTGAGACTTTTCCTCTCACCTGATTGACTGCTACTCTTTCAGAATCTGAAACATCTCCTAAAGGCTGTCACTCTGGAGAATCTCATTTCTCACAGAAGTCTGCTGCATGAAGGGAAACTGGTGCTCACAGGTGTGTACTGCTGGAACAAGTCCAACACATTTTACATGCTTGGTGTTTCAATTTGAACAGAACTGTAAACCGTCTTTCTTTGGTTCATCACCAGAGAACACCAAGCTGATAGATGTTTATCTGTTCCTGTTTGACGAATTCCTGCTGATCACAAAGATAAAGAGAAACAAGAAGGTACGTCGCCCTCTCGTCCTGTTCTCACTCATGTGGACCAACGAGAGATTTTCAGTATATTCAGTAACTACATAAGCCTAATAACCTGTTCACCTGGTGTCTCGTCTTCCTGTGTAGAGGTCCATCGGTCCAGAACAGAATCCTCTCAGGCCGCCACAGAACCTGGAGCTGGATCAGCTGCTGAAGGAGGGATGCACTTTCACGGTTCTCGACCAGCCCGTCTCTCTGGACCGACTCCAGCTCAAGAACATTGATCAGCTTAATGCCTCAAGTAATTATAACAGTACTAGTATCTCAGACAATGTTTCTTTTTGATTGGGCTTTAAGGACTGGATGTATTCTATAGTGAGAACACATTTTATAGTTCTCACTTACTGACACATCTGATTCTGTAATGATTAATAGTGCTTCTGTTTAATCAAAGATCAGAAAGTGGATATGTTTGATTTGAGCAGGACAGACCGCAGGATCATGGTCTCATCATAGCCAGTACTGTTTGATTATGTTATTTAATGGAGGAATTGTTATTCTGTGCTTTGTTTGCAGCATCGGGGCTTCCTCATTCTTTCATAATCATGCACCAGAACCGCTACCAGCAGTGTATCGGTGCATTCATCCTGCAAGCTGCGTCAGAGTCGGCCAAGGTAAATCAGTGCAGCTATGAGTTTCGGAGAAGTTTCAAAAGGCTTACAGTCCAATAAGAGCAGGCAGAGCACTGCCTGCATTCTGTTCAGAAAGATATTATATACATGCCGTGCATATGTGCAGCATCAAATGTGGATTGGTTAATTATATCCAAACATTTCTGCTTTGTAAACAGCAGCAACATGAGATTTCAGTTCAAATCTACAAAGAACCACAAAAATAACACTTTAACTGTATGTATTTCTAAAGGCAGTTTTGTATGTAAGTCACTTACATACGAATTTAGATGTACTCTGGATGCTCAGTTAATTATAGACACAGAATCTCATTGTAAATCTACCCAAAGTCTTATTCTATAAAAACGTGCTATATCTTGATATTGATATTTGCCATATCAGGTTAATGAATGTTATGAATATTACAGTCTAATTTCCATTAATTTCTCTATATGCTCATATCTTAAATAAATGGTTTACTTTCCATAAATAGAATCACTGGATTGGCATAATTTTAAGTTTTAGCAGTTTACTTACAGCTCCTATCAACACATTGAAGCAAATGAAGAAATGAAGAGCTATACAAATAAATATTCAATATCATCTGGGCAATCAATCCAAACAGCTGTTACCTAGTAAACTTGATGGTATCTGCTTCTGACACTTTCATGTGTGTTTTCCAGAGAGTGTGGATGTCAAAGATAGAGGGCGCTGTAATGGCGCTGCTGAAGCTGGACTCTCAGCAGCCGCGAGTCAAGAGCTCCTCACTGTGGCTGGAGTCTTCACAGATATGACCAATCAAACAGCACTAGAAGCCATCTGCAACATCTTTACTGTGCACTTCACTGTCCCCTGAAGTCCTGTGAATGACTGTACTGTTCTAGCACTAGGATCATTTTGTAAACTAAATGTTTGCCTGTAAAGGCAGCTGCTGCCATAGTGTACAATAAATGTCTGATTATGTAGTGAAGTTGTTCCTGAGTGTTTTTGGTTTTTAAGAGCACACATCACTTCATATACTTTCTAAAGCTTCTCTTCTGGTTTCCACCAGCACTCAGCCATCAGATATCGAGACATTCATGGTCTCCATAAAAAAAATCTCACCTTTAAGTTCACTTTCATTCATAACACATGATCATCATTAGCAGGTAGTTTTCCGTTTTCTCCATATGATGATTCCATATGACACCTGAACAGACTCCACCTGCTGTGATCATGTGATATGAGTGAGATGAGATTGTTTTCTACTTTAAACCTCAAATTTAAGATCTTGCTGGGTGAACAATTAATTGAAACATTTTTTTTTTACTCCAAAGAGATAAAGCTAATTTATTGATTTGTTTTAAAATACATTATTAATTTCTTAAACTGACAAACTTTAAATGGCTGTGAGAGCAATGTCGACAAAAACCTCACGCACAAAAATAGAAACATACTGTAGATTTTATTTAGGTTTGTCATGAAGATGAATTAGAAAATCAATGGGTGCATGTGAACATAAGTTACATTATTTCTCTTGTCCCTTCAGGTGAACTGAAGTCACCCCGACTGGTAATACACAGTGCACGTCACTGCTGACAGTGAGCAGTGACGCACAAAGATGTTGGCCTAAGGCACACCTTCACGACCACCAGATATGATGACTCTAAAACATGGAGAAAACGTGTGAGCCACAGGCCAGTTAAGTCATCATGCATGATAACTGAGCAACACGAAGCAAGCCACGATTCAGTGTGTATAGATCTGTGGTGCCATTTTGTAAAAATGAGTAAGACACTGATGAATCCACACACAGTTTCACTGTTGTCATGTTTCTACATCCACAAGTGTTATATATTTCCTTTTTCTCTTTCATTACAAACATTTACAAAGATAATTATGACAGACTTCGTATTAATGAGCAGTTAAGTACATCGGGGATAGAAATGCTGAAGCCTGTATAAAGTTGGTGGTCCTATGTTTGTGGCTGGGTTCTCATACAGAAGAGCCCAAAATACAATAAGGTGCAAATCATCTCTCTGGGTTTCAGTGACTGTACAACTTGATAGATCAAATCACAAATTCTTGATCAAATGCAGGCAATGATACAACATTTGTGAAGTCTAAGGTTTAGAAATAGTGCTTTTCCTGTGCCAATCTGAGGTAGACATAACAAAACCAATGCAACACAAAAAGAGACAGGTGTTTTTGAGAGTTTGCAACTGAGATGGACATTCTTTTGGAATAGGAATACAAGCATAAAGAACTAATTTGGTAAGCCTCTGTCTGAAACATGCTGCTTGTTGCAAAACGCCAGAACAGCCTGAATCCTCGCCTGGCTTACAGTGTTATCGCCTGCTCCAGTCTGTAGACAATTGCACAAAAAGATCTTACCAATATCTGTCAACAATTATAAATTAAAACAAAGCAGGAATTAACTTTTACAGTGTTCTCAGCTGCAGGCGGGCTGGACAGTAAACGCTGCACCTGAAAGCAGCACCAACGTCCCCGGACAACGCGAGGTTCTGAGCGGCCGACATTCGCAGCAGGTAAGCACAGCAGGCCTAGACACTAAAACATACACACACACACTCTGTTACAGCAACATCACACACAGCCCCAGTTATTGCTTCAAAGCAGAGCATGCGCACACACGCACACACACACACACACACACACACACACACACGCACACACACACACAGACAGACACACACACACTCACACTCACACACACACACAGCTTGAGCAGTAGTCAGTTGCTGTGGATGAGACAAGCAGCAGGAAAAAACATTTAAAAAATAAACATGCAGGCACCTTCGATGACTGCATCACCAGTCTGCAGAAAGCACCACTTTTTTTTTTAGAAATTAACACACAAAGAGAAATGTGGCACAGCAAAAACTGAGTGTACATTAAAAAAAAAAACCACCTGTCAGATCGTCCCACGTGCCACTGTGCACCGCTGTGTTCAAGATAAAAATGTCAGACCCTGTGATTTAAAACTCAGAGACGCTTAGAAAAAAATACTGAAATACGAAAACAAACTCAGGGCTTTCATCTGGCCTGTATTCCTGCTGCAGACATTCTTTGGTCATGAAATAGGCTGAACACATTAATTTCGACAAATTCACAAACACGCTGCCACACAAAGGAAACATGCAGTAACTTATTTAACGTCAAGTTACGTGCAGAAAAACGCTGGTGCATAAACTGACTGATGAAATGTTTTCTTTAAGGAAACAACAATATTCCTACTGTTGTTTCAGTTGTAGATTCATAAATCGAAAAAAAAAAAAAAATGCTCCATGAAAAATCTCAAGCTGTAATTATTTCCCTTTTACTGTTATAATATACAACACAATGTTAGCGAAAAGGACCTGGTGCTCTTTACCTATGTGAATTCACACAACACAATGCATAAATATGAAACCCTGTCCATAAACATCAAATTAAAGCAGCTGAACTAACAGGTTTTGGTAGCCTTGTTTTGGAGGAAATTAAGTGTTGACGGTTGAAAAACTACTTCAGAAACACCTTTCTGTTCAAAAGTAAAAATCTGCATTACACACATTAAATACAGTCTCTCAGTTAAATTGAAAAGTTTTACAAAAATATTTTTGTACTTGTTAAACTTTCTTGCTATAAAAATGAGAATTTCATTTATCTTAACTTTTTTTGTTTTCAGTTATTGATCAAATTGATGTATATATTGAGTTATACACAGAAAATATGTTACATTGGGCATTTACAGATATTGGTTTTGGACAAAATAGTTACCTGCATTTACCTTTGTAGGGCAGCAGTGATTTTCAACAGAACTATTACAATATTTACTTCCCCATTCGCTCCTGCAGTGTCAGACCGACCTTATACCTCCTGACAACAGACGTCACAATGCACAAAAGCAGCCACCTTGCAATTGCTAATGATGCCAAACAATGATGGAGATGTGAACAGGAACTTAAAGAAATGGATGGTGTTTAGTTCTCACTGTCTCCGCTCTCTGGCAGTCCACAGGAGTAGCAAAGGCACAGAAACAGATACAGACAATCCCAACCAGTCCCACCCCATCCCGTCACGTGACTCTGGCGTCTCTTCAGTTATTTCCCTCCGCACCAGAGCCACAAGTCACATGCAGGTGGGAGTCTTTGCACAGGGTCTGTCCTTTATAGTGCACATTAAATATGACAAAGACACGCCGCCTTCTGCCCACTGGAGTAGGAAAGGGAGGGAAAGAGCGGGGGGGGGGGGGGCTGGGTGGTCTTGGGGTTAGGTAAAGGGGTCAGAGGGAGATCAGCCTTGGAGCTCCTCGAAGCACGTCTCGCACACCCGTACTGGCTTTTTAGAAGATGGCGTGAGGGCGTTCCTCGACGAACACTCGGCGCAGAAAATGTTTCCACAATGTCTGCAGTGGTGCTGGAGGAGAGGAGGAGAGATAGAGGGCAGACACTCAATAATGACATATTACGTCCTGTTGCTTTTAAAAAAAACGCTTCAAGAAAACTTCATACTACCTTCCTGACAGTGACAGTGAAGCCTTTCCCACACGCCATGCAGTTCTGCACCTCGTGATCCTCGGCCCACTTCCTGGTCAGACTCTGTGACTGCTTGATCTAAAAGCACCAAAAGAGAACATCTAACTTAATTTGTGCAGTAACACAATGAAGCATTCGGAGACAAACTATTGACAACTGCTGTACATACTGCCCAGACGTATTTGTACCATAGTGCTTAACAACAACACATCTGGTGTTTTGCGACTGACCTGGAGCGACTGGTTCTCTCTGCCCAGCTCCTGCATGGCTGCTGTCGTATCGTCCAGCTTCCTCCTCAGCTCCACCACCTTGGCCTGCAGCTTCTCTATCTCACCCTCACCCTTCACACACCTGGAACACAACCGCAGAGCAATGATGATTTGTGTGGGCTCATCTTAATTAGTGGCCCAGGAGAATTTCCTACCACCATTACTTTGACTTGCTGCGGAATAGGTCTGTTAATTAATACTTTCAGGAGCACAGTTCTTTGGGGAATGATAATGATAATGATAATGATGATGATGATGTCCTCTGGGTAATTTCTATTTACCAAAGCTCTGTGCTACCAAGGCACTCTGTTGTTAAGGTGTTTTTGCCTCATTTCAATTCAATTTTGTCTAATCACATTACACCCATTCACTTAAGCATGAAGCACATTACTTAAAACAAATTAATATTCAGTGAATGAAAGTGAATGCATGTTTTCATAGGTAACTTTTTTTTCTATTAAAAGCTGAGATAAGAGGAGCTAAGACCAAAACTAAACACACCGGTACTGTAAGGAGTTACACACCACTCTGATAGTTACTGCACATGAACAGGGTGGAGTTTCCACAGCACAGGTGTGTCAGCAGTTATCCACATTCAGTGGAAATGAGGTGCTTTTAACTTTCACAGTATGCACACAAACAACAGGCTTCATTCAATGCAGCCTTCTTCTAATCAGTTTTTCCCTGTGAATCTCATCTGTGGGAAATCTAACACTCAGCTAAATACAGCCTTGTGTAATGCAGTAGCGCAGTCAATGCAGATTAAAAAAAAAGTAATTCCCTGTATCTGGAGGATCATAGCAGGATTTAGTTACAGCAAATACAAAAGGGACATATTTAGACGTGAACCTGCTGACTCATATTCGGTGTCTGTTCATTTCGCACACGCGCGTGTCTGTGTGTGTGTGTGTGTGTGTGTGTGTGTGTGTGTGTGTGTGTGTGTGTGTGTGTGTGTGTGTGTGTGGTAGATTCAACAGCATTGATATGTCTAATATATGATGCATTTCATGTTTAATTATCATTTCTCATGCACATGGAAATGAAGTTCTTTAAAAATTAAGATTGTAAATGAGTGAATTCAAAATTGTCTGAGAGATGTGGGCAAAACTTCCCGTTCAACAGCTCAGGGTGATAGTGTTATAATGTAGTCTTGTAATAGAGAGGGTTTTTTTTATCAATGTGTTAACCGGAATTAATTTGACAGAGCCTTATTGTTTTTTTCTTTCTTTCTTTCTTGGAACTGAGGGCGGGTACTTGTTTTAGAGGAATGTGTTAGATTCACTGGAAAACCTCGCTCTTCAAAAAGCTCAATATAACATCTTCGTCGACTGTGGCGGCATACACTGGATGTGGATCATTTCAGTAACGTGACTGTGACCCAGTGGAAGCAGTTGTGCAGCAGAAATCTGACAATGGAAAACTTTGCTTACTCATCTTTTGAATTAACCTTTAAGGAGCTGACTCAAGTCACAAACTCAGACAGCGGGAATTAAAGCGCTCCCTTTTTAACAGCTGCTTGCTACTCACCATACACTTCAGTGAGCACAGTCGAGCACATTCAAAAACCTCATTAGGCTTATTGTATATTTTAAAGACAAAGAGTCATTATCTGCAAGGTGACATGTTAGTCAAATGAAAAAATATCAACGCACCTTTCCAAAAGAGCCCGTCTCTCGTCCTGGTTATTCTGCACGGTGGCCTCCAGCACGGCGATCTCTCCTCTCAGCTCATCCGTCTGCTTCTCCAGCTCACCGACTCTCCGCTGGCTGCCCTGCCACTCTCTCTTCAGCGTGGCTACATTTTCATTCAGAGCCGTCACCTGCACGCCCAGCTTAGCTTCTGCCTCCTCTCTGAGCTTCACCTGCTCCTCTCTGGCTCGCTTCTCTGCCGCCTTTAGAAGGATACATTGATCATATCACAAAAAAAAAAAAAAACCAAGAATCATGAGGGGAGTGAATGACATCTCGTCTGCTCATTTTAACTAAATTTGGTGAGTGAGCCTACCAGCTGATCCTGGGCATCCTTGGTCTGGCCGAGGAGCTGTTCCTCTCTCTGGCTCCTGCTGTCCCTGGTGGCCTGGTGCTCTTTCTGCTCTTTGTCTAGGTCACCCTGCGCCGCCTCCACCTGACCCTGTAACTCCAGTTTCTGCTGGATCAACAGCTGTTTGGCCTCCCGCAACTCACCCAGCTCCTGAAAAGCCACAGAAAAAGTTAGTGCTTGGTTTGGTACTCTTAGTAAGGAAGCAGTATCTCACATATGAAAATGACATTGCAGATTTTAAACAGCTCGAGCAGGTTTGAGCTTGGGAAGTTATTGCTCTGACAATAGCTTCAGATCAATTTTAAGACAACTTTGAAGAACTGAAAAATCCAGGCTTATGTCAAATTGCCAACTCAAGCATGCTCAGTTATACCTTTGAAGAATGTGGCCCTGATGACCTGCAGTCACCCTGAGTTAAGCTGTTTATGTAAGATACAAGCATGGGAAGCAGGCCATGTCAGTGTGAGACAGAAAATGGTGGTCATTGTCTACATCAGCCCAGTCTTTAACAGTAGCACTATTAAAGATTTCTGTTTGGATTTAGGTCTCAGTTTCTTCTTCCTCAAATGAGAAAAAAAAAGAAGACACTGACCTTCTCACTCCTCTCTGTTAGTGCTTTTAACTCGGAAGTTAATTTGCTGTTATTCCTTTCCAGGACAGTCTTGGCTTTGTTCAGCTCCTCCACTTTGCTCTTCTCCTTCTCCAGCTCCTCCTTCACTTGATTCTGGGTGAGCAGGTACAATTTATTCAGAATATATTAACTTAATCAGATTAAGTTGAGTGTGTATGTGTGTTAATCCGTTTGTCTGACCTCTTGCTTCTGCAGCTCCTTCAGTGTTTGTTCCTGCTGGTGGTGCTTCTGGTTCTGTTTGGCGAGCTCCTGCTCCAACGAGCCGCGGCTCGTCTTCAGTTCCTGGATCTGAGCTTCTAAACCAGTCTGATGGGTTCGGTTAGCAGCCAGCTCCTCCTGGGCTAAGCTCAGCTTCTCCTCTGATGCCTACAGTCAGAGGAAGGTCAGAAGTCGCTTACTTAGGTTTGGTGAGGAGAGAAATCATTAAAACCAGAAGTGACCTTGTGAGAGCTGCTCAGAAGAATTAGTTCAAATAGATGTCTGTGAATTCAACATTTAACATCCTCATCAAATCAAGCCATTACCAGTCTCTAGCTCCTCCAACCCTTCGTGCATTAACGTACCTTGAGGTCTTGACGCACTGCAGAAACCTCAGACTCTTTGCCGTAGAAGTCAGACTGAAGCTTAGTGAGACTTTCCTGACTTTGCTCCAAGGCCTTGTGCAGCTCTGCTGTCCGGCTCTTTTCAGTGGCCAGCTCCTGGCCGAGCCCTGACACCTGATCTTTCAGCTTACTCTCCTCCTCTGCCTGGAGATACGAGTCAAATACACACATTTCTAAACATATACACAGATAATCATTACACAACTTCTTTCACAACAAACCTGTGGAAAATAGTTAATATCAGTCCTTTAAAAAGATAGGCACAGCAGCTATGTGGTCAGGTATGTTAACAGTTGTCCACAGGATAGAAAAGGCTTCTTACCTTCTTGACATTGACTTCCTGTAACTCTGTCACTTGACCCTTCAGTTTCTTGATCTCCCCTTCAAAGGACCCCTGGGCTGTCTTCAATTGTGCCCGCACTTTCTCCAACTCATTCTCCTTTACCTTCAGTGCCTCCTGAGTCTTGGAGTGCTGCTGCTCTAATGAGGTCAGCTGCCCTTTCAGCTTTTTCTCTGCCTAATAATTTATAGACACAGAATAGTGCTTAAGCTGTTAGGTTCAAAACAATAATGCTTGATCTTTCTTTTTTTTTTTTTTTTTTTAGACGTTTACCTCTCTCATCTGCTCCAGCTGCTCTTTAGATTCTTTCGCTGCCTTGGTGATGGTCTCATTATTCTTCAGAAGCTCCTGCCGCGACTTCTCATTGGATTTTTCCTGAGGATTGAGACGGATTAATGTTGTGAATGTCCTGATGTTGTAAATAGGTGTCTTTGTGCTATTCCTTGTTGCGAGTTGAAAAATGGAACAGTAATATTGAATTTGCCTGAGCTTTGTTTGGTTTGTCGCCGTCTGCAGATTAATGAGCCTACCTTCTCCTCCATGGCTGACTTGTGGCTCTTCCTCTCTGCGTCCAATTGACTCTGACTCTCTTTCAGTGCCTTCGTAGCATTTCCTAGGCTCTCCTGAGTAGAAACAAGCTCCTTCCTCTGAGCCTCTTTCTCCTGTTGGGCTTTCTTCAGGTCTGCTGCCAGACTCTGAGCTTTCCTGTCCAGCTCTGCATGCTGAGTCTTTCCCTCCTGGGTCACCTTGTCCAGGTTCACCTTAAGAGCAGCTTTATCCTGCTCGCAGCGCTCCAGCTGCTGTTGGGTGTCACTCAAAGCAGCTGCCTTTTTCTTTAACTCCTCTTGTAGTGTTGAAGCCCTTAACAGTGAAACAACATGTATGATGCATTTGGAGTAATTTATTAAAATACTGTCAAATAAACAAAAAAATCACTTCAATGCATGAATTACATACAGAATTTATCAAAACCAGTGCACTAGAACACATTTTCTCACCCTGTTTTCTCTGTGTCCAGCGAGCGCTGCAGCTCTTTAGCTTTCCGCTTAACCTCTGACCCTTCCTTCTGCAGCTTCTGTACTTCCTGCTGCGCCTGATCTCGTGTGGCCTGCAGCTCCACAACCTGTGACTCCAATTTCTGTCAATTTAACACACCAGATTCAGTTTCAGGCATTAGAAACAAGAAGAACAATCAAACCTAAACACCTACAAGATGATCACACAGTGTACACAGGGTTGTGCAGTCATCGTGCTCTTGGGAGTCCCATATCAGGCACTCACTATAAAGACTCAACACAAACCTTATTGAGCCCCTCCAGCTGCTCTACACGCTGCTCTGAGGCCAGTAGTTTGTCTTTGCATTCCTTCAGACCGGTTTCCAGCTGCGTACACTGCTCCTGTCTCTCTTTGAGCCTTTGGGCCTTCTCCTCCATCTTCTTCTGAACTTTATTCAGCTCCTACACAAGGCGGCAAGAGAGGGTGGAGGATAAAAGTGATATATAAGTTAGGAGTGAAAGGGAGAACACAGCACAGAGAAGTTAAGGAGTGAGTTAAGAGAAGGAATGAAAGAAATATGGTATATCACACAGGACACTAAAGTGCTCATTAGTTGCACATAGAGGAGGCTCACCTGCTGCTTGTCCTGCAGTGCATGCTGGGCAGTCTCCAGGTTGTTCTCCAGGTTGGCCTTCTGTGCAGCTTTGGCTGCCTCTGCAGAGAGCAACATCTCTGTCTTTGCCTTTAGCTGCAGGAAAACAGTCCAACAAAAACTGTTACTCTCACCATCAAAAAAATTAACCAGCTCTTCTAATCAGTCCACTATATACATTTATACATTTTTAACATGTATTACACAAACATGGTCAGTTAGAGGCTTACCTGAGAGTCCAGCTGAGATACTTTCTCCTTGCTGTCTGTGAGCTGGGCAGTGAGCTCAGTGACTGAGGTCTCTAGGGTGTGGGCTCGGTCTTGAGCCGAACGCAACAGAGTCTTCTGCTCCTGGACCTGCTCATGTAGGTTATCCTGGGCTTGCTTGTTGCTCTCCGACTGGTTTTTCAGCTTGTCAGTCAACTGTGTCACCTTTAAGATCCACATATACAGAAAAGGTTTAAGGCTCAAAAATGAGCAATTATACCTTGTGACTACTGAGGTAGACGAGTGGTCTTTCTAATTCATGTCAGTTAACTAGCTGTGACAGTACATTCTCAGTTGTGTGGGGGGTTGGCATGTGTCTTTTGTCGTGCCACTTTTACACCACAGAGAATTGACTGCATGTGTGTCTGTGATTTCATCCACCTGTTCTTGTAGTGCGTGGTTTTTCTCTTTTAGCTGGTTAAGAACCGCCGTCTCTCCCTCCCCAGCCTGGATCTTGGCACATAAGTCCTCTCTCTCGGCTTCCAGCTGACTCACAATGTCTTTACTCTTCTGCAGCAGAGCCTCCAGATTCTGGATCTTCTGGTCCTTATCCCCAATCTGGCGCAACACCTGCTCCAGGTCATTCTACAGAATAAAGATAAGCCAACGTAGGAGAGAGGTTACAGCAGATTTTTTTGGCTGTCTTCTTGTCAGTTTTATTTATTTATTTCTTGTCAGGGTTTTTATGTTGTGTTTGAGGTGTACTGTTAACACGGGCATACTGCACCAGCTTCTTTCCTCTAAAGCTTTGACACACAGAAGAAGGAGCTAAATAACTTTCTACAAGACTTTGTTACACATTATTCCAAGTAAAAACTCAGGCTTTACGCTTACCACTAACGTTATCACTGCCTCAGATGTGAGGGTTTTTCTTGTGAACAGTACCTGTGCCTCGCGGAGTTTGCCGTTGGTGTTTTGCTGCAGCGCCTGCAGCTCCTGGTGCTGCTGCTTGGCTTTCTCCAACTGGTGCTGCAGGTCTGTGTTCTTACTGGCCCCCTCCTTCAACTGAAAATGAAAACCACAATTGTTTTTTTGAACCACAAAGGCATTGTTGATTTCACAATCATTTTGTGAACTTTACCACTTCTGTATTATCACACTACAACAGTTTTACAAATCTCATCTGCACAGATCATTGATTCCCCTTTAGTTTCTCAGTCTTAGCCAAATACTGTAAATAAACCTAAACTACATTGTGCATTATAATACAAGTATCTTACAGTGTACATTATATCCTATCCGGCACACCTGAACATCAGATGTTCAGACTGTTCCATTGAATTAATTCAGTTTCCCTGCAGCAATCATTAAAGTTTCATCTGATGCATACCTGCTCTTCTGCACGGGAGAGTTTGAGCTGCAGGTCGGCTGCTTGCTGCTCACGGTCTTTCAGTTTCTCCCCAGACAGTTGCCTCTGTTCTTTCAGACGACCTTGCACCTCCCCCAGCTGCCTCTCTGCCTCCAGCAGTTTGGCGTGCAGCTAGGAAGGGCACAGAGAGAGAGGTGACGATTAAGATGGAGAGTAGATGATTACAAATGGCAAGAAATACAGTAGAGACTTTAATGAAGAAGGTGGATGTCTGGAATACTCAAATTTATTAACATTATTGTATGACACTTGTTCATCAGTTATTAGTGATTTCTTCCTTTGTTATTTTGAATGTTTTTTCTGCTTCATCCTAAACTTATTTTATCGAGCCTCTGCCTTTGTGTTCTATGGACATATTTTTTTCATGGGAGAAAAACTACTAGGCTTTGAAATATACTGAGCAGAGTCAGGACTGTGGTTTTTGGCTTGTTGCTTTACAGAGATGTAAACGGCGCTTCAGGATGTGCAGATTCTGTTTGACTGTTTTGGCAATGTACTGTAAATCCTGTTGAGCTGAGTAAAGCATCTTCAACTGAAACTTTTAGGCAAACATCAAAATCCTTTATGAATCATTTGATGTTGCACTGTGTGCAGTGATGTGTGTGTGTGTGTGTGTGTTGTGTGTGTGTGTGTCTCCTTTGAAAGTTACACTCACCTGACTGATCTCTGTCTGCTGCTGTGCACCTTGGCTCTCTTTTTCTTCCCTTTGCTGTTCCAGCTGTTTCCTCTCAACCTTCAGCTCTGCATGCTTCACCTCCAGCTCGCCAATCTCACTCTTCAGCTTTGCCACCTCCTCAGTCCTCTCTCCGAGCTCCGTGTGGGTCTTCTGCAGGGAGGCCTCAGCCCCTGTGGCCCGAGCCTGGAGCTCTTGGACCTCCACCTCTCTCTCCTTCAGGCTGTCTTGGACTCCCTTCTTTGCAGCTTTCTCAGCTCCCAGACTCTCCTCCAGTTCCTGATACTCCTTCTCCTTACGTGCCAGCTTTTCAGACAGGCTCTGTGAGGATAGGAAATGACAAGACAACATGGGTCAGATGAACACTAGTTGTCCAGAGGTGTGGGAGTAATTGAAGTGAAAGATGCCCCTGAATAGACATGAAAGCCACGAAACAAATAACAAAAAGAAAACAATAAAGTGAAATTAAATACATTTTTCTCTACACAATTTTAAAAGAATTGTTTTCCAAAGTTTCAAGAGGGAGAAGGGTCTCGTGAAAAAGGATAAAGATCGACAGCATTTGAAAAATTCTTCAAGAATTATGAGTCATTAATTAAGCCATAGTGGAACATGAACCATTTGTCTTTTCTAAATTAAAATTAGCGTGATAGAAGCTGCAACAAAGCACGAACACCCGCGCACCCTGTGATATAAGCTACGGAAAAGAACAGTCGCCTGTTGAGAGTCAAGAATAAAGTGAGGTATGGCATTTCTAGGGGAAGGTTTACAACAGAGGACTTGGAATACTGTGGCATGTGTACAGTACTTGCCCTGTCGTGAGCACTGGCAGTAAACTTGGCAACAAGGTGATAAAGAAAAATATGTTGTTAATAGTGGGGCGTGCTGCTAACTAGGGACTGTGACAGGGCACCTGGACTTCATAGACGTCCAATAAACCTCTGCAGGCCACCGCAGCAGCTGGCCAACATTTACAACCCGCTCTAGAGACTTTGATTTTCCCCTCCTCTTTTGTTCATCCCTCTGCCTAGCCTTGTCGTCGTCCTTCTCGTGTCATTGTCACAGCCCCTCGCTGCTGCCCTTTAATCCTGGAGTTACAGACCATTTGTTGTTCACCTGTCTGTTCTTAGTCCTGATCCTCTGTGTCTCACTGTATGTTCCATCACTTTTGTCTGTATTTGCATGAGATAAGTATCTGTATCAGGTCTCAGGGTATCCTGCTGTGAGGAGAGGCATGGGGTGGGGACATCGCACTGGAGATCCAGTCCTGTAATCCCTCTCTTACCCGGGAACCCACTTAGCTGCAAGGACACTGACGTGCCTGATGTGGGAGGATTTCATCTCTGGCAGGAAGCCTGTGCCTCTGTTCCCCCAGTTCCCGTTGTACCAGTGTTGTTACTTGTATTTGTATTTCACCCCAAGTGACAGAGCTGGCATGACAGACACCCCCCCCTGCTGGTTTAATTATAGAGCTGCGTGTGATTTCTATCAACATGTCTGGTGACAGCTGGGCACTGTGATCAGGTCTGATGTTGAGCAACACAGGAAAGTTTACAGAAAGTGAGGCAGTGTGCTCTGTTCCTGGGGGGCAGCTGGCGAAGCTTGTTAACATTTCTGAAGTAAAAGTAAATCCTACACAATCTTATATTGTGTAACAGATGGCAGACATGTTAGTGCCTGTAGTAATCTCTTGAGAATTATAAAACTGTCATATGACTGTAATAATTGTAGCTGTTTGGTTCTGCTGGTGTGTGTGTGTGTGTGTGTGTGTGTGTGTGTGTGTGTGTGTGTGTGTGTGTGTGTGTGTGTGTTACCTGGCTTTGCTGCTGCAAATTATTCAGATTGCTCTGCAGCTCATGGATCTGTTGGGTGTAGACGGCTGCTTCTTGTGGACCCTTCTCCAGCTCTGCTTTTAGTTGGGATATGGTCAACTGCAATACAACAGACGGGCACATAAGACTCTGTTTGCAGGGAATTTTAGTGTTGAGGAATCAAGGAATGGAAGCATCACCGTGAAGGACTGACAGAAGAAAAAAAATCAAATTAAAAAGAAACGGTATGAATTAGTAACAACCAGGCCTGACTCACACAAAAACATAAAGAGTTAACACACTGTTAAAAAAAATAAATAAATAAAAATCTCTGAAAAACCTTTCAAACTTAAGTGAAACTCAAAAAGATGAAAGTAAATTTGGGGCCAACTTGAAACGGCGTGTTTTACCTCCAGTTTACGAATCTTGAAGAAAGAGTAAGTGTTGGAGAGGGATACATTATGTGCGAAGCAGAAGAAGGGGAAGGGAAGAGAGACACGGAAAAAGGTAAGTCACCATATACCAGCAAGAGGCGAGTCTGTAACACAGAGCTGCTGGGCTCTCATTCTGGGATCAAAAATGCAGTAAATCAGGCTGAATTATTCACCACACATTAATTAATAAGAATTAGGCACAGAACCATCTGATATGACATAACTACAGTACCTCCAAACTATTTCATAAGTTGTTGTTTAACAGCTAATTTGAATAAGAATCTAAAGATCAGTTCTTTTCAAAAAAGTGCAGTGGGTTTCCTGAGAAAACGATGGGTGAAAAGGAAGTGGGGTAACATTAGAACTGAACTTAAAATATATTTCACTTCAGCACAATAATATTGTAGATGATTATATCAACAGTGGGAAACAATGTTCATGTTTGTGTGTTTGTCAAACGTTAAATGAGTGGCAGCTTATGTTGCAACACACTGGGACATTGTAATAGTTCAGATTCATCAGAACTATATTTGCTCTTCAAGACATGACTTGATTTGCCCTCCTCACCTCTGAGGTAGTGTAATTAGCCTTCAGTTGCTCGTAGTGGTTTTTCAGGCGTTCAGACTCCTCCTCCCTCTCACACGTCATACGGTCCATTAGCGTCTGCACCTGCACCAGTTCCTTCTGCAGGACCTCCACGTCCTCCACTCCTGGTCGCTGCAGCTAGGGGGCAGAACAGAGGCACTGTGTTGAGGACATGGAGACTGGGTGGCAAAAAGTTGAGCAAAAGCTGTTATGGTATCAAGATAAATCAAAAGTCAGTGTCCTTAGAAATGGCTGCTCAGGTGTATGTAGAAACCTCAATACAGATTTGGGCAATGGCAGCAATGTGGTGCTCTACCTCCATCACAATAAATCCAAGTCTGTTTTAACATAGAGTAAAACAGGAGATGTTAACTGGCGGTGCTGTCTCTGTTTAAAGTTTCAGTATGAAGCTTATATTTTGTGTGAAGCCTTTTTAAAATACTCTGAATAGTTAAGAACATTTCAGACCAGATAACAGGTCAGTGTGCCTAATTACAGTATGTACTTAAATGCAACCCACAAAGCTCTAGTTTTAAGTACGCTTTAGCTTTTTTCATATAAATTCTTTGGGTAAAGTTCTGTTTCTCATTTCTTTAACAACGATGAAGGGATCTGTCTGGATAGGAGCTGTATCGACTCTTCAGGCACACAGCTCAGAGTCAAGCTGATTTCATGGTGTCGTTCCAACGTTATTCTCTCCAACTCCAAAGCACAACATTCATGGATCAAACTACAAAGTATGTCTCTCAAGCCTTGTGAGAAGAGAAAAAGAACCAATAGAAACTTAAGTCTGTGTTGTACCAGCTCAGTTTGGAGTCTCTCATTCTCCTGCTTTTCTTTCTGCAGTTGTTCGGTCACTTTGGCTAGCCTCTGGTCAGCAGCCTCCCTCAGGCTCTTCTCCTCATCATAGCGGGACTTTAAGTCTGTCGGATTCAACGATTAAAAAAAAATCCCATTTAATAATATTCTAATCAAAACCACACATATACCTCAATCGTCATCAAATGTATCCAAACTTAATCTTATGCAGGACTGGGTAAAACACAATCGGAGGATTGAGTTTAAAAGTGGTCTGGCAAAAGAGAACTTCAGTGTTGTTAAATGACGCAGACACAGGCCTTCCAGTGTCATGGCCCAACACTAACCTACTATCTCTGTGGCTAGCTGGGCAGCCTTCTGCTCAAACAGGTCTTTCATCTGCTTGATATTGAACTTTTCTGTCTCTGCTTCATTCAACTTCCTTTCAAGGACTGAGGAAAAAAAGCACCACATATTAGTGACTGACATTTTTATATCTTTGTCACAGGTATATCTAAATATAATGTAACCGACCTGAGTCCTCTGAGCCCATCGGTCCATCGTTCTGTGAAAACCAAGGAAAGAGAGGAGCATAGGGCACAGTAAGAGTAAGCATCGCCATCATGTTTTATTAAGCAGTTCTATATTTAGAGAGCCAACTCTTCTTGAATAGTGTTAAATATCTTGAAGGAATTACTTGCTTCAGTTGTCCTTGGACTTTGTCTAATTCCTTTTTGAGCTCACCAGAGAACCATCTTTCCTCCTAATAGATG
Organism: Seriola dumerili; assembly: GCF_002260705.1. Taxonomy (NCBI): domain Eukaryota; kingdom Metazoa; phylum Chordata; class Actinopteri; order Carangiformes; family Carangidae; genus Seriola; species Seriola dumerili. Next base: position 6,694,741 of record NW_019174474.1, read on the forward strand.
AATGAACACACACACACACACACACACACAGTCAAGTCTTAGTGTTAACTGACCATTTATACACATCTGTAACAGCCACAGTTCAGATACTCAACCATACCTTGAGAGAAGCATGAAGGTCCTGAACCTCTTGCCGCAGCATTGTAAGGTCTTCCCTAAAAGGAGGAAAGAGTGCATTAACAAAAACACACAAAGTAAAATTCTGTCGAGAGCACGATGAGGTGAGACTCTGTCATAATTTATGCATTTATGCAATTCATACATTAATATCAGTCTCACCGAGTGGGGGCCACATGAGCAGGGAGGTCTCCGGTATCATGGAACAGCTCATAGTGCTTGAACAGCTCCTCTGCAGAGTTGTGAGACTTCATGCACTGAGGACAGATGAAGCCCTGAACACAGAAACACACCATCAGAATCAACCAGGTGACAGTAATTTATCAGACAGCTTCAATTCTGCACCTCTTCTTGCAGGGTAGAAAAAAGTTCAAGTTATCAAAACAAAAATACAAAATCAAACATCCATGTTACCTCAGATGTCTGATCATGGTTGAGGTCTGTGCTGGGCTGCTCTGACTCTGCATTCTGGGAGCCACCTTTCCCAGGAGTCTGGAGAGTAGAAAATAGATTTGATTGGTCTGAATGTATGTAGATACATACCATCAGTGCAGTGTGTGTGTGTCTGTGTGTGTGTGTGTGTGTGTGTGTGTGTGTGTGTGTGTGTGTGTGTGTGAAATGACCTGATTGCTTGCCAATGCCAATTTTTGCAACTGGGTTTATGTTGGATCAAGTGAACAATATGTAATTTTGGAGAAACGTGGGACTACTCAGAAAAGGTCTCATGAACAACTATGCTGGGTGCGACTTATGAGACCTTTGCTCTAACCTGTAACTCTGTTCTATACTCCTTTTGAAAGCATGTTTATTTAAGACAGTTGTGTCATAACAACAGTATGTGGGGGTACAAGTTCATTTGGTTGCTGTATACTGTCTATAAAAAAATCATCTTCTATCAAATTGCAATTCAGTTGCAACTGCTAGGTTGCTCTGTAGTTTACCATGTTTACTTTTCTCTATACCTTCACAACCATTTCAGGACCTCCAGCAAGGAAGCATCCCCACGGAATGATTCGGCCTCCACCATGCTATATGGTATGGATGGTGTGGGACTTGAGATGTGCAGTGCATGGCTTACACCAAATTCAGCATTTAGTATGATGACCAAAAACCTCAATCTTGATCTCATCAGACCCCACAACCTTGTTTCACTTTGTTTCAGAGCATCCTGCAATGTCTGGCAAACAGCAGCCTAGATGTCATATGTGTCTTTTTTCAGCAGCCAAAAAGCTGCAACTGGTGAAGCACCCAGGCAAAAGTATGCAGTCCGATCGTGCATGGTTTACAGCTGTACCATATCTTTTTCCATTTTATATAACTGACTTTATGACAGGGATATTCACTGCCTTTCAACATGTATGTGTCCTTGACCTTACTTCTCTCCCATGTTACTTTTAAATAAACTTGTTTCTTATATATTTAAAGAGTCCCTAGAGTTTTAGTAAACAAAATGACTAACAAGCTGTTAGACCAGGTTGGCCAGGTTATATTAAACAACACACCCAGGCATTGCAAGGGAGAAAGAACAAGAAAGAACAACTCTCTATATAGCTAAGAGGAAGGTTGGAATATGGTCACTGGAAAACAGCTCAGTCTGCTGGCCTGAAGCACAAACACATGAGTGGATGTACCATTGGTGATCCATTCACAAAAAGGGTTTGTTTGGGCTGGTTATCTTCTGCATGAATGAACAAGGTCAGAATATGTGTGTGTCTGTGTGTGTGTTGTGGTGGGAGGGGGACTTGTAGCACTTTGAACCAGGCACCTCAGAGCCTATTGGAGGGTTAACAAACACCACTTTGAAGACAGGCTGAACTGAATGTTTACGTCATGGAACAAACGCTGACCTAACTCAAACCTGCTACATACATAAACCAGCACTGACTCTACCAAAATAAAAATATTATTTCTAAAACAAGCCAACACTATAGAACATTTACTTCAACACAGGCCCGTTACATAAATGAGAACTTTACTCAATTCAGGGATTTATTATACTGTCTTGAAATAATCTACCTGCCAATACCATTAAGCCTAAATTGTAGAACACACTGAAATCTCCTTCATCAGTACTGTAAAAACAAGCAAATATTGGTCAAAGGTGAGGAAATGATACCGTATTAAAATGGACTGTCAGCATTATCTTGGCAATGTGGTCTACAGCTTGAGGAGGTTTTGAGCCCATGAATGACTCATCTGTCATACCACATTGTACACCAAGTCAGTGGCTCCCAAGCTGTTTTATATAGACGGCAGATGTGCATTAGAAAATGGAGCCTGTTTAAATCAGGGTGTTTCCTACAAGCCCGTGATAATATCTGTGTTGTTTACTACATGGTGTGAGCAATTAATTTAACAAGCTACTGTACTGGTCGGTATAGCTTTATGTAAAGAGGTAACGGATCAAAGCGGCAATTCCACCCACAAAATGTTTTACTTTCGCTTTATCTTCCTAAACGTTTGCAATCAAATCCCTTATAGGTAACGGGTCCAAGTCTGTCAATTCCTGACCTAAATGCAAAGTGTTCAGAGATGGATTTTCCTGGTTACCAGGCCGAGACTTCAAAGTGTACACTATGACGCAGCTAGCAACGCACTGTGGGAAATGCAGTCCTGAGTAGAAGCTAACATAGTAGCTAACCACTCTTACTACCACTTGTAACGTTAGTGACAAGCTGATAATTTATCCAAACAACCATGTAGCTATTAATATTAGTACAAGCCTACTAAATTAAAACGCTTGTTTTTCACATGTTGCGGTCAGCCAGCTGACACAGGACTTCCCCATACTCCATCTGAGGCTAACGTCAGCGTTAGCATGTGATGACTGGACGATGAATTAACCTACCGCTATAACACAGCTAGCTAACGGAAACCACGAAAATAAAACGATTCAGTGACCAAGGTCTTCAGCTAGCTAACTTATCGTTTACTCGGCTAACCCTGACAATGTGGACACGTTAACTTATGGATTCACTAATGCGTTATATACACAGCTTGCTACATCCCCTGCCAAGGGTAGCATCAATCAAACGTACCAAGTTAGCATTTGGTGGCTAACTGTGTCAACCCCACGTAAGGAGCGCTTGATATGTTCACTACGATCTGACGGGGTAGCGGGACTTTAACTCCCGTTGGTTAAAACTAAGAACCCCGCCCACCCGCGACACGCTGTGCTTTAAAACGCGCATTCCCACCATGAAAACAGACAAGGATAGGCCCCGTGTCTCCCAAGGAAAAAGACTCGGTTTGACCAAACAAAAGCGATATGGTTGACTTTGTTGCCCCAGAAGCTTACCATTTGGAGTATCCGTCTGAGCATGGCCTCGACTGTGTTTGTCCGAACACAAAATCCAATCAGTTTTCCAAAAGCAAAACCTACGTAGCTGTACAACGAACACCTGACCAAGCTCAGGGAGCAGCGGCGAATGGGCGGGTCATGGAGAGGATGGTTGAGCAGGACAGTCTGGCTATATTCAAGATTATACACAAGTGCTGTCCTGTTCTGCTGCACTGATTAAAACACTTGGGGCGATGGGGATGATCAATAAACGTTTTTTATTTAAAAGGTTTTTATATACAACATAGTGGTGCACAACATAATATTCCAGTCACACATGCACAAATAGAAAAAAAAAATATTAGATGATCTTTCCGGTGCTCCTAAGTACATGAGTCACTGATATAATAGACTGAAATTATAAGATAATTTGTATTCTTTCTGAGGTGTTGACAAAAAAAAAGTCTGGCCAGTGACTGTGACTTACTGTCCTAGTTTCCTATTCATCATGGAAGAGGGGGGTATTTCCCTATGAAACATAAATTATTTCAGTCACTGCATACTAAATACTGTACATTCAATTGTAACATGAAATCCAAGTTTCCTTCAACATCCTATAGCTCAAATCTATTCACTGTAAGGGGCTGGTTTCAACAGTTGTGTGTAAGGCAGTCTGCACTGCTTCCCATCAGTGATGTAGGATGAACAGTGTTTATGAACATAACACACTTTACTGTTGTGTTTGTGAAGGCACTTAAAAGCATCAGACTAAAGTACAACATATTGTACCTCTACTCTAAAACCAAGGCCTCCTTATTGTATTCTCAGACATTAACAGGAGTTCACATTTGTCAAATGCACTTAATAATGATAGTGTCTTCAGAAGATATGTATGATACAATCTGTGTGTAAGTGTTAAATACTCTTTGGCACATGTGTAAGTTTTGATTACTTGACTACAGATCTGCTCCACTACACAGAAGCCAATATTTATTTTAACTGTGCCATTATGCTGTAATTAGTTTGATTTAAACAGTCAGCCTGACAACATTAAAGATTTTTGCAAATAAAAGGATGTTTGAGGCATGACTCCTTAAGTCTTCACTTTAGTGTAGTGGCTGGTTTGCAGTTATTCCCCTAATCTTTATTACAGTGTTATGCTGTTACTAGTGATTACAGATGATAATGTGTGTACTTGTAATGTCGAAATGACCAGAAGAACAATGTTGTTCACACTTGTTGCATCAAAGTAGACTTTGCCCTAGGGGAAATACCTCAGAAGATTTAAACCATGGTGAGGCGACAGTAGTTTACTGTCAGAAAAGTACACAAAAAAAACTTAACTGTGATAAAAATATTCATAAACATGTATCTACTCCTCTTCAAAATATCTTGCAGAATGATAGCATTTGGCACTGAGTCACTGTGGGGATAGGACTTCCTCTAAGAGCCAACACTTCCCAGTACTGGCCTCCAGGAAACCAACCAAACACTCTGTGCACTGCCAATCAAATGTTCACAATGTAAGACTAAGAAGGATCTTCACATTGCATAAGCAGCACACTGAGAATATCCATCTAAAGCTGAATGCTTTCAAAAGGAACACATTTGCTCTATTAGCTGGTGATGGTTGGTAAAAAATAGACATATAAAATCTTAAATATACATTTTGGCACTCTTCAAGCCCACTTCAAAAGGGTTTCAAATAAACTTCAAGAAGTCTGTACTGTACATATTAAGAGGCTGCGTTAGTAATGTAATGAATGCAGAAGTCTTTTTCAGATCATATGCTCATCCAGGTGTCCTCTCAAAAGAACCGCTGGTGATGGTCCTATCTGTTGACTAAATCTGAGCCCTGTGTGGAGCAAACAACATAGTGAGGAGCGTTGTTGTCCATCACTTGGGAGCTTGGGCTGTTGCCGTTTGTCGGGGTACACAATGGACCGCAGGTGGGATTGCAGGTGTTTGTGAGTCTGCGCAGGTACTCTGCGTGGACAGGCTTGTGGCTCTGCAGAACCTTGATGGCTTCATCAACCTTGAACCATTTCCGCTTCCTTCCTGCAAGAACATCAAAGAAAGTGCAAACTGTCAGCATATGGTTTACACTGGCCAACAGGTAGAAATTTGGTGTTGTGCTCAATGACGCTTCAGTACATTTTGCCCTCAAGCAGAAGTCTGCCATCCCTTTAGATGCCTAACAGGAAGTCATTTTAATAAAACTGAAAGATAACCAGATGAAACTGCCACTGTACTGCAGCAACTAATATTCTTCACTGGAGCTCTTTAGCTGTGCTACTGGTCACCTGACTGAGTGGTGAGTAAGACTGCTCAGCGAGCAAAATAGTTGCAATTTGCTATACCACAATATTACACAACACACTCAAGAATAAAGTGCAGCACGTGTTGCAGCACTAAAGTCAGAGTGGAAACAGACATTCCTGACCTTCTTCAGTTAGTTAATGAAGCCTTCATGTCAGCAAACATTACTAAAAAAAAGCATCTTTCATAAAAACAATGTACACAGTACACCGTCAGCTGGGGGTTATTTATATTTTCTTCAAACCCATCCCCTCCCCCTATTCAACTCCCATCAGCATTTTGCTAAAGGAATTCTCTGTAGCCTGTGATAATCAGAGGGCGGTGTGAGAGGGGAGGATTCACCCACTTTATGTTGACATCGTGAAGCACACCACCACTGGTCTTTCAACCGAGGGGGAGAGTAAATTAGAAGAGTAGTGCCAAACCCATTCTGCTCAGTCCGAGCCTTCGCACAGGGTAAGGGAGGACAAGTAAGGAGGGGGCTGTGGTGAGTGATGATAACTGAAAAACAACTGGGCACAGCGAACATTCCTCCCCTTTGTGAACAGGCTCTATTTCTGTAGGTGAAGGCAGTAAATGATCACAACCACTTTTTTTCTAGACCAGTTAGAACTAGTTTATGTTCTGAGTTACTAAGTCCCCTGAGAAGCATTAGGTTTAAAATACCAAACACACTCAAAACAAATAATAGTATTTATTTCCGGCAAGACTTCATTACATGCTTGTGCATAATCGACATCAAGAGCAACCTTTTCAATACTGAGACTAAAGATGGGCAATGGAATATTAATTTATGGGCTGCAACTAATGATTATTTTCATTATTGTTTATCTGGTGATTATTTCCTCATTATTTACTTTATCTTGTGATCTATGAAATGTCAGAAAATTCTGATCTTGTTTTCACCAAACAACAGTTTGAAATGTTAAGATATTCAGTTATTATCGCATAAAATAACAAAGCAAATCCTCATCAATGAGAAGCTAAAACCAGAGAATGTTTGGCATTTTTGTAAAATAAATTACTTAATTATCAAATTAGTTACAGATGAGTTTCCTGTTAACTGGCAAATTAATCTTGTTATTTACTAAATATGGAGATTTGTATCATTATAACATTGGCGTAGCGATGATTCACTTTGTCTGCACCTCCTGCTGTTTGAGGGAATATAGTCAAAATATCAATAATGTGGAGCACATGTGGAGTGGTAATTAATTTTAACCCCACTAAGCTACTAATCTGTGTTTAAGGGAGGAAGGCAAACTGTTGCTACACTTTCTCTGTCTGTATTTTAAGAGTGTAAACACCACAGGTCAGGTGGTTTGACTTCATCGATAAGTATGTGTCCCAGTTTCTCAGCTTACAAAATGATGACCGGAGGCCCAAACAGTCTTTCTGAACAGTTATCCTTCATTGGGATCTTAGTGAGTCACTACAATATGAGCAAAATGTGAAATACTGGTTCATAACCTTTTCTGGTGAACAGTGAATATACAGCCTGATGCTTAATCAAAACAAAAATTCAAACCAAAGGGACTTATCTCTTCCCTGACTCAACCTTCTGACCTGTGATGTACACATGGGCTTTTTTATTGTCAAAAAAGTGACCAACATGGGTCAGAATAATTTCTGTATGCTCTTACAACTGCACACAGAAATATTTTGATCTATGTAATAACACAATTTATGCAAAAATGTTTTAATTTGCCCCAAAACCCTCCGCGTTCAAGTTTCCATCTTGGTGCTGTGGAGCAATGTTTTTATGAGTTGGTCCCCGCTTTCTATGCATCATGAATGTGTTAAAGGCTATTCCACTGATCGACCCACAAAGAAACACCATCAAGTGCAAGGAAAAGGATACTTCAAGCTAGGAAACATGCATTTCATGATTCATAATATTAAAAAATGGCTTTGCAAGTGTTCTGCAAGGAAGAAAATAAACTCAACATGTTTATTAGACCTCAATGATACACACAGTGTGTTCTGGTGAGGAACACTCGATGTAAACATGAACTTCGTCTGTGTCAAGAAACCTCCACATGGCACCTTTAATTTTCCTCTATGCAGCTGATTGAACGGCCTTAGTTACTTACTAAACAGAGAAAATTATCAAAGTGCATGTGACTAAGAGGACAAAAACCTCTACAAAAGGAAAAAATGGTAGTAAGGGGTTGATGGCCTCAATAAAATTAGGTCAGTTTGAACAGGCCCCTGAAGAAGTACAGTGACATGATATACAGTCTGACTGTATTTCAGTCTGTGTAAAAGGCCTATGGCTATGAATTATTATAGAGCTTGTTGCTTATTTTCTGTATATGGGTAAAAATACCTTATTTTAATGCAAAACTATTAGTAATATGACTTAAAGATAAGTGCGTACCAATGTTGACAGAGTCCTCCCAGTCTTCCAGTGTCTCTGTCACAATGAGGGTATAGACGTACGTCCGGTGCTTTCTGTCTTGATTGTGCTGCAAAGGTTTAGATTAAGACACTACTTTATATTACTGCTGTAAAATGTATCAAAGCTATGAATGCAAAGCTTTTATATAAACAGAAGTTTCTTTTATAGACATTATGTGAACAAAACAACTCAATGCAATGACTGACTGTGAGGACTGGCACATAAAGGCACATAAAGGCACATGGTAGGTACATGGTAGGGTTACCAGCTATGCTGATACAGAATTTTGAACATTGTGAAATATTGTATTATATACCACATGAGAATTCACTACAGTTTCCCATGACAGTTTAACAAGCTTACCTCAAAAATCCCAAGTAGTCTGCCAAGCTTTCCCCTCACACCAGCCTGCACACACATGTAGAAAACTTATCAAGAGGCATTCAATTCATTTACATTCCAGTGACAACACAGGGTTGTATACTGCCAGTACTGAACATTGAAAATTTGTCCTTCCAGCTCTAGCAAAGCTGACTGAAAACACTCACTGTGCGATATTTTCATACAGCTGTGACACAGCAAGAACGCATGACCTGGTGTGAGGAACAGCTTGTCTCTGTTCTAATGTGAACATTTTTCTCATTTAGGAAAGGAGACCCTGCGGCGCGGTGCCATCCTAGCATGGCCACGTGACTGTGAAACAGCATAGCAGAGAGGAGCAGGTAGACCTAAACATAGTCTGAATCACAGGATGATGACAGAGAGGGGCTTGACACAAGTGCACTACACCAGTCAAGATCCATTTCTGCTTATACACAGTTTAGATTTTTTTGGCTCTGGTAACATCATCAACACACATATCATAGAGTAGTGGAGGTAATTTGTGTGAGAGTGATAGTTTAACCTCTTCAGACCACTAAAGAACATTCACACTCATTCTTCAGTTTAACTGTAAGAACTCGTAGACATACTACTACCTGAGATGAGGGGGGCAGAAGTAGAGAGTGCTTTCAAGAGAGTGTGATTCCAAAAAAGATCAAGAACCACAAGTGAGTTAATGAAGCTTGTGCAGCTTGCTTCAAGTCAGCAGATACTGATGACATGTATAGCTTTTTGTCAAAAATGATCCATGTCGCTGGATGGTAGAATCATCCCAGGAGCTAATGGCTTTGTTTAGCGCCTTGCTGTGTGGCATATTTCAGACTTATCCTCTCATTTTATAAGTTAAGATCCAGAACCTCACAGACACAATTGCTGGGTCCCAAATCCATTAACAAACCAATCATGTGATATTTCCCAGCACTTTTGTCAAACCTCGGTCTAAGATTGCTGTAGTTCTTAAAGAAAAAAAAAAAAAAGAAAAAAAAAACTAAAAATTACACACAATTTCCTAATAGGACTGAAAAATATCACATCTGTGCACAAATCAAAACTATCAAATGGACGTGATTTTGATGTTGGTTGATGTGTTGAACTTGACAGCAGCGTATTAAAACATGACGTTTTGAATTATTAGCTTGCCACAGCAGTTGGTTTGCACATGTCTGGTCTGGGAGGCGCAGGATGTGGGTAACTGGAAACCCTTCCCAAATGTCACTGCCATACTTCAAAGCTGTCAGCACACAAGGCAAAAGCTCACAGCTCACTCTGGACAACTACCAGCAACCCGTTTTACTAAACCACAGAACAATTAAGTGGTCATTTATGCATCACAGCCAAACATTTCTATCCCTCATCTGGATTTTGGCTCGCAAAACAGTGGGAGCATTTCACACTGTGAACAGTGACGACAATGACCGCCAAGAATTTCTGCTTATGACAATGATTATTTGTGTCTGTGCCTCTAGCCAATGCAAATTAATAGAATATATGATTTTTTTTTTCTAGAATGTGCAATACTGACTTGGCAATAAAGATGATACATGACATGTGCATTTTTTTTGCTTGTGTTATGGTTATGTAAGGTTGAAGGGTCAAACCAGTGGTTTTGCAGAGCTTAACTGCATTATTATATTAAGACTATCATCACATGGCAACTTAAGTATGAGATGAAATTTTGAAAAATTTCTCTTTTTGATGCATTCATGTGACTGTGGAAAATCCCAATATCCAAAACTTGGGGAGTTGGCCTCCACACTATAACTTTTCAACACATGAAATGACCTAGTTCGCAATGTTCATCTTTTTTCTTGTTGTTTATCTTCCACTTTCATTTTATGACAACATAGCTTGTGAAAGCAATACTGCTCCTCAGCTGACCCTCACAACTCACATGTTGGAAATTCCCACGACCAAATGAGAACACCAACAATAAAAGTTTGTACTCACACCTGCATTATCATGCAGCAGTATCATGACTTTGACCCTCTTTAGGATAAATTACCACCATGCGATTTCCAAGTCTCTGAAAAAGGATTTTCATATTGCACCAAGAGAAACTGAAAACAGGGACCAATGTTTTCAGTTTCTCTTGGTGCAATATGAAAATCCTTTTTGGTACAGTGGTAGAAAATCCATCTAAATACAGAGTGTGTGTGTGTGTGTGTGTGTGTGTGTGTGTGTGTGTGTGTGTGTGTGTGTGTGTGTGTGTGTGTGTGTGTGTGTGTGTGTGTATCTGTAATAAAACATGCAAATACACCAGTATGAACAGTTAAAGTTTTTACTGGCTGTTTAAACACCAATCATAAAGTGTAAAACATGAGCACACACATGAGTTGTACCCCTCTGTAAGTGTGTCCGACGTGCTCACCTCTTCGTACACCTCTCTGACGGCGGCCCCGCAGGGCTCCTCCTCAGGCTCCATTCCTCCTCCTGGCACAATCCATTGGTCTGGATGTCGACTGCTGCTCACCAGCAACACCTGCCAAGGAGAAAGGCCTTCATCAGGTCTCTGCTGCTGAGGTCAGGAGGCCAAAAATCACGCCAACGCCATGCCCAAGTTTAGAGTCCATCATCACTAAAAGGTGTCTGGTGGCAGCTGAGTGCGGTGCTATTCATTTGGCAGGATGTGTATTGAACATCCCGCATGTCATGCCAGTCATTCACTTAATGCAACATGAGTCTGTGGACTGAGCTCTTGTGCATGACACAATCTTCACCACATAAATAAACTAAGTGAATGAGAGTAACTAGTGTGATTTTTCATCACTCAGCCTTGTTGTGATTTGACTGATAATCAGAAAAACAAGTATATAAGTAATAAAGTACAGCCATCTTTAGATTTGCTATTATTGTGGGTATGAAACATTATACTTGATATCATTTTATTTGGCATATCATTTCCCGACATGACAGCATAACTGATTTAAAATATGACTACAAGAGGCCACCAAAACCTTATGATATAATGCAAAACAATGAAATATCATGAACAACCTAACTATTTAATACTGTTAAAAGATAAATCAAAACCTCATTTTCCCAACAATTAATTAATTCAACTGACAATGATAAAATATTAAGAACTCGAGGAGCTATGAAATATGACAAAATCAGCCACACACACTATGTTTAACTGACCTCAGACACATGCAGTTTGGTCTTTTTTCAGCACGGTGCCCCTCTGGAGATGCAGTCATTTGACCTCAAACCATATCTGGCATCACACTGACCCACATTAAGTTCACATGTGAATACTTTCTGAATCCTGCCTTCAGCTAACCGGACTCGTGCAGTCACTGTATTCTCCAGCGCTTCAAACCTTCTTATGACTCTCCTGACAGCAAAGGTTGATCAAAAACTAGGACCAGAAATCAGCTCTTTGCATATCTAACAGCAAAGCACAACTGCTCCAGCCGAGGTTTCCCGACATTGAGATGTGTCTGCATACCTCCTGAGAACTGATAGTGGAAGTATGGAAGATTTGTGAAGAGCACTAATGATAACATCTTCACTGCCGTCAGAGCTGGTCTCCATTGCACAAAAATTACTGTGATGAGTGAAACTTCATGCTAAGTGACCCTCAGCTGTAACCGGGTCAAACCCAATGAAATATAACCCACAAGAAATCTCAGGAATCAGAAAGTACTTAATTCAAAATTTATTTTTGACAGTCTCGCTGTTACCTGAGCTTATGAATACACCAGCCACATCAAGAATTATCACACTACAAAATGACAACTAACAACTCATAAAGAGCTCCTGTTTGCACGCCTTGGATCATTGGCTTAAATGCGTAAATGCATGTGGTGTGGGTGTGACAAAACTCATTCTCTGTCTCTGTTCCTGCATTTACAAACCCTCTGGAGACCATATGATTTACTTTTAACACAGGCAGCTATGTCAATATTTATGTATGGATAACAGGCCTAGTTAGAAGGTACAAGTGATTTCGCTGTCATGTGATATCACATTCAATGACCTGAATCTGCAGTAGCCACTTACTCTCTGAAAGCTGCTGAGTTAGCTTGAGTCTTTACTCTTACATGTGCCTTATTAGGTTAGTAGGACAAAAAAAACATTAACTTTTATGCATGGTTCACATTATGATTAGAAAGTTGTTAAAATATGGACAGTAATATAAAATGAAAAATATAAATGTTAAATCTAAGCTACATACTACATTTCTTTCAGCAATCCTAGAGTACAGTGCCTATAAAAAGTATTCTATCTGTGTCCCTGCACACAGTCCCTGAGGACTGTAGAAACACTGGCTGCTGTCTCACTGACACAAATGCACACAACACACACATGCATGCGCAATTTCACTCAAACGCCATGTGAAACACGTAGGCATTGCACGTACGCAGCTACTGGCGCACACACACTCACTCACTCACACATTCACAGCCAAAAAGGCTTTTCAAAAAACCACTGGATCAGCAGTTGCCTTTCTGTATGAAAACAAAAGAGCTTAGCAGAGAAGGTTAATGACCCCAATAGGCACTGCACACCTCATTGAGAGCTCAGAATGAGGAAGAGCTTTGAGTGAGCATATCCACATCAGCTTAAAAGGTGATCACACCTGATCACAATCCAGCTAAAATATTGTTGACAGATATTATACTCATACTAAGATAGATGAATCAGGTATTATGAGGCAAAAAGTTAAAGCAGACAAATACTTAAATTTTTTATTTGATTTTTAGCAGAATTAAAGTTACTGATTAATGCATTAAATTTATAATAAATGATTAAATGGTTTTTAAAAAGTGTTGCTAAAGTTCTTGATATGTTAATATTGTGATACTGATTTCAACCACATTTCCCAAACCCTGCCACTCATTCTAATTTTGGAAACAAGATGTGCAAGTTAATTGAGACATTTTCTCGTGTACAGGATAATTACCCACAACACTTATTTGCCAATTACAGCATGTATCACTACTCAAAGAATAAAAATAAGCTATAGTATAAAACTGTAATTTTCTACTATAACAAAGGTGGAAATGGACTGATTGCATTATTATTCCAAATACAAATAACGTGATGTCATCCTGTCCAGCATTTTGCTGCAGACCTGTTCCTGTCCTGCTGGACTCCAGCTAACATATTGAGGAAGTGACTGTAAACCTGGAATGCAGACTGGATTGAAAGTTTACCACAAAGTGTGACGTGACACAAGCAATCAAAGTGAAGACAGTGAGGATGAAGGACAAGACGATCATGGCATATAACACGAGGCCATTTCAGCATCCTCAAGTGCAATCAACAACATTCAAAGTGACTTTTAGCGTATGTCAGCACGTACGTCACAGAGGAATAGCAGAGAGAGAGTGAAACCATGATGAAGAGCCACACAGAGAGAGAGAGAGAGAGAGAGAGAGAGAGAGAGAGAGAGTTGGGAAGGGGAATGCGTGTGTGAGCACGAGGAGCAGGAAAGCAAATCTCTCAGGGGACAGCAAGTGCCTGTACCTTGTTTCTATAAATTGCAGCTGATAGGTCACTTGGTGTTTAGCACACAGTGTAACACTCAACCCCCTGCCCAGCCCCCTACGACCCCACTCCCCCTATCACATGTGGTCCTGAGATGGGCTGCCGTCACTAGGCAGACACAGTTGTGATCTAGGACACCACCACCACCCCCTCCCACCACACACACACACACCGAGTCTGTGTGGGAAAACTCCTGCCTGTGCTAATTTAGCTTTATGGCCTATAATTAAATACAGACTAAATATGAATGAATGAGACAAATGTTTCAGCACTCCAGAGCAATTATACTACAGTTTAGAACAGGCAAACACATTAAATGGAAATGCAGCAGCAACAGGGTGAAAGAGTTGCACGGTGCCTCTGCAAAGGATTAGTGATCACAATGGCATGTGTAGATATGGAAATGCTCTTGTATAATAACCACATCAGCTGATACCAGTATATGAGTGAATGTAGATGCAAGATTTTAAAATGACAAGTGGTAATTATAGGCTGGAGCTATAAATCACATGCAATATTACACCTATGAAAAGCATCTGCAGTTAACAAAATATGACAAATAAATTCTTGAGTGTGCAGGGCTTTCACTGACAGCAGTCCAGCCAGCACAGTTACTATCTGGGCACAGTGAGGATGCCTTGTCTTTATGAATTATGAGTTATCTGGATTTCCTCTTGGACAGGAAATGAAAAATGATGGTCTCCTGCTAGGTGCAGGTTACAGTGGGTGCCAGCTTGTTAAGACCCCCTGTTGTTTAATAGGTCAAATATTTGGCCCTTCAGCCAAGTTATGTTCACCTCTGCCCAACACCTCAACTAACATCAAACACGTGAATGCACTCTCACACACACACACACACTATTAAACTGAAACTCAGTCTGTTTATGTGCGTGTCAGATGATAAAACAGGATACTGTATGATAGTCGGCGAGAGTTCAGGAGTTAAACTCGGACTGTGTGAAAAATAAAAGCCTGGTTGGAAAATGCTCTTTTCTCATGACCACCACTGCAAACAGTTTAACTACCAACTTCAGCCGTCGACAGACAGACACATCTTACCTCGTCCTCCTTTTCGGTTTTGAAACACAAACACGCCGCTCTTCTCTTGAACCCTTCGCCATCGTACGTCCTGGTCTGGTTGGGCTTAAACTTCATCATATATGTTCCCAAACGTCGAGTGTCAAGAAACGTAAAAAAAAAAATGTTGGGAACTGAAAAAATCTGGCTTCAACCAAACGCCAACGAAAGCGGTGTCTTCTTCGGCGGGAGACAGCAGAGGCAGTGTATCCCCACAATATCCCCAACTCGACTTCTTCAAATAGTCCCAGTTAAAAAGTGTGCCCTCGGTTCATTCATTCCTGTGCTATGAGACAATGTCAGGCTGCATCTGGTCGTATATTGTGCCTACCATGGTGGTTTAGTGCCGCTGTCAACACGCATGATTCAACAAACTCACTCACATCTGTGGTCGGTGAGCCGCCACCAGCTGACCTGAGAGCTGCGCAACAAGCTGCCCGTCAGCTGCGCTACGGGGAGGCTCGTGTTCATCATTAACGAAACGATTTATAAGCCAAACGTAGATCCAGTATCTTTATTCAGCCCGCAGCTGCACGCGGCATAATAATCACAGAAAACGACGAGTGAGTTGGTTCAACCCTAAACCAAGGCGCTGTGAAGATCAATTGAGTTCAAGCCATTTGAGACGATTAGTTTGCGATGACGGTTGTTGTAATTCATAAATTACTATTTCTTTACAAATCTTTTCATTATCAATTTTCTTACAGACATTCAACCCACCTTCCATCCATATGTTTGAACAGTATAAAACCTTTATGAATGAAAAATTTAATTGAAATATGAACAAGCAAATATGCCCCAAACATTCAATAAACACAAAAATAAACCCTAACTTCCTATCCTTGTAGTACATTTGCATTACATTTATATTTATATAAGCTATTACATTGTATGGATGGTTTAAGTGGAATGAATGAAGTAAATAAGCTCATATTTGTAGCAAGTGTTTTAATTTTAACCAGTTAAGGTGTTTTTAATCAATTTGGCAATCGGTTATTGTTTCATACCCGCCTAATATGAGTTGCAAAGGTACATATTATAGCCTATTATCTATTTAAGTCATGTCACGATTGCCCAATTTCCCATAGTAACTGAAGGAAACATAAAATAGTTATCTGCTGTTTTAAGGTCAAACAAACAAAACAACATAAGTCTGAAACAACTTTCAGTGCAGTGAAGCAGCCTGGTGGTAACACTCATTGGTTATTGACAGTAGCATGTTACTTGTGAACTAGCTAGGTTAAGCCTGTATTGTACTGCTGAGTGTAACAGTTACAGAGCTCAGGGCCTCCCTCTAGTGGATGAGGACAGTATTTAAACCGCAGGATGTGTTCAAATGTGAAAATGTTCAGAGGTGTTTAAAAGGTTTGTGAAAAGTCAAAGGGCATTGCTAAGCTCTGCAAAGATAATATGCATGCAGGCCACAATCTTCCAGGCCAGTGGGACAACTCTGAAGAGCCTTAGAACCTTTAATTTAATCTGACTGAACCAGATCCATGTGGCTGAGAGGACCCATAGTTCAGATTTATTCTGTTCACTGTGTCAAAGTTGTAGGGTTTAGGTTAAGACAATGGCATAAGTTTGATCAATGAGTATCTTTCAGTACATTACATGAGAGATCTGATTTCTTAATGGTTTGAATAAACAACACGGTACATAGTAGTATCGTGTGTATAAAGATGTGTTTAGTCAGAAAACATGATTAACTTAGAAAGTCCTGTGCACCTGCACAGGTGTTTTCACTTATTGTGGCTAATTAGACCTCATCAAGCTGAATTTGTGCAAAGCTGTGGCACATTGGTCTGAACACTCTCCCAGTCCTGTGAAAAGGTGTAATCAGGCAAAATAGGAGACACCTGTGGGGGTGGCCCATATAGTTAGTTTTTTTTTTTAAACTTCCCAGTAGTCTAGTGTAAATAGTACAAACTGGCTTTACCTCAAAAAGCTACATTAAAAGGTTGCTTACACTTGGTTACTTTAACACATAAAGATAACACATTTATGTATGTATTCTGTATAATAAACTTAAAAGGGGCATTCTGCATGATGAACACTTAATGTGGCAGTTTTTTGCTGATAACACAACTGTACTTTTACTTAAGTGAATTTTAATGTTAAGTTTGGAGGATTTTAATGTGTAACAGAAAACATTTACGTCTGAGTACTTCTTGCACTACTGGTTTTGTTTATGACCCTTCTTACCAGTGTCTCACAATCTGACCAGCCAGCTATCCCCATCAAAATTACAATATACATCAGCAGTATGTCACGATTGTCTTACATGTATCCCATCAAGAATCACACACAGGCAGCTATTTATTAATCAATAGATTTTATTTACAGAACATAAAAGTATGCAGGTGAAATGTTTCATAGCATTCTGAGAGCAGGAAAATATTTCCTCCCCACGTTGATAGAAAGAATGAATTTACAAACAGTGAATTGAATACAGACTTTTCAGCCACAGACCAATTACAACAGTCGACAGTCACAGTCTTCATTGATCTTTTGGAGTTTGATCCCGTAACGCACAGCATTTTGCCTTGCACAGGTCAGTCCCTCAACACCCCACCCTAACATCATGTCATCAAACAACTGACAGCTTAAATCCTTGCTTCGTGAAATAAATGCCATTGGAGAAAGTAAACCACTGAGGCTTGTAGAATTAGACTGTGATCACGTACAGGGAAACAAGCATAGTAGTTAGTATGGCAATAGCAAGAAAGATTCACATATAAAAGACTGGATATGGTAATAAAACATATACTATGTGCTAAAACTAAGGAAAGGTCCACAATGTCCACCCTACCCTCCACATTCTCTCTCACTATCCCCAAGCTTACAGTACATCTACACTGAGAGTGGTTCAAAGTTAATGCGGCAGGCTCAGTTTGTTTTTTAGTCATATTATTTTAAAGCCAGATGTGACTTAATGACGATGCATGACTACAATTGCTTATGTGTCCTGCTGCACCATCTACACAGGACAAAACTCTGGTCCATCTGCAGGTGAGTGTCTACATACAGTGGGTTAGTAGTAGTTAGCTGCACGAGAAAACCAAGTTAAAAAAAAACAAACAAACAAACATAAAATGTATACCATATTGACTACATCTAGCCAGTCTCTCATCCTCACCCTTTCCACGGCTCTGGGCACTCCAAACCCATGGCACCCTCCCCCAAAACAATGTGGGACATAGGAGACCCTCTTCCTAAATGTGCCTGTTCAAGCAGCAGTTGGCAAAAACCTCCTAAAATCAATGGACAAAGAAAGCCAGGTGAGAAGATCTAAAACCTCTGCCCATGCATTTCAGCAGTAGTGAGTTAGGACATAGACGAGTCATTTCATTACTAGTGTGCATTTAACTCACCGACTGTCCGTAGTTGTTTTTTCCTTTACATTATATTCATGTTTATTTTATAATATACATATATATATATATATTTAAGACTGTGTCCTTTAAATGCAAATGAAGTAGGAAGAGGTCTTGGCAGAACATGAGGAGTTGCGTTCACACTTGAATTCAATTTGCGTCTCCACTTGTTAGGCTTCTCTACACTTCATTTTTGTTTCCAGCATAAAGCCTGGTCCATGACTTGGCTGTGAACAAAAAAAAACAGAATAATAAGATGAGTAGTGTAAAATTTACTAATATGGCTTTGAACTACAATTAGTGTAAAAGGGCTTTTCACTAAGTCTGTATTGTGAAAGTAAAATTGTAAAGACGTCTTCATAAACCATCTCACCACCTGCAGCCGTCTTCATTCATTAAATAAAACTTTATTGTGAAAATGGACATTGAATTCTGACAAAATGCTATAAATTATAAATCACAATTTTCACCTTCAAGACGAAACTGGGAGACACATACCTGACCACCTTATTGCTGCTTGCAGCTTTTATTTTAGTTTTGATGTCATTAATGCTGTAACTACAAATGACCACAAGGGACCCCTCTTAAGTCTCTTTTATGCCACTGTATCACAGAGTAAGAAACAATTTATTTGGAATTTGAGAAATGTTACTGTTTTTTAAAGCCCTTTTAAATCTTTTAAATATAGTTTTGGTGTCCCTTGAACTATGTGAGTATTGTAGTTTCATCATATTTCAGTAACTTATATATACATTGTACCATATAGATATGGAATAGATAATTCTGGTCAAGATAACTGAAAAACAATACAACACCAAATATAAAAATCTGCCTGGAAATGCAAAATAAAGTGTACACTGAGATTTGCTTTTGTGTATGTATGTATGTTTGTATTTAGGCTGTATATTCCTTTATTCCAAACGACAGAGGGGGAAGTGAATGGCCCACTAGACAAGCTGGATATAAAGTGTAATAAACCCCTGTTGAACCTGGACAAATCACAGTTCTCACCTGTTTCTATGGCTTCAGCTTCATTGGACTTCCACTTCTCTGCAACATCATTTGCTAGGGGATCATCAGGGTTGGGTGCACTTAGTAATGCCTGGATTGATAGCAGCACTGTACGAATCTGCAGAGCTGGTGACCATTTGTCTGAGAAAAATAAAACATGTAAAGTAGTGAAAAATGAGTAAAGCTGTATAGTGTATCTATTTTTTAATGAGGAGACAGTGGTGACATGCAGCAGTAGTGACAGAAACCTCCAGTTAGAGGTCACAAGTGTAATGTAAGAGGCCCTTGATCTTTTGAGCAAGATGAAATTGGCAAATCCCTCGCTTCAAAGGCCAAACATCACAGGACAAAATACATACAGGATTTCCTACAGTAACAAGCCAGACTCAACAGAGCGAAGATACAACAGATACAAAGCACCTGCTTGGGAAGACACAGACTTTCTCTCAATTGTTATTTTAAGCTCTTAGAGGAAGAATACAAGTTTTTTGAGGTAAAACACACTGTATACCACACATTACAGCTGGAGACATCTGAAAATGGGTTCCATGTCAAACAAAAGGTCATGAAACACACAATCTTCTATGTTCCTAAGCAGTAACTGTGACATTATTATGTACTGACTTACCTTTCAAAATGTCTAGACATATTCTTCCCAACTTGTCTACATTGGGATGATATATTTTGGTCATGAAGCGTACTTTAGGAGCTGCCATGGGATATTCCTCTGGTAAAAAGAGTTCAAGTTTAAATGTGCCCCCCTCAAAAGGCGAGTCCTGAGGTCCAGCAATGACCACATGAAAGTAGCGGGCGTTGCTCTCATCTGGCTCTGCCTTGATGCCTGGGACAGGCTCTGCAAGCAAACGCTGAGTTTCCTGGTATAGAAAAAGAAAAAGAAAAATTAATTGGTGAAAAAAAAAAAAACTCCACTGTCACAACTATAAAATCCCATTCAGACATATGCAGACATGTGTTAGTGTTAATGTTGATGTTTTTAGTTAAATCATGTCAAGAGAGCTACTAGAGATGCTTCTTTTGTAAATGACAAATGCATAAAGGTATGTTTATGTGACAATTACAAGACAGTTCTTTAAAATGATAAAACCATTTTCCAACTTTCTGTGTCTGTCCAAAAACTTTTGAGATAGTTACTATTTACCAGGGCTGCAGTTTACGAGTATTTTCATTATCAATTAATCTTAAGATTATTTTTTCCATTACTCCATAAGTTGTTTAGTGTAAGAAATGTCAAAGAGCAGCAAAAAAAATATTTTGTAGATTGATTAATTGATTATTTAACTAATCATTCCTTCTCTAATATTTCAGATTTAGGATTTTTAGTATTTGCAAAAGCATATTCTTCACTACAGAAGAGGCAACAACCAAGATATCTGACAAAGATCCATTATGTGTTACATGGGTTATGCTCTTGTGTCCTTAGTATTTTGTCTCCTTTGGTGATTGCAGACACTTGGAGCCAGTGTAATGTCTGTTAAATTACAAAGCTGTGATTTACACACAGCTACACCTGTACCATGCAGGAATTTTTTATTGGATATTGGTAAAACCTGTTTAAAAATAAAAGATTTCTAAAAGCCCTCACCTGAGAGCTTTATGCATCCTTGTTATTCTAACAACAGTGGTGGAAGGCAGGAACTGGACTGTAGTGATCTTGGCTTTTATACTTAAACACAGAGGGGAGGGTGGCGTCAACTGCAACAGTGACTCAATGCTGTGAATCTGAAGACTCTCTGTGCAGTATGTAACTGTCTTCTAGAGGTGACACACTGACTCAGCCACCAAGCCACAGGAGACCTTATTGCCATTTCCATCAGCCACTGCAGTAAGGTTACTCACAACTCATACTGACAGCCAAGTGACCTACAGAAACACACACCTTTACTGTAAAAGAGGAGCAGATATCTGGCTTGTGAAATGCATGAGGCAGCATGAGTGACACACCTGAGAGATGCCTTCAACAAGGAAACTACATTCAAACTCACTGCTTTGCATGTCATTATATTGACTACAACACTGCACTGTACAGACTATTCTCCAAACTGCAGTATTGATAACACACTCTTCCTGCTTTTCCTTTGATTATTTACATTTTAAATTTAAACCTAGTATCCCTTTGTGCCTGTTTCAAATGCAGCCTCATATAATAGGACAATTAACAGGACAAATATGTATGACTATGTGTGAAAAACAAAGCATCAAACAGAGCTTGTCAACAGCCGCCACTCTTGTTTTCGAACCTCCTCTCCTGAATACAACTGGGAGTGAGATTCCTGAAATGTTTCAGATAACCCACAGACAAAACCATGCAGTGAAAACACAGACGGTAGAGGGGCTCCCAGTCCCAGTCACACGCTCTGAGGGCTCAAGGGCTCGGCCTGCTAAGTACTGTTCCCAGCCTTCCCACCTTTTCCCACCAACAGCCTGTCTGTGGTTTGCATACTCACGCACCTGTGCAACTTTCTCATAGATACCATTCACGTTCCTATAATGCATTTTTGATCAACCTCAATGTAAGGTAGGCCTTTACTAATTAGACAAGCTGCAATTTTTCAATAGTAGGGTAAATAAACGGAGATAATGAATGTTATTTATATAGCTAATGCACTGACGGGTTTCTTAAGGAAAAAGAAGAGATTGATGTTACTTCAGCATGGCTTGTCTATAACCACTGCAGCTAAGCTGGCGTTAAAAACTGGAAAAGAAACAAAATTAAGACTCAATTACAGTGTCAGACTGGTATTACATGAAGAGACAGAAGCAACTGAGACAGAAGATGATGTTACAACAACCTACCTACCAAAGGCTGGTTACACCAAATATTGATCTAATTTTTTACTGCAATTTACTTTTAGTACACAAAACTTTTGGACAGTAATGCGCGTTTTCGCTGAATACTACTACTGTCACAGTGCGGAAATGTACTCGTCATGTTACTATGGTTTTGCATTTGGTGGTGCAGAATATAAGACACCTCCCCCGAAAAGCAAAGGACTAACAGCTGCCAAACGGCAGTGACAATACTGTATCACAGTGTTTGAGCAAACTGCTCAGCCCTCTTTGGTTAGATAGCTAACATCACTGATGCTGATGCTGCCCCACAGTCACGGGCCATGCGGCAAATGTCTGATCAAGTATCATCCTACTTTATTACTTAGCTTCTGTTATAGCACATCTGTTATGATGCTATGGTGCAGCTCCTGGGTAGTAACTCACTTTTAAACTTAATAAAAATGAAAAGGCGACTACAAGAAGCAAACATACCATCTTAATCTCACGTATGGCTAAATTAAAAGCACAATACAAGGAGTATCAGACATTTATCCTTGTTAAATGTTCCTGTTTTAATCATTCAAATATAAACAAAGCTAACAAACTAGCCGGGGTTAGCACAGTTAGCCTGGTGAGCCAGTCCTTTAGTTAGCACCACAGTCTGATCAGTAGCAACTTGAGAACACCATCGTGCTTCTGAAGTGCATTTGGAAAAGACAAGCCCGGCAAAGAGCACATTTATCCGCCATTTTTACAAGGCGCTGATGTATTCTTAACCCACCCTGTGTCGGTGTATCTTGGCACGGGAATGAAACGGAAGTTACTTTAGCAAAGTAACGTTAGCGAGCTGGATGCTAACGTTAGCACACAAACCTGTCCACCGGCAGAGCTTTGGGAGTTCAGACTGTATCTGTGTGTATAGTCTCCAGTCGTTGTTTTAAGTGTGAAATAATTACCTTAACGATCCTGCGGGGCAGTCCTGCCATCTTGTCTTAAATGCGGGCTTTTAGCTCTCGATGCCTCCTCTCTGTCGTTGGCATTGACAGCAAACACACGTCTTCCGGGTCCTTTGCGTCCTGACAGAGGATAGATAGCCGAGAAGAGCAGCAGCTCATCAGATGTACAGTCAGTGTTTAACACAGATATCATGTAAAACTGCATCAATATAAAGTTTAGTAAGTGTAACATCAGACGCATCAGACTTATGCACCACAGCCCTGCAACTTATCATGATAGCACTACTGGAGTCATCACTGACAATTTTAAATGTGAATTAATTTGGTCTTATAATAACAAATATTTTGTCACAATGTCAGAGAAATGTGTTTAAAATTCTACATTTCATTTACCTAATTAATCAATTTCTAAAGCAATATATTAATGGCATTTCTGAATTCCCTGGATATTGTGATATTAGTAGGCTACAGAAACAAATACATTTATTTTATCACTACATTTCTTTTAACTGATGTGGAACATATTTTTGACATTCTGTGTGGGACAAATATTCATTTACAGAAAAAAAATACAAATTCTATGAGAACAATGCTTCAGAAATCAGAATGTCATCAAGAAAATGCTCATCACATTCATTATTAAATAGTTTGAAAAGGATAGTAAGAAAAGGTATTCTTAATTACGATTTTACTGTCCACATTAATTTTCATCTAAGTTTAAATTATCTGCATGACTTTCACAGAGTATTTTAGAAAGTATCCCCACTTGGTTTACTTGGCATCATATCGCACTTAAGAAGTGTATTTTTTTGTGGGGCACTTTTCCAGCACTTGTTTGTCTAAGATTGCTTCCTCTGTAAGCAAATGTTTCTCTGAAGTTCGCAGACTTTGTGCTATTCTACCTGTTTGAGACAAAACAAACCATGAATTAGACGTAACACTTCCACTGGCCAGTAAGGCTGCATGATACAGCTGGATTTCCCTTTTCTTTTTTTTTCTTTTTTTTGCAGTGCAGGTTGGAATGGGAGCTATAGATTGGAGGGAGTTTGGAGCTCCTCCCTGACAGATCTGTATGGACAAAAGCTTTGTCCCTTTGGGTGTCAGGCCTGTTACGTTGACATCAGCAGTGCAGCAAACTAAGAAGAACTTTCAATCTTCTGACTAAGAAGACTAAGAAATCCAGGATGCCATTTCTGCCCCAACATCAGCAGACAGGTGGGTTTGATATCTCTGTAATTTGTTAATCTTTTGGCACAATTTGTACATAGAAACAGGAATGGAATAAGAAATCTATGTATGATCTGATTTTTATTTGCTTTGGCAGGAGTATAGTCAATTTTACAAGTCTCTGGACACTATAGAGACTGTTGAATTTCATCCTAATTATGATTGATTTTCTGATCTAGTTCATAGTATTCATGCTTTATTTTATAATATTGTCACACAAACATGAAATCTGCTCAATAAGAATACATTGTGTTAGACTGGAGATTTTGGAATATTTAGAGATTATTTTTGAAAAGTTTGTTCCAACCAAAAGGTGATAGTATCTGAGTATACTACTATGCCTAACCCTGACCCTGGGTTTGCCACCACACTTTAGCACTAAACATCTATTATTAGCCTTTTGTAAAATATGTATATTACAGGCAGCCAGGGAAACAGCCAGGTGTAAAATCTGAGAATTATGACTAATGTTTGTTGCCTTTACAGGTGCAAGGTTTCCGCTCATGTATTCATGATCATGGAAGCTTTTCTGACCAATCTGACCTTGTTGGATTTGAAATTGATCTGTTTCTGTACATGTATGTGAACATTATAAAATATTTTTATGGCTTCTTTAGTATCTCTGTTTAAGACATAGGGGGTTTTGTAGCTTAATCCAAATGTGTCTTATATGTGTCAAGGCAAAATGGCAGAATTTTAGAAATGCAAAAAAGTCCCTTAAAAATGATCAAAAAGACTACATTTTCACAAAAAAATTTAGTCAAAATAACACTAACTAATTTGCAACTTATCCACACTTCTAAGTATTGGTTCATTTATACTTACTAGTGGTGTCTTTTAGCATTCTGCCCTGCCCCACCACACCAACTCTCCGAAAGTTTCCATTGTTAACACACACACAGGAACAGACGAACCAGCAGTTAATCTGGTCCCTTCTCTCAGTGCACAGAGAGAACAGACAATATCAGCCACATTACAGGGGCTTCTGCTCACACTGCTTGATTTGAGTTGGAAGATCTATTTCGACAGGGCTTAGCCAGAGTATTTTACTTAGATACATTATGGGTTAAGCTCTGGCTGATACACAAGACTGAGTCTAAACAAAGTGAAGACTGACTCTGCCAGCGGTTTTGGCTTGTTTCCCCTTAAAATGAAGGGAAGTCTACTTGTGACCCCTCATCACAAGTTGTGCCCTGTGATGGACATGAGCTGTGAGAACTTCAACTAAACAGTTTTTTTTTCTTTTCAGATCGTTTCACTGAAGTGCTTTTAGATGTATATCGCATTTTACAAGAAATAAGCAAAGATTGTAGAAAGGCCATTGAGACTAAAGAGCTTTCTGTATCAGATGTTTTCTTTCTCATCGCTTTAAAGCAAAAGCTCCACATTTTCAGAAATATGCTTTTTCACTTTCTGGTGGAAAGTTAGATGAGATGATCAATGCTGTTCTCCTATCTGTCTGGTAAATATGAGGCAACAGCCAGCAGCCAGTTAGTTTAGCTTAGCATAAAGACTGAAAAAAAGGGGGAACCCCAACTTTGTCCAACAGTGACAAAATCTTCCCATCAAAACTTAGCACCAAGAAATAGTGCGGCAAACACTTCACACTTCAGTTTTTGCACAAATTCAACAAACAAGACATAACGTGTTAATTTGTGAGCTTTAAACGTGCTGGTAGGGGGACTGTGTTACTTATGGACAAAGCTAGGCTAGCTGTTTCCCTCTGTGTCCAGCCTAAGCTAAGCTAATCAGCTGCTGGCTGTAGTTTCATATTATCATGAAGGCATGAGAGTGTTATCAATTTTCTCATCTCACCCTCAGCAAGAAAGTGAATAATGTTGAACCAATCCTTTAATCATCCACTGACCCCCTTGTTCATTTTGAACATCACAATCATCTCACATACTAACTAACTGACTGTGTCTGTCATCTGTTACTGTCCTTTCCTTGATTTTCCTTTTTAGCTCAATGGAGCACACGCTGCTACCTGGCATGTTTATTCATCATGATCACCCACTCTGGACCAGTTACTCCGCTTACTGCCCCTCCGGTGACAACAGGCCTCCGCTCTGCTTTCTCTGCCACACAAACCAACAGTGTAGTGGGAGGCAAGCAGAGGGCAGTGACCTTCAACAGGCTCATGGTTAACATCGGAGGGGATTTCAATCCAGACACTGGTCACTTTCGCTGCCGTATCCCCGGGGCTTACTATTTCTCCTTCTCAGTGGGGAAGTTTCCGAAGAAAATGCTTTCTGTCATCCTGGTGAAGAATGGGGAGGAAGTGCAGGCTATGGCGTATGATGACTACCGCAAGAAAGGAAGGAAAGTTCAAAGCCAAAGTGTGATGATCACTTTGAAGGAAATGGACACAGTGTGGCTGCTTTTACAGCAGAGTCCTCAGTATGCTTTGTACAGCAATGCTGGTCCTTACATCACCTTCTCTGGTTACCTCATCTATCCTGACAACTCCCCAACCAGCTACATCAGCAACCACTTGGCCCCACCAGGGCTGTCCTACCCAAACTGCCCCCCTCAGGCTGATCCCCAGGTCAGAGGTCAGGCATCAGAGCAGCCACGGTCTGCCTTCTCTGTGGCACGGACATCCACACTCATGGGTCAGAGTAGCAGGCAGCAGGACAAGCCAGCTCTGAACTTTGATGTGGAGTATGTCAACATTGGCAACCACTTCAACAAAACCTCAGGCCTGTTCACCTGCCACTTCCCGGGGGCATACTTCTTTGCCTTCACTGTGGGGAAACACCCTCGTAAGGCTGTTTCTGTGAAGCTGATGACCGGAAAGGGCGAGGTGCAGGCGATGGTGTTTGATGAAGACACATCGAAGAGACGGGAGATGCAGAGTCAGAGTCTGCTGCTGACTCTCCGTCGGGGTGACAGTGTTTGGCTGTACAGTCAGCAGGATGAGCGTTATGCTGTCTACAGCAACCAGGGAAGGTACACCACCTTTTCTGGCTTCCTAATTTATCCTGAAGAAGTACCGCTTACACCCCCAAACAACCAGGACAGAACTCACTTCTAAATGTCTTCAAAAAGAAAAGAGGAAAAAAAAGAGAGAAGATAGCAGAAAAAACTCAAAATTTGTTGATGCAGAAAATCTGTAGGTTATTTGCATGAAGAAGAAAAAAACTTGAATCAGTGGTCAGTATAGAGTAAGTACATTTACTGCTTTGTTTCTTTGCATTTAAATTTTTTTTTTTAAGTAAATAATGTAATTCCAGACGTAATATTTCTTGCCAGATTACTCCACAAGATGGTGCCACATTACAATTATGGACACTAACTAGCATTCAAGAGAGTTTATTTTTGTTCTTTAAGTGCAATTAGCTGTGAAACAAAAAGAATATTCTGATTCTGTAGTAAAACACACACACACACACACACACACACACACACACACACACACACACACACATATACTTTTAAAATCAAAATTCTCTTTTGTTTGTTTATTTTACATGTAAAAATTATCATTGTATGGCATGAGGACAATTATGTAAATGCTGTAAAGTTTATTTTCTGTAAAGTGTTAGTTATAATTTACTTACTGTAAAAATGAGACTTTGACATATATCATGAATGGTGATGGTTAAGTTTAATATGGAACTTTTATATTGTGGATATACTGTATCTGAATCTGTATCTGCATGATGTTTGTGTGCATTTCAGGCTAATCTAATAAATTCATACATTTTAATGAAATAAAAAGGTTTTTTTTCATCTAAGCCAAATAATACAAAATGTTGCATTGAATACAAAGGTAAATTATGTGTCACTTAAGTTGGGTAAATAAGGAATGGGTGGATGCTACAATCTGTTACAGTATACTGGAACACATTGCTACTGCAACAACTGCAATTAGCATATTAACAAATACAGCTATTACTGCAGTAGGCTATGCCAGGTATCACAATGCTAAAGAAAGAAAGAAAGAAAAAGAGAAAGAAAGAAAGAAAGAAAGAAAGAAAGAAAGAAAGAAAGAAAGAAAGAAAGAAAGAAAGAAAGAAAAAGAAAGAAAATGAAATGGAAGAACCAAATATTCAAAATTTAAGACCATTAAGTATAATGGTACACATTAAAATGGGGCATTAAAGTGCTCAAACGCAATGTTAAATATTCTTTAATTATAGAAAATTGGGTAAAACATGCAAAAACACATTTATGGTCCTTTAACTGAGGTCCATTTGTTCTGATAGCCCACTGGAATGAAATATTAACACAGGTTTAAACATAGACATAAATAAGGCACAAAAAAACTGTGTTTTTGTTAGTTACTGTTGAAATTTATACAATTGGGAGACCGTATTTCATCAGTGAAAACCTTTTGACTATTTTAATTTTCATTATTTAGTCAATATTCTTAAGTAATTTGCACATGTCAGTTTAGTTTATCAAGATAAAGTTTCAGAAAGAGGAACAACGATCATGATTTTCCAGATGTACCAGATGATATATCTGTATGTCCTCACTGAACAGCTGTTACCTTTGTGCTGACCACTATCTACGAAAAAAAGCTTAAACATTAACTTAAACTTTTTCCCTGTTAATCAGAACAGAGACAGAACATAAAACCTTTGCATCTTTACGTACATGTAGCAAGATCTATGAAGACTGAGTTTTACAAATAAAAAATAAATGAAGCCATTATTAAAACTTAATGTAATCTAAACCTTACACTTCATATGAGCACCATCTTTGCTTTGAATAAGTTCCAGTGTTTGTACTTGCCTGACTAATCGCGCTGGGCCTTCAAGATTTTTTTACATTATGTTCACAGTAATGAGAAATCTGCTTTACCTTTGAATAGTTTCCTCTTTGTGCGGAAAACACTGCCATAAATTCAATTGCCTCTACAAGTCTGAGCTGACTAAATCGCACGGCAAATAGACATGATGATGGTGTGAGCCATGAAAAAAAATCCATGAGCAGAATAAACTCAAACAATACTCTAAACCGAGTCAATATATGACTAATGCCGTCAAGGTCAGACAACATAGAGACAAACAGCTTGTGCAGTTGGACCATGACTTTGTCTTGCAAGTTTAAATGTTCACGTTATCATCCCCAAGCTATGAATTTCTTCCCTTCTCCTGCTGTGTCACTGCACGTCCCAGATCTCACAGAGCAGCGGGGTAAATTTGTGGTCGTTCATCCTCCACGATGTGAGCATCTCTGCGTGGTAATGGTTGAGTGTTCTCAGCTCCGTCAGACGGCCCAGGAGCCGAGCGAAGTACTGAGGCTTCTGCGGGTGCTGTAGCCCACACAGCTTCCTCAGCATGTCCAGCATGGGCTCCTGAAGTCTCTCAACAGCCTGCTGATCCTTCACGTAAGGCCGATCTGGAGAAGAGAAGCGCGGACCGTGATGATAGGGTATCAACAACTGTAGGGAGATACATAAACTATGAGGATAAGTGAGATGTTGATACTGGGTTACCTGGTGTCAAGATGGTTATGGCTGTGAGGAGAGCCTGTTCCTCCTGTACCATGTGGAGTTCACCAATGCTTTTGTAAAAGTTGAACATTGGTGTCATGAATTCCTCTGATATACCTGCAGAAAAAGACAAAATGGATTTTTGGCTTCATATTTCAGTTTTCAAAAATCTTGACAGTGCATCGATACAACGCGCCTTGAGCCTTAAAAGCTCAAAAGCGGAGTACAGACCTTGGATCAGTGATAACATAAACAATGTAATGAGCTGTCTTTAAGCCTTGGTTTAATTACTTACAGTAGTTTCAGCTCATTTACGGTACCACAATAACAATGCCCTGGTTTAGATGAAAGATAAGATACAACACACACAACAGACAAACAGCAGGAGGATTGATTGATTGTTATCAACCATCAGATTCTGACTGAAGTTAAACAGTACAATTTTAAACTGACTGTAGTGAGTGTAGTCCAAACAATCTATTTAACCGCTTTTAAAATGAGCCTCTAAGATGATTACCTTTCAAAATAAGAGATAATCTGCAGGAGGAGAAGCAGGAAATGTAAGAGCAGTAGACAGAGTTTGTCTTGCATAACAGTCTGGACTTTGCACCAGGATATTAAATCAACAGTCCTCCCTGATCTGCATTATTGTTCACCTATACAGTACATTTCTGACCGAACGTTATCTACTATTCTATACAATATAATCATTTAAACAGGTGGCAGAGGTCACTTCATTCCCTGTATACCAAGATCAAATTTCATTAGCCAGTTTGTCATCTACAGCACTATTCCTTACCTATAAATGTGATGTTGAATCAATAATGACATATACACAGCAAGGCAACTAATGTTGTTTGAAAAATGTGTATTTGCCTTTTATGTTTGAAACATGTTTTCCCGTGGAACCTGAGAGTCAACCATCATCTGAAATTCAAGGTTCATGTGATAAATCCAAAAAAAAAAAAAGACTTCACAAACACCTTAGTGCAAAATACATGAAGGGCTGTCAGGGAAAATCAATGACACCACAGTTACCAGCTGGCCTCGCTGACTTCTCAATAGCTCAAACACTAACTATAAAACCCTTCAGTTAGAAATCAGAGGGTCAAAGGTGATCTATGCTCTGCTGTATTATACTGAGGTGGGTGTTACGGATAAACTGGAGAAGAAGAGGAGAGAGTGGGAGGAAGAAATGTAAGAGGTGGAAGATAAATACGAGAGCACAAACAAACACAGCAAAACATTCTAAGGCGAAGAGCAGCATTAAAAGGGAGTGAATCTGAGTGAATCTTACGTGCAAAATCTGTTCTATCTGTTCTAGTTATGACTGTAAAATGAAAGAATGGATCAGAGTCATAATGTATACTATACAAAGAGAACATTGCAACTGAAATACTTTGATTGCATAATGCCTTAACTCAGCTTTGATGGTATATTTCCTGGTCATACATTTGCGCATATTAAAATACTGTAGTCGCAGTGCAGCAGGATCTGCAGAGCCCTTCAGCACATTACAAATATCAGCTTGTCTGCTTTTGTGCTTCAGGTAATGATTCAATAATAAATGAGGATGAATATTACGAACTGCTTTCTATATGACTTCAAATGTTTGCACTCACTTTTCAAACTAGCAGAGGGTGTCTGTCTGCTCGGACACACCATTGAAGCATTCAGAAATGCCAGTGAGGCTCAGAGGGAGAGAAGTGGACAATAGCACTCTTGATGTTTTGATAAGAAACAATGGTCTCTTCAGACAGCTTTGCTCCCTTATTCTCCCTGACTGGCCTTTAGTGTGAATATCTCCTATCCCCACCATTCACACAGGCGATGCGCCAAGGGACCCAGCGACGCACACACACACCCCTGACATCACAGCCACTGTCTGTCTAACTGTCCATCCTGGTTGACATAATGACACATATAAATATACATGTAAGTGATTTTTTTTTATTTTTTTTAAAAACCACCTGTCAGTAAAGCTATTCGATATGGCACATATGTATAAATACAGAGGCGGCAAAAACAGAATATGTGAGAAAGACCTTCCCATGGCAGAAACAACCAATGTGTGTGTTTTAATCCATTAAACCCAGTGCCACAACAGCACTGGGTTTACTTTGAACGCTCTCCTTAAGCTGCAAGCATGCCCTCACACACACCTGCAACGAGTGTAACTGAACCCAGCGAGGGTGTGTGTGCATGTGTAACCTACACCGAGCCAGAGATCAACAGGTCAACACGCATCGCCCAGCTGCATCACACAGATCAGGCTGATCAATTAGTAAAGGAGGATCTGACTAGACTTGGCTGCAGGTGGGGCAACAGAGGTCATGATACTCTTGAAGGTCACAAATCAGGAGTTAATATACTGTAGTTCCAAATTCAAGAGTTACATGTACTACTACATGTATTACTAGATTTTGGATGATGAACGTTTAGAAGTTCACAGTTATTTACACTATGATAAGTTAGAAGTCAAGTACAGTACAGAAACACACATTTTTAGGGGGGATTAAGTCAGCTGACTCACCACTCTTGCGTATTCTCTCCTCTAAAACTTCTGTGTGTCCGTTGGGCATCTTCCTGCTGAAAACCTGGGCTGAGCGCAGAAACATGGCTTCCACGGCCGAACCCTTCAGCAAAGCGATCTGGTCTTCATGATCTAGAGAGAGAAAACCTGCCAGAGGAATAATACCATTCATTACAACCAGAGAGGAATAATGAAGCAACTTTTTTTAAAATTTACACTACCAGTGTGTGTACCAGTGTGTTACACTACCAATGTGTGTTATGCCTCTGGCCATCGTCTCTTATTCTACAGGATCTGCCAAAAATAATACCTGGAATATTTTTTGTAAACTCCACCAGAACTTGAACTTGACTAGTTGCCATTTCTGTCAACAGGAGGAAGTTTTCCTCTGCACTGTACTGGTCTTGTAGCTGTGGGGGAAACAACAACAACAACAACAACAGTAAATAGCAACAATAGAAACAGATCACATCATCTGAGAGGAGCAGTAGATTACACAGGCGCTGTGTTGTTGTTCTTGGGCTCAGCTATGAGGATGTCAGGGCATGTTGACAGCCCATTTCTAAGAATGTAATATTGCAAACTTTAGTAGATGAACCTCAGATAGATGTCAGCCTAGTCTGACATCTATCTGGCACACATGAGCTGCACTTACTGCTGCCAAATGTAAGCGGCTCATCTGTTAAAATGAAATTTTTGATGACAGCTACCTAAATGGATTAAAACAACATGAAGTTTAAAGAAATATGAATGTAACATACCAGTTTTTTGGCCATGTCTTGAGGAATTTGATGTCTGTTATAAGCATCTACAATGATTTTCATCATTGCCTGCTGCTCTTTGGTGAGTTCAACTTTTTCCTGGATTTAGAAAGAGAAAACAAAACCACCCGTCATCAAGAGGTGACACTGTTTATGAGACAAAATCAGTGGATTTGGAGAAAAACATCAAATAAATGTGAAAAAAAAAAAAACTGCAAACTTCCAAGACAGGTTTGACAGGCTGTGATTACCTTTGACAGTTTAGTGGTAGAGGTGACCTGTTTGCTGTCTGTGTTGTCTGTCCCCTCTGTCTCGTCTCCAGTCGACTGTCCCGGGGAGGCCTTGGTGTTCTTCCGTAGCCTTTTAGATTTACACTGGATCTCTGTCAGAAGGCCTGCCAGCAGTGATGAAGGCTTCACTATGTGTGTTGAATACCTCACAGCTCTTTATTCAACAGCCATGCCATGCAGTTATAAATGCTCATTTTCATTTATCATGAGACCATATTAATGTTGTATTAAATACTGGTACCAACCTGCACAGAAACACTGGCGAAATTCCATCATACTTTAGGGTTAGAGTAATTTTTTTGCCATTCATATTTCAACATGATATATTATATCTAGTGTAACTTGATCCTTATCCTGAATTAATAATTAACTCATCATATAACGTTTTCTATGATTGTGCATGAATGTAAGACCTTGTCATTCCTTCACATCTATATTTCTCTCTCTGCTTTGTAAATTCAGCCAAAGAAGAAACGATATATCTTCCCTCTTTGTAAAAGGCTTGAGTGGACAGTGGAGACAGGCAAGTCATCAAAGAAATAAGACATCAACCTCTGCGGTAAATTAGCATATTTCTTTTCACACTATATGACCGAAAAGCTCTAATTTGTTGAGCCCTTGTTGCGCCTGCAGGTACAGTCATTAAAGCCTGCCACGCTGCAATATTCATCACACCTTCCCTGCACTATTTATGAGCAACAGGAGTCCAGTCCATCCTCCTGCTCTGTTCTACTGACAGCTCCAAATAGACCCAATAACTAATAATCCTCTAAAGACTTCAGAGCGAGTACATTTTTCACATTTATCATTTCTGTCCTCACGTTTCCTCACAATGTGGCATGCTTTGTATTTAAAAATACCGATGACTACATTCCCCAAGAGACAAAGGCGTTAAGAAAACTTTTAAGACAAACACTCTACAACAAATTCCTTCTACTGGCACTTCATATTTCTTAAATGAAGCTTCTATTCCTGTAACAGTAACAAAAGCTGGACCTTTCCTTTGTCTGTTATGTGATATTCAATCCCCCAGTAAAATTCAACACCCCATGTCAGAATGGAAAATGAGGGTTCACCTATGCAGCCATTGCCAGCCTTTCTTGACACTACTAAATAGATAGTACAATGTGTGCATGTGATGCTGCCAATCAGTTTGAACTGATGCATGATAGTAAGTAGAAATATACCTACGATTTCACCCCTCATCGTATTAACAATAGTTTCAGCGTCCTGTCAGGCACCAGACGTCATACTCACATTCAGCCAGCATGCCCATCTCTTTGCACTTTCTTAGCCGACACTCCTGGCATTTCCTGCGCATGTACATGTCCATCTCACAGTTTCCACCGCTCTTGCATTTGTACACAGCGTTCTTGGTTATGCTCCGTCTGAAGAAACCTGAACATAGTAAAAACAAAGGCATTATCATGTGCAAGGTGCAGAGGATGCTGATACAAAGCCAAGACATTTTGTACTTTGATGTGAATATGGACGACACCGATCACATACAAACATGCAGTACATGCAGTATGTTCTGTCGGGCCACACTATAGTATGCTGGCAAATACTGTACTTAAGTGTTATTTTCAAGTAGTTTTCAAGTAACTTATACTTATTATTTTCATGTGATGCAACTTTAATCTTCAACTCTACAATGTTCCAGATTGTACTTTTATTGTAAGCTATTCCTATCAGGACACCCGTGATAGCCCCCCTGATTTTTAATGTAAAGGCTAAACATATAGAAATATTTTTGGTAAGCATGCATTGAATTTGTTTATTAAAGAATAATAACCAAGGTATGCACTGAGCAGGACATTTTACAGTTACTGTCCAAGACAAACTGTAATGGAGACACCGTTTTCAAATGACAGGTGACAGTTGATTGTGAAGAGGCGGACAGCGACAGGGAGAGAGAGAGATGACAACAAAGTTCCCAGGCTGGACTCAAACCATAGATGTTATAGTTACATGGCATACACTGTAACCACAGGGCACTCTTAATTGCTTATGCAATGCAATGGAATATTTTTAAATAATGATTCTTGATAATGATACTTTTCAGTAAATAAAGGCTCTGAATAATAATTTTACCACTGCACAGTGTGTCATGCAGATTCTAGCTTTTTAACCTTGATGACTGACAAGATATGATTATTATCAGATAGAAATAAAATTACAGCTTTACTGCACACTGTTCTAATTATGTCACACAGAGAATCCCATGAACCCAGCAGATAATGATACAGGCAGGGCAAACCACACACACACACACACACACACACACACACACACACACAGAATAACTTTGGAACAGTTATTAGACATTCTGACATACAACATTAAACACAATGACATGCATTAGCGTAACTGAGCTCAGGTTGCTCCTGCATTGTACAGCAGAAAGCTGAGAGGAAACCCAATCTGGCAGCAGTACCAGGCAGACCTGAGCCTATTCTCAGTTAAATGGCAGGACAGGCCAGCTGCTGCACTCCTGGCATTGTCCAACCTCACAGTGTGGAATTACACTCATATCCATTCACCCTGTGGTTTGGCAGGAATCACAGCAAATTCACAGTGTCATAAAGGAGGAGGAGCTGCTAAAGGCCATGACTTCACTATCACCAGGTGGATAACTTTTACATGCGGGCTGTAGAGTGCTCTTGCTCTTACTGTGAAATTCCCTTATATATCCTTTTTTCTCTTTAAACCAGCCTGAATCCTTTCTCAAGCTTGAGACGTTCCTGTCAGACCTGATCATATACATATACCTATATAAAACCTCTGGGGTTGGAAATTAAGCTAGCACAGAGGTGCCAAAAGCTGCAGTTCCTGAAATGGCCACTTGAGGCTGGCATCAAAATTTCTAAAATCATGTTTACAGACTGGTACAAAAAACTGTTTTAGTCTCTATAACTAATTCCCTACTTCATGACAACTGTACGGAGGGTGAATTTATGTATAACTCACCTGTTTAATTTCATTAAGGCTTAAAGTTGTGCATAATTGAGGGCGTAGCTGCTTTTTTTAATGACCGGTGGGTGCCGTCACAGCTAGCTAGTTTTCTGCCCTGCCTCACCTCAGCTAATTCAAGTAACTGACCGTGACCTCTCTGCCTTCTTTGTGGTGTTTGCGGATTGAGGATTTTTCATACTAATATTGGACATAAAAAATATGGCTTGTTTTGCGGTTTATTGACAAACAGAAAGTCATGAAGTCTGGGTTCTTGTACTACAGCATCGGTAGCAGTAGATAAGTACGATTAAACAATCCCTAATCTGTTTTTACCAGCAGCAGGCATATACTGAGTCATTTGTAGCCTCAGAGAATATTCATTTTAATCGTTTTAAATGACACATGTTCACATATTACTTTTCACCTGCTGCTGTTTGGACTGTAGATATGAACATACCAGTCATGGGTGGCATCTAAAAGTCAACAGTTAAAGATAGTAACATTACTTTTGCTATGTGGGCCAAATGTCACTCTATGAGTATCCTGCCAGTTCAAGCGACTGTGCCTGGATATGTACTTTAAACAGTACAAACCCAGACAAAACTTGGCTCAAATAAATACACTTTAAGAAATCTAACAAGCTGAATGAAAGTAGCTTTTTATAGAGGACACATTTCTTCCTTGTGTACAACTGTATTTTGGATAAGAGCTGAAATTATTTTCCTTGTATTCTGACAATTCATGACCAAAATGATTGTAATAATTGAGGGGGAAAATAACTGACCAATGATGAAAATAATAGTTAGTTGAAGCCCTATTTGGGATGTTTAATATCTCTGAAAAATACAATTCCTTTGAATAAAGACTAACTTAGATGTAACTTTTGCTGAACAACAACATAGCAGCCTCGACAGCCTTTAAGGGGTTATTGCAGGACTCTGGCGCATTAGACTTTGGCTCCGGGTTTGAACGGTTATGGATGGAAGCAACACTAAAGCCTTAAGCACTTCTCGCGGGAGATCCTACCTGCTCAACCCAAGGTACACAATGCAACAACAAGCATTCAAGTCTCATTCAAGTACTCTCCCTATTACAAGTCAGTGTACCATCAAAATGATTTTGAAGCTGTTGTTTGAAGGTAAAATAGTTGCATAATGTTGTTTTAACATCAGCTGCCCTTATTACAGTTACAGTCCAATGTATCAAAACACAAACTAATTCACTCTAACTATAGAAGAAATAAAAATTTACATACAGTATGTTATGATTTCAAATCTCACCTTTACAGCCCTCACAGGTGAGAGCGTTATAGTGGTATCCAGAGGCTTTGTCTCCACACACAACACACAGTTCCTCCCCTTTGACCCTCCCAGCTTGAGACATGTGCCGCATCCTCTTACACACGGTAGGCACCACAGCAGACGTCTCCTCTATCTCAGCATCATAGCTGACCTCCAGGGGTCCTTTCCTTAGTTCATATATCCCTGTGTGTGAGTACCATTCATCTCCATTGTACTGAGGGTAGTAGTTCTGATTGGAGTAGTATGGTGTGGAAGACATGGTTGGCTCCATGGATGGGTACTGCATGCTGGGGTAGTTGGTGAAGGGTAAGAGGTCGGGATCCTGCAGGAGGGGGCTGCTGTGATCTGCCAGAATATCTAAGACAAGAAAGAAGAGGAGAACAATTAAACATCATGTAGAGGCATTTGAACAAAAATAAATAGATAAAAGAGAGAGAGAAAAAACAAATCATAAATCAATGTCGATTACTCTCTTTTTCAGACTTGCCGTAATTTATTCATTTTTTTAGCCACTTGGGGACAGTGTAACAAACAGTGGCTGAACTGTGTCTTTGTGCTGCTTGATGCTGGACAGTGAGTGTACAGTGTATTTATCTGGGCATTTTAGCTGAAAACAGCTGTCCTGTGCAGCTGGAAATGAAGATACTGAACCAAAACTTTAAAGTTGAAGGCTATAAAATCAAAACACTGATGAGTCTGCTGATGATTATGTGTAGGAACATCACTACATGTGACACCTTTCACATTACAGGTCGACCCTTACAATCTATAACACTGTATCCTTAAAATTTTCAGTTTTGATAAGAAAAAAAACTGCAGAAGCTCGTTGGAGTATAAACTGGCTCAGCAGTAGGCAATGCACACAACGCATACTGTAAAGCAATAAATGATTAACGACTCGCTTGCACAGCACACTGTGTCTTTTAGGATGACATGCAACTCTACTCCAAACAAGTTGGCACTTTTGAAACTGATACAATAATGTTAATGGGATCCTACTGTTTCTTCCCCATGACTGATTTCCTAAACAGGCGTAGTATATTCATAACATAACATTTCCTTTAAAAACATCTGTGGTGTGATAAGTACAGTTTCAAATTGTAGTCCACGAGAATCATCCGTCAACTGCACTGAAATTCTTCTCAGATGCTCAAATCTGTCATTAAAACAAGCGGACTGTAAACTATAGGTAACACTGACCTCTTGAAGACTTGGTCTGGACCATGGCCACCTCAGTGTGACCAAACACACAGAATACTCAGAGATTTTACTCTCTGATCGCCTGACAGCACAGCTTGGTTTTGTAGGTGAGTCTTTCCTTCATGCCTGACTAAAAGAATCATCTTCCATTTATTTCTTCTAATTCAAGGCCATCCTCTGAAGACGTGAGAATGGCACATGAAGAACTAAACTACTTGGCACTTGCTTGAGAAATCCCAAGGGGAGCAAAGGTTGGTACAGCTACTCATTAACCACAAAGTCGCCTTTCTTTACATCATTACAAGTAGCTGGCTAATATGTGAATTCATTTTCAGATTTGGGCAATGGTTCCAGCTGACTGCTACATTTTCATTTTGTTGAATTTGCTTTTGAATTGTCGGGTGTTATACTGACAAGTGTTTCTGTTACTCCACCCCATTTATATCAATGAGGGTAGGTTGAATAACAGAAATCAAGTTTGTCTGGAAACTGCTTACAGTAACAGGCATCTATTACTGTATTAGTTTTCTCCTTTTGTGATTAGGTGTCTCTATGCTTTTGCATTGAATGGATTTCAATGAAATATTTTACAGACATTCATGGTTCCCAGAGGATGAATCCGAGAAATTGTGGTGATGCCCTGACTTTTCCTCCACCATGAGGTTGACATTTGTGGTTTTGAGTGAAGTATCTCAACAACTACTGGCTGGATTGCCATGAAACCTTGTACAGACATTCATGAATGGTAATAACTTTGGTGATGTAATGATTGTTCATCTAGCATCATAATGTGATCAAAATTTCAGTTTGTCCAAATCTTAGTCAATACTGGATAAATAAAGCATCTATCTATCTATCTATCTATCTATCTATCTATCTATGGCACCCTGTTCCCATCAGACTCCGGTGTGCTTTGTATTTTGAGCAAATTACCAAATTTTAGCATGCTAACATGCTAAACTACGATGTTGAACATGGTAAACATTATACCTGCTAGCATAACATCATCATGTTAATGCTACACTGTGAGCATGTTAGCATGCTAATGTTAGCATTCAGTTCAAATCACCACAGTGTGATAGTGTTGTTTTGTCTTTCTGCGAACTAGTTCCTGCCGAGTAGACTTACCAAACAAGTGGGAGCTCTCTGAGATGGAGAATTCATCATTGGGTGGGATTTGCAGCGGTCCCACCACATTGATGTCGGGGCCCACCCACTCATTCATTCAGGAGGGTCGTCAGGCACCAACTCAGACAACACAGGTTGGACTGGGCCACAGAGTTGTAGTAAGCCTCTGTTTACTTCTGCAACAAGCATAGAAATAGTGTGACTTGTGGACCATGATGAAGATCTCCTGAGCACCCTTATAGGTCTGCAGGATCCTCTGAAACCTGCACCGCAAAGTAATTAAACATCAGCCTGGGAGTCTCTACAATGATGCACCTGACAGGTTTCCTCTCCCACACAGGGATGACATGTTCGGTAGCTGCCTGCAGGGAGATGGGGGATGAAAGTCAGGCCACTACAAGGCCTCCCTAAGAGCAAGTCTTTTCCTTCTATGTCCTGTCAGAGCAGTAATTATATATCCTGTCTCATTTCATATTCAAGTATACATTATGTCATTAGCGCTCACTTGCCAGGATGTATCACGGGATCAGTCTGTTGTCTTTTTTCATGTAATTCTACTAAACATTTTGTGTGCAAACCTTCAGTGTTTATATCTAAAGCTCATTTAACAATATAGTAAACCTTGACATGCTTGTAAACTATCTCATGAATAACAGACATGTTTTTAAACTTGTCCTCAGACTTTCTGGTTTCAAGGCCACAACATGGTCAACATGTGAAACATTACTTTTATAGCCCTCACCTGCTACATTTTTTAATTAACTCAGTGTAATTTCCCCTGAGATAAAAAAAAAAAAAAAAAAGCAACCCACAAGGATTCAGAAAGCTCCAGTCCACACTAACAGCCCACACAACAGCCAAACATACCTCTTTACCCGTCAAATACAGAGGCTCACCACTGGCTCATAAGAAGTCATCGGTTCACCAGTCAACATGAAGTATGTTCACACTCCATTTCATAGGTCTTACCTGATCCTGGTCCCTGGTCAGTTAATGTTGAATTCCTGCCTGGTAACAGTTTTCTTGTTTCTGATATCCACACTGAGAGCTACAGCTCCATCATTATTAGCTCATGAAGTTGCTTGTGTCTGGAC
The DNA here is from genome assembly GCF_002260705.1 of Seriola dumerili. NCBI lineage: Eukaryota > Metazoa > Chordata > Actinopteri > Carangiformes > Carangidae > Seriola > Seriola dumerili. Next base: position 6,735,875 of record NW_019174474.1, read on the forward strand.
TCCAGTGAGAGCATGTGAGACCAGTTGAGGTCAGGGAGAGGAGGAATGGTGGTTATTAATTAAACTGTTCATTCCTGTCCACCCGCCACCCCCCCACCCCCCCCAAAAAAATCTCTCTTTATCTTAACAAGACAAGTGGCTGCCTCATGAATTCTCCAGCAGAACAGGGTCAGACATGCTCACACACAAACACCACATGGAACGTGGAACATACATCCAGTCATTAGCATGATGCAAACATCTGGAAGGAGTCTGAGCAATCTGAGCAGAGGAGCTGCAATCAGTCCAGTAGTTTATGTTTTTTTTTTATCTTTGAGTAAAAAGGATCATGGTGGGATTTTGTGTGAAATTATCTTTTGACTGTTCTTTTAACTAATAACGTTGTACTCATAATGTTTTCATAAGTACAAAAAATTGAGGTTATCATAGAAAACCTCTGAAAACAGACTGTGTGGAAATCGTTGCCATTTGTCCTTGAACTGATCAAAGTCATTTTATCGTGTCACTACAATGTGCGGTGCCAGCTTACACCAAATTTGTTTATATTGGCACCTTCATACCTCACTGTACCTGGTTTGTTGTCTTTGTTTACTCTAAGATCAACATGCTCACAGAAATTGAAATCCCTAATGTCTTTATTATCCTTAATTTGGCCAAAAATAATAGTTTAATCATTGATGGGTTGTTGCTCCATACAAAGAGGCCCTTCTGAGTCAACAGACAGTCTCTCTGAAATAAACAGAACCTTTGCCATTGGCTGTTTGTGGACTATGTGGTCTGTGTTTCATAGCATGTGAGGAATGAGCTGGCAGAGATGGCCTCTGGGAAGAGAAAGACACAACTCCACTGAACATATTCAAAGTTACACGTGCAGAAGTCCATTTTAAATATCTTTCTCCATTTGGTATAATGAGGACCAGAACAGATATTAGGTGTTGGTTTGGTTTGGGCTTTTGTCTTTCCTTTTACCTTGGTGTTTTGTTACTCATTCAGAACAGGAAGGTGTAAACTGTTGTGAGTGACGTGCACATGAAATACTAGAAACACACCCAGCAAAGTGACATAACCAGCCACATGCTCTCAAGGACTTACAGGCACCGTGAGGATGTCTGTGACCTTGAAATCTTTCTTCGGCATGCAAGAGGCAATAATCATTAGACTTTTCATAAATCACAAAAAAAAGCATTATTTATAAGTGTTAAATATGTGTATTTCAGTACTCCCTGACAGTTTGGAGAAGCAAGTTTGATACTGGCTAGAAATATCCTGTTCAGTAATTATCTTCTGTGGTCAAAATGAAGCAGGCGCACGAAGACAGATAAGACAAAGGATGTTTACCACAGTGTGATGGGAAACAGAGCGGACTTCAGAATATTTAAAAATGGCTAATTTAAGCACACTAACATAAACAGGCAGTGTCAGAGACAGCTTATACTGTGACATAGTTAGAGGAGATAAGGAGAATGTAATTTGTATACATGCCACACTGTGCCTTTATGACAGCTATGTGTTAATGATTTAAGTGAGAAAATTCATTGTAGAGGAGGAGACAAAAAACAAAACAATAAAAGCTTTACTATACTGTAGAGTGAGAGAGCACAAGAGTGTTATAGTATTTCTTTTCAGCTTGTTTATTTCTTTCTTTGTGGCTCCAGGGATGGCAGTGTCCACCGCTGATTCAGCCTGAAATATCTCAACAACTGCAGTTTCCATTAAATTTTATACAAGACATTCATGGTTGCCAGAGGATGTAGCCTGCTGACTTATCCCCAGACTTTTCCTCTAGCGCCACCATGAGGTCAACATTTATGGTTTTGAGTGAAATCTCTCAACAACTACTGGATTCATCCTGAGACATTTAGACATCCAGGGCTAATTAGCAAATGTTAAAAGGGGTAAACATTGTACCTGATAAACATAAATCAACATGTTAGCATCGTCAGCGTGAGCATGTTTGCATGCTAGCATTAGCATTTAGCCTGTACAGCCTCATGGAGCCGCTAGCATGGCTGTAGATTGCTCAGTCTTGTTTTCCATTATACAATCTGTAATTTGATTATAAATGATTTTCATAATTTTTTTGAATAGTTTTTTCAAGTTACAAAGTAAGATGAAATGGTGAATAACTTCATGCATGTTACTCGTAGAACCTCTTTTTGGATTTTATGCCTCTAAACAATATTAGAAGATTAGAAATGTAGTTTATTTCATCTCTGGTGTGTTCAAGTAAAGTGCAAATCAAATCAATGCTCTCTCCTCTTCTTTAGCAGTAATGATAAACAGTGTGAATTTCCTAAACTCTTTTGTGATCAAAGTGAAGAATTCCCCTACATTATTTTTAGAAACAAACTGGGTCTTCATGTATCAAACACTGAGAAGTTGCAAAAAGACAAACACCAGAGGAATAAATAGAGTTTCACTAAATGCTTCACGGAGTAACATCAGCACTGAACTCACCAGCCATTTCATCTCTTTATGAGCTCAGAGCGCTATAAATAATGAAGCTGATATAACGTTGGAAGAAGTGGGCTACCTCACAAATGGAACTGGTGATCTGCTCAGACAAAGAAGAGCGAGCGAAGCAGTGACAGAATGCAATCATTCAGCAACAGCAAATACATACAAGCAAAAAAAAAAAACAACAACAATAAGGCTCGTTACAATAACACTGTGGTCTGCTGTCAAACCCATTATTACATTCCAGAAGCACGTCTCTTTTCACGTTGCATAGCTGACACAAAACATGTCAAAAACTGTCCATGTGGTTCAAAGTAAGCTACATAAGGATCAGTCAGCGTTTGCTTGCACAGATGGAGAATGGTCAGCGCAGGTTGGACGAAAAGTAAAGTCTGGTTTGAAAGCTGATATGTGTTTCTCATGTGTCTTTAACACAGCACTAGTTGGTCCATAGATATTGGTCAGGCGTTTGCTTTCTATTGTATTAAGCACACTAGTCTACAGTATATGTCAGTGTAAATAAAATTTATTGTCCAATTTCTGGTTTTATTATGTATTGGTTGATGTTTCATGGGTTTTAATAAAATTGTGTTTGATTTTAGCATTTTGCCTTTTTTTAAAGTTGTGTTTCCATATGATTTTTTTTCTGCAAACATTATAGTACATTACAGTTAAAGTGGTGAAAAAGAGCAGCCTTGAGGTACATATGATGCTGCTTTCTCTGCCACTTCTCCCATGTTTCTGACATTTCCAGGCTGGTTATGAGTGTTTGGGAACTCCGGTCTCACTGGTACCGGTCCTGGTAGTCCCCATTCCCGCAATGTTCCTCCTCTTCTTGCATGGTTACGCCTCTCTTCTTTTTCCAGCCCTGTTTTCGACCGGATGAATTGTCTGCTGTTCCATAACTCTTTTTGGGAGCCATCATGTTCTCACTGTTGAGCTCTGACTCTTCAGCCAGCTCGTCCTCATCAATAATGCCACATTTATCCTCGCTCGTGCTCTCGGGGTTGGCCCAGTCCTGCTGCTCTCCCGAGGCAAAGATAGCGTAGAAGATGACCCCTGAGTAATGCACCATGGCCGCAATAACAAAGACATTCTGCCACTCCAGACGAGTCTGTGGGGAGACGAATATAGTCGATGAATTTCCTGTCAGAAGCAGACTTACAGATCTTTCAATGATGTACCAGTGAGGCAATGATGTAAATCCTCTGAATTACTTAAGGCATTGAACATACTACAGCTGCAATGTGTATAATAAATTTTACAGCACTATAAATTATTAACAATAATTTTTGATAGGTGCAAGATTACACACAGCAGCTCTGTGTTTCATCAAAAAGCAAACCTACTCATATTTTATACATGTAATGGAGGAAAACCTCAGTGAAGCACATCGTTTCAGTGCCTGGTAATTTTTTTTATATATATGTACAGAGGGGCTGGGAATGGCTTTACACACATATACACACACATAATTAGACATAAATAAAAGAATTTCAACAGCATATGAGATGAACAAAGGCCATAAGCAAACATGTTCAGATACAGTCAAGATAAGAAAACTGTTTATGAGCTACTGGTGAAACAACTAAGAAATATATCTTAAAATTCTATATATGTAAACGTGTAACAATCACCTTGTGTTTAGTCAAAGCTCCAACAATCAGGGGACACACCATTCCAGACAGCGTTCCCACCCCGTTAGAAATTCCCATCAGGATGCTGGCATAGCGAGGAGCGATGTCCAGATGATTGACGTTAAAACCTAACGACCACGTTCACAAATAACAGTACTCGATTACTGTGAGCAGTGTCGAAATCCTCTTGACTTCAGGACTTTTGAATATTTTGTAAAACTGAACATGGTTTAGTTCCACATGCACATTTCGATTTTTTTTGTTGTTGTTGCCATGACAACAATCTATAAAATATTCAGGAGAAGGGCCTGTGTGAAGACTTGGTAGGCTAATGCATGTCTACTGCATCACACCCAAAGGAAAAAGTAGTACTGCTTTTAAATTTTTAGACTTTCATAATCTGGAACAGAAAAAAATCACAGCTGCAACATTCTGTGCATTTAAGTATTTCAAATAACTCATGTTTCAAACTAAACCCTCATGTTTTTGGTTTAGAGTCAAAATAAAAATCTAACATTTCAGATCATATACAGATTTTTCTTTGGTGCAGATGTGGTATTACCTGAGATGGCGAATCCACTGAAGCCTACAGCCAGAACTAGGAAGGAGATGGCGACCCCTCGAGTGTGAGAAAACCCAACCACCAGCAGCAGAGAAGCCTCCATCCCAAAACCTGTGAAAATACAGGAAAAGAGAATGTGGGGCATTGGTGGCTATAAGAAACGAGATCATGTACACCAAGTAATTGTAAGAAGTGAGGGTGAGGTTACAACAAAGTCCTGCATAATTCCTACAGGACTCGTTTACAACAGAAACATGTTCCTGGGGGACATTTTTGTGCACTACACTGTCATGTTTTTGATTTTTTTTTTAAACTTTTAATGTATTTTTTGAAATTTACAGAAACATATATAGCAAAGGACATAGCTGACAAAAGAATTAAACTTAATTTACCTTTAACTGAATTTTTTAAAACTTAAATTTTCTTATTTCCCACCAATAGAAATATTTTAGCACGAGCTAAAGCTAACAAAGCAATGGCTGATGAGATGTGGAGCAAACAATTAACATTTTACTTCTACTACTGGAGGAAGTTTATGATTTGGGGACACTATAATACAATAAAAGCAGTTAGTGAGTCTCTTTCCAAGGTCAAAATAAAGAATCACAAATGTGTTGCTTTCAGTTTACTATGACGTACCTCCACAGTTCATGAGTTTCCTCACATTTGTGGTAGACATGATTTTGTTACTGCGTAAGAAGTCAGCCAGCTGTCCTCCAATTGGAACCACGATTGTCATCACCATGTGGGGGACAGCAGACAGGATCCCCACCTGTCAGGGGTTCACACATTCAGGAGACAACAAAGTAACTGCGATGAACAATCTCTCTTTATGAATATTTCTCATTGTCAGCTGAATTGCTGTAGTGACACTGTGAGACCAACCTTGCTGATGGGAAATCCAAAGACTTCCTCAAAATACGCCGGCTGGCTGATGAGGAGCAGGTAGAAGGTCCAGCTGCGGCAGAAGTTGGCCACGATGATGGCATAGACAGGCATGGAGGTAAAGAAACGACGCCACGGAGTCTTGAATTTCTGTGATTGGGAGACGATGAAATGATTTTAAAAAACCTGCACAGCCATCCAAGGAAATTGGCAGCACATTACATGTACACACCTCAGTTGCACTAAGTTGCTGCATTGTTTCACCGATGGTGGACTCGATGTACATCCTCTCCTCGTCTGTGATTGTGGGATGTTCAGCAGGACTTCCATATGCCAGCAGGAGCCACAGGACATACCATATGATCCCAAAAACACCTTTTCATGAAAAGACAGCAACAAAAAAGTGAATGAATTCTTACACGTACACTTAAAGATGTTCATCTTTGTAGTGAAAGCTTTGTTAAGAGTTACAGAGCAGCTCAAGGGCAGACTAATTAAAAGAAGCCCACACCTTCTCTGGACCACAAGAGTTTTCATTATGAAAATGAAATGAGCGAGGTGTGAGTCACAGAGCCCAGACAGGAAAATGCTAATTTACATCAATAAATCATGAGATTATATCACAGAAGAACCAGAGTACATTTTTATTAAAACACGTTGGGCAAAGTATGAATTTTATGCGAGTTTTAATCAATTTAATCAAACTCAAAAGCACATTCAGATAACACTTATTGTGCAAAGCATACAAAGTATAACTGCCACATAGCAACGTGCCAGTCAAGGATTAAGAAAAACACTTTGCACGACGCTAAGATGACAACTAGTTTATTTAATGACTCAACAGGTTTATAAGTTGTAACTAATGGCTTATTAATGGCTTACTAATGCTTTACAGATCTGTTATAAACCATCCTCTGGCTGGTGTCCTTTCTATTTGGTACTAATGTTGGTAATCAATTAATAGATCCTTGTTCCCCAATAAGCCAACATGTCTGCAGTAATACATGTTAATAAGTTGGTAATGAATGGATTATTGTCCAGAACTCTACAGGTTTTTTCCAGAAGGTAGCTTAAGTGGTCCAGAGGGTCTTCCTGTTGAAAGACAAGTGTCCTGCTGGATGATAAACCACAGAGGAATTTTTCACAACCTGGCAACTCAAAAGTTGTTCTTATTAATGGCTTACAACTTATTTATAAAACAGCATGATTCATTGACCATTAAATAACCCATTAGTTAAGACTTTCTAACTGTTGACAAAGAGTGATTTATGGTATGGTGGTACCAAATGAATTTATTATATATCGCCTTTTTAAAACGAACTACTACGAACTAATTGCAATGTGTTTTAACCTCAGCTCTAACACTATTGGCAAAACACAGACATCCCTAACACAACATCCTAAAAAAGGCATTTGTCTATGACAACACACATGTTTATGAACTGTCAGTGCTTTTAAGTTTGGCTGTTTGGTTTTATTCCAGAGGCTTAAGACGGCCAATGTGTATAGATTAACAAATTATTTACACCTTTTGGCATATAACGTGTGTTCGTAGTATTGGACTCTGTTGGTGACTGTATTGGCAGCAGCCTCTCACTTTTGGATTAAAAAAAAAACAAAAAAACATTACTTACACTTTTTTCCATTTTTTCATAGAACAATTTTTCACTTTCACATTATTCTTATGTGTGTGAATGAAGTGTTATTTTATGTTTGTGGTGTTCGTTCAACAATCAGCCTTACCATAGATATAAAAGACAGAAGACCAGCCAACGTACTGAACGAGTACTCCAGCTAAAGGCATGGCGATCACTGCTCCTGCATAGGATCCTGGGAACAATGGGTGTCAAATTTCAATGCCAAGGTATTATTATGCCAGCAGTAACATAGGATCTCAGTGATAATTATCTAAATGTATTTCAGATAGAAAAAAAATATATATGTTGTTTATATTTACCTTCACTAGTTTGCATATTATAAACAACTGAAATAAATGAGTCATAGTGCGTTCAATCGAACAAAAAACCTGCACTGTATAGTGATGAAAATGTGATAAATAAAAAACACATATGTTTAATTGAAAAAAAATGCTGTCAAAATGAATCACTGGCACTGCCTTGACGGAAAGGGTGTTTTAATGTGTTTTCTATTATCTGACAGATTCATGAACACTGTTGTTTTGAATAGAGCAGAGAGCATGAGAGTGCTTTTGGACAGTAAGCAATGTGACGCTTCATTTAGGTGAATAGATGGAGGAGCTCCTTCATAATACGCAGGTGAGCCGTGTTCATTTGCAGACAATGTCAAGAGGGTATTGATGCATGGGTTGTCATGGCACCAGTTTAAAGTGCAGCGTGGTTATTCTAATTTCAGGACGGACAGCAGTGGACTACATCTGCAAAACAAAATAAGCTCTCTCGTGTCCATTTGCTGACCAGCCCCACTCTAACTTATAAGGGGTGTGTGAACTGAACAAATAGGATTTCTATCATTGTGTCAGTCAGTTTGGGAGAGTTTGTGGATTGTTCTGTAGCACAAGACAAGACTGACAAGACTGACAAGAGGAAACGGAGACATCGCTCACCACAGAATGAGGTGGTGGCCAGTCGACTCCGTTCAAGAGGTGGCGCCCATTTGGACCACATCCCATGACATGCTGGGTAGGTGACACCCTAGCAGGGACACGATGTGGAAGATGGCAAAGGTCAAAGTTTGACTGGAGAGGAAACCTGGGGTTTATCTGCTTTAGAGGAATAGTTTGAGTCTTTTGGGAAATACGCTTATTCACTTTTTTTTGACAATAATAGATGAGAAGGTTGATACCTGTCTCGTATCTGCACAATGAATAACATGTTGCTCATTTACAGAGAATTATGTGCCAGGCTACTTCTTGGCAGGGAGCAGTGAAACAATCCCACATATAACTAGATAACTAGATTTTGTGACCAGGTTGTTTTCAGACTTTATTATAAGCTAAGCTAACCAGCTAGTGACTTTAGCTTCACATTTATCATACAGACATAAGAGTGGTATCGATCCTCTCATCTATATCTCAAAATCCCAAATGTTAAACTATTGTTTTACGTGAATCAGTGAACTTTTTATTTTTTCTTACCTCCACTAAGCCCTGCAGGATGCGAACAAACATGACGCAACCGTAGTGGACCCTTGCTGCTGATGGGATGAACATATTCAGCACTGATGTCAGGAAAATTGCAGCCCCAAACACCCTGTAGAAAAACAGCAATGTCATCATTTTGTGTAAGAGAGAAGAGGAGGTAACGTCAATATCTACCTGTATCACTTATAGATTTAAAGGAATAGTTTGACATTTTGTGAAATGTGTTTATTCACCGCAGCCAGCAGGCAATTAGCTTAGCTTAGCATAGAGACAGGAAATGGGGAACAAAGCTAGCCTCTCTCTGCCAAAGGGTAACAACATCTGCCTACCAGTGCGTCTACAACTCATTAATCAACACGTTATATCTCATTTGTTTCATGTGCACTGAAACCAATGTGTAAAACAGCGCTGTATTGCCATTTGCCATTTCACATGCACCAAAGTGTGTGTATGTGTTACTTGTGCTGGTAGGTGGATTATGTTACTTTAGGACAGTCTTCCAGTCTTTAAGTAATCTTAAAATAATTTCAAGGAGATCCTTATTTTTTCCCACTTATTAATACCACATTACCCCGTAAATTCCAGGGAGCTTAACAAGAATTAGTTGTTTGTTTTTAGAAATGACGGACTCCTGCAATAATGCTTTTAGTGCCAGACTGTTGTATATTGTGATATTATTCAGGTCTGTCAGTAACAGGTAAAAACACAACAAACACATGCGACCCAGTGTCTGAAATTAGATGTCTAATATTGGCAGGCAGTATATCTCCAAACATCTGACGGTCAAAGCATCTCTTATAATGAGACAGATCTCACACCTCTGCCTCTGCCATGGACTGAGATAAAGACATCCCTTTCAATCCACAAGTTTCTGCTTCATCACCACGGTGCCACTTAGCTCCCTTCTCTTTTCTCCTTCACCTCATCCCCCCTTCCTTCTCTTTTTCCAAAACAGCGTGTAAGTGACACTTGTAATATTCCAGTGGCTGGTGTTTCAGAAAGAAATCAGAGGCAGGATCTTTCATTATTAACTCTGTCAGTGGTGTGTCCTCTTTTCCTGTGAAGCTTTTATTACAGGATTGCTATCTGCTCCATCAGCACCGCTCACCGCACCGTACAGCTTTAACCCTTTAACTGCATGGGCTGAGGAGGCGCGTCTTTCTTCATGTGATCCTTTCTTAACATAGGTGGCCAGACCTGCAGCAGCCATGACTTAGACTAATCCGTGATTAAAAAAAGTCAACAACACACAGAAACCATCATCTGTCTCAGCACACCTCACATGCAACATCAAAGAGTTTCTGTCTCCTTATCAACAGCATCACTTTTCTCTGCAGTTTTTCTGGGGCTACGACCAACAATTACTTTCAGCACTGATTAATCTTTTGGTCAATAAATTGTCAGACACACTGAGAACAGTTATGAAGTCATTAAGTGTGTGTGTGACCTGTTGGCAGAGAGCTTGTTGGAGATGAAACCACCAGGGATTTGAGTGACGATGTAACCCCAGAAGAAGGAGCCGTGGATCAGTCCCACAGTCTCTGGGTCCCAGTTAAACTGAGCTTTCTGATAAAGGGAAAGAAAAAAAACATCTTTCATAGGAAAATGAACAATTTTAAAAAATAAAACTTAAAAAAAACAGATCACCCTCATTTTAAAAATTCAATGTTGAACTCAGAAGCAATAAAAGCACTGTCAATTCGATACACAAAGTTTTTTTTATTACAAGTGTCCGGGGTTTTATCATTTACTAAGTTTTATCATCGAACAGCATTCATTTAGTATTTTGCCAGTATCCCAAATACATCCCCAAAAAGTGTTAATTATAATGGCTAATCTACAATTTAGTCTTTTTCTGTATTGTCTTATGAGGGTATTGCAAGCAACAAGAAAAGAAACATACATACTAAAAAATCTTAAACAGTCAATGACCCAAAATCCTCCAACTACCTGAAGCACTGGAGTCCCATTGATATAGACAGTGTTGTTGTTCACCATCTCAACAATGGCCACGCCAAGATTGCACCGAATTCCAAAGGAGATGCAGAAACCCAGTCCGCTGAGGATGGCGATGATGTAGCGTTTAGGGAGACCGCCACAGCTGCAGTCCAGCAGCGGGGCAGGACGTGTTGCTGATGCCACTGGACGCCCATCCTCCGTCAGTTCGATGTTGTCCTCTTCTTCTACATTGCTACCATCTATTTTCCTATGGAGCAAATAGCAAGAAAAAACAGTCAATTGTTATCTGTTAAGCCTGAAGTAAAACTATTTATCTTTATCCGTATTCTTCCTCTACTTTCAGAGTCCAACGTACCTAAATTCTGTGATATTTTAAACAGAATTTGTCTGCAAGTCATATAAGCATGTACAGAATGTGGTTCTGTGCAATATTCACATGATAATGTCCTATCCTGTTGCTTTTGTCCGTAACAGTAACACAAGTCTCTCCGCTCACTTGCAGAGGGCAGGAGGTGAAGCCAAGACACACGACTAAAAAGGTCACAGCACTGCTATTATCAGGTTGCTTTCAGGTAAACCGCCCTTTTCCACAAACCCAGAATCCATCTGTTTCCCTGTCTCCCTGCTGCCATGAACTGCGTCCATCTACCTGCAGAAGCAGATCTTCACTGGAGTTCTCCTCCAGCACATTAACAAGAAACTGGGATCAGATTTTGTGGACTCGAATCATTCTCATGTCATATTATGTATTGTGGAATAATACACTGATCTGGAAAAGGAAGTATTCTTACGGACGGGACAGACTGGTGTTGTGTGTGCCTGATGGTTATCTCTTCTTTGTTAAAATTATGAGTTATGAATACAGTCTGTCTGATATTAGACTTAGACGTGAGTCTAAAAAGCCTTAAATGACAGCGCAGATACAGAGAACCAAACTGGATATCAGTATCGTGGAGCTGATTATGGACACTGTTAACCTTAATCTGTCGCTTCTGTCTTTGAGAGTACAGTACGTTTAGTAGATATCTCTTGCAGAACAGATGCATCAAACATGGGTGTACGTATGTGGAAAAATTGTCAAAGAAAGGGTACAGTAATCAGAAATTCACATTCAGCACACGACAGGACAGTGAAGCAGGGTTAAAAGTTACTGCCTGATCACTAACTTCATGTGCTCAGGTTTTAAAAAGTGTTGTCAGTTGGTGCATCAACCAGAAAATGGCTGAAACATATGGACAAAATCATGCAGCCTTCCATGAGTATTTTATGTTTGAGTGTGTTTTATATTAGGGCTTTTTCTTCTCAATTATGTCGGTGTTTGTGATGTTTGGTAGCACAAGGATCAATGTAAAGCTATTCACTTCACATACTGTATCTTAAAAGTGCAAGATGAAAAGCATGACATACATTTTTTGCACAGAAACAAATGAAAAAATGTATCTCCAATTGATTTTTCTTTTTTGTCTCGGCCAAGACTAGAGACTAGATCAGATTGTTTCACCTGACATGAACTTGGATTAATGGGTTATTTAATTAATGTCCCATGTTGTGATCCAGAAATATAACTTTTGTAATCTCTTTTGCGCTCAATGAAAAATTATTTACACGCATGAGAAAAAAAAGTCATATAGTTATTTTCAAAATCTATACTGTGCTCATTCTTCCTCATCTTATTGTTAATAATGATAGTAATAATAATAAATCTATATTAAGCAACAGCAAAGACATTTTCTTTGCCATGTTCCACAGGTTCATAATGTAAATCACCGCATTCCCTTTCTACCAGAAAAAAAGTACACATTAATTATACATACACAAATCTCATTTCCCAGGAAATTGCCTACTTAGTGCTTTATCTCTTAAATGACAACAATCTCCCTTATATATGGAGGCTCCGAGCACCACACACATCCTTTTGTGAAATATGTATCAGATATGAAATATGTATTAATGTCTTAAAATAAAATCTGTGATTACATCACTGGCATTGCCTGGCAAGCACAAGAATCAAATATTTATTTATCACCGGGATCTCTGAGAACACGTTGGATTTAATGTTCTCGCTTCCAGGCTCTCTGACAGTAGATATTTCAGCCTCTTAGTGGAGCGAGCTTATTTAAAAAAAAAAAAAAAAAAAAATCTCTACCATGAAAACAATACATGGTCTGCAAAGCCTGAGCTTATTACATGTAGTCCAAGGAGTGTAGTTCAAACACCCTGCACACACAGTCTTCCCACCACTCTCCACGCAAACCTGCTCACCTTTGTAGTTTTCCCAGAGAGTCGCCCACAGTATTCTTCACTTCTTCCTTCCCAGGCTTAAGCACCTGTTCCTTCAAACCTGCTAACCCACCAAAAGGCATTTTCTGGGTTTTTTATCTCAAAACAGTGTCTGGATACCTCACTCGCACTCTTTGCTAAGAGACAGGGGGAGGGGGGGGGGTCCACTAGAAGCTGTTCTTCATCCTCCCTGAGTTTGTGGCACCGGTGGTTGGCTCCACCTTTTAGTGGTGCCGAGGGTCCCTCAGAGGTAACACAGACTTTCTTCTCCACTTGTCAGAGATGATTCAGAGAAGAGCTGGAGGGAGGATGATGTTGAAGTAGTCCTCCGTCCAAAGTACCATGCAGTGAGAGCCTCAGGAGCTTGTTTAATCTCCAGAAGCTCCATCCAATACTGATAAGTAAGGAGGAGAGCAGATAAAAGTGTAGAATCCAGTTTTTACCCTCTAGGCATTGTGAGTCCTCTTTGTCTGCAGCTGAACTGAATGATCCACGTAGATCTCCTCTCCATCTCATATCTCATCCATTCCTGGTGAGGAGGGGCAGGTGTAGCTGATTTTCCAAAACCCAGCCCCTTCCTTTACACATCATCATCATCATCATCATCATCTTCATCGTCACCATCGTCAACTCCACAGCACCACCCCTTCGCCTAGTTAGGTTCATCTGATAGCAGCCCACTGGGCGAACAATCAAATATGCATGAGCCTGACAAGTTGCATTGAGGAGAGACGGGAGGAGCTGGACGGCTGTGGTGTAAAATGTGAGCAGGTGAAACCTAAGACAGAGCCATCAAGTTCCAGGTTTACATTCCTGTTCTCAGCCAGCTTTTCAGTGTTTGGCTTTTCACATTTTCAGCATGTATGAAAGAGTGATGCAAATCATAAATGCTGCCATAAAGCTGTAAAGTTCGTGGATTAAGAAGCAACACCATATCTCTAACCATTTGACAATGATGTTTCTTTCAAATCTTTATTTTGCCAGAGGGGAAGAAGATCATAAAATATGCAGCATTGAAAAAAAAAGAGCCTTTTTTTAGCGATGGGCTGCAGCAGAATAACTGTTCAGGTTGGTGCCATTATTCCAGCTGTTTATGCTTTCCATGAATAAAATGAGAGCTGGCTCCCCAGTGGACACTCATTCAATAAACAAGGTTCCTTACACCAGAAATATTACAGCTTCGTTACGAGAAACATGAACAGATCTGCGTTCTTGAGATATATCTTTTCGTGTGACCTACATAAATGTTTTGTTTTTGTTAACCTTTTCCAATGAGCTGAATGTGGGTTGTTTGGTGGTACATATATTGTTAGTCTAACACATTTATTAGTTATTGATAAATTAGTAACATTTAAATGATGTACAATGTGATAATTATATTTAGAGAGGCAGATCCCAAACAGAAGCAAGAGAATTAGTAAACAAGACTAAGTATGCTGTAGGTGTATGAAGCTTGGCAGTCTTCTTCTTTCTGTTTGACTCAGCTCTACCACTTGAACATCTGAACAACAGTAATGCAAATGTTGAATTTAGAAGTTTTTTGAAAGTAATTCATCGATTTGTGATGTAAAATTACCTCTGAAGGTAACATGACACCAACCAAAAGTAATTCTGAAGTCTTTTTTATTTCTAAATAAGTCATGCCTGCCATCTAGTGTTTGGAATGAGGAGGTGACACATGAGTTCACAATGTGATTGTGCAGAGAGACGCAGACAATCAATAAACTGTATACAAAATCTTGTCCAGTCTTGTATTTACTTTAGAACTAAAACTGATTTGAGAAATCATATGAACTTTATGTATCTATATTTATAAAACCAACTAAAAATGCAGCCATTGAGAGGGCGCGTTATGGCACAGATGTTAAGATAAAAAGTCAAGTCACATGTTACAGGCAACATCGTCAGCAGACAGGCGCACTGACCACGGCAGCGCTGCGCACATACAGTAACAATTACGACAATACGTTCCAATGTAATAATACTTTATCCGTTTATTTGGTTGTAATGTTTATCGTTCTTCTAGCCCCCCACCCCCACCCCTCCCGCCAATGACGAGTGTTATGACGTCACACTAGGATAATACACGGGATCAAAGTACAAGGTAAAGAGTGTTATGACGTCACATTAGATCATGGCATAGGAATCAGCGGATAGGGCGAAAAACGTCCTACACAACGAACTGAATATTTGTCTCTTTTGAGAAGCTGTGAAAACAATTTATCATTAACAGTTCAAGCAAGTATGTCTCAAGACAACCTCCATGAGAAATTAGAATTAGTCATGAACCAGAAGGAAACAAATATGACTGCTGAACCTACTCAGCTTGAATCCCTGGTAGACAACCAAGAAATTGAAAATGAAAATCTGTGTGCAGGTGGTAAGTTTTATACACTTACAATCGACATGAAACAATCACCTCTTGATCTCCAGAGCCAGCTACAGATGAAGCAGGAGGAGGACATATTGCCTGGAATAGAGAATTGCAGAGAGGAATCAGGGACCCAGCTAAAACGGGAGGTGGTCCACCTTGATGAAGGGGAGAATGAAACTTTTGAAGCAAAAATCTGTGATATTCAGCATCAAGTGGAAGATGCTCAGAATAAGGATGAGCTAATTGAAAAGCAAAACAGGGAAATCTCTCCTAAGCAGGAAATTATTAAGGAGTATAACAAACTCCAAACCGATATGAATCAAATACTCCTTGAAAACAGGACCTGTCATGAAAACAATGCTGAGCTCCAGTCAGAGGTAAGGGCACTTGAGGTGGAGTTAAATGAGCTAAGGGCCAAAGAGAGGAACTATACGAAACAACAAGAAGAGCTTCATAAAGTGCATAGCCAGTTGGAGGGGCTAAATTCTGAGTTGGGTGTAAAGATACTGGAGGTAACTGAGCTGAAGACTGAGAACAGCAGACTGCAGGAGTCAGTCAGTAAAATCCCAGAGATTAAGGAAGAACTAGCCCAGGTCTCTAACCTTTTGTCCCAGGAGCAAAGTCTTAGGCAGAAAAACGACATTTACATAAGACAGTTAGAGGAGGAAAAATTGGTTCTGAGCCAGACGAAAGATAACATTACTGTTGATCTGACCCGGCTTGAATCTCTGCGAGAGAGCCAAAGAATTGAAAATGAAAATCTGTTGGCAGAGATTCATATTCTAAAGGAAAATGAGAAAGGAATAAATGAGAAGAACAAGAGCCTCACTGCTGAGCTGACTCATCTTGAACATATAAAGCAAGGAGAGATTGAAAGTCTGAGAGCAGCAGTGAGTGATCTACAGTGTCAAGTTGAGGATGCTCAGCAAGTAAACTTGAAAAAAGGGGAGCAATGTGAAAAGCAAAACAGTGAAATTGCTAATCAGCAGCAAGTGATGGAGGTGTTAGATACACTCAAAATCGATATGAAACAAACACTCCTTGTTTTTAAGAACCAGCTGGAGATGTGGCAGTTGGATGACTTGATGCCTGGAATAGAGAATATCAGAGAGGAATCTGGGGCTTTTGGTGAAAATTTAGCACAACTGGAAATGCCTGAGGGGCAGAGAGATGAGAATCTACAGGAGATGCCTGCTGCAGGACCTCAACAGCTGGACACTCCTGTAGAGAAGGCTCAGCAAGACAACAGTGATAAGGATGGGCTGCTAGAAAAGGTTGTTGAACTTAAACACCTAACAGAGAAACTGCAGAGCGAGAACAAGATGTTGTTGGCAACAGTGCAGAATCTGCAGGGAGGTCTGAACTCTCTGGGTGATCAGAATATGACCATCAATGCTGAGTTAGTCCTGCTTGAATCTCAGACAGAGAAAAAAGAGGCAGAGAATGACAATCTGAAGGCAGAAATTTATGCTCTGCAGGCGAAAGAGAAAATGTTAAATGAGAAGAACAACAACCTCATTGATGAAGTGGCCGACCTCGAATATGTGAGAGAGAGAAATCAACAACAGATTGAGAGTCTGAGAGCAGCAGTCTGTGATCTTCAGTGCCAAGTGAAAGAGTCTCAGGAAGTCCACAGGGATAAAGAGGAGGTAACACAGAAGCTGACACATGTAGAGTCTCTCATGGAGAAAAAACAGATAGAGATGGAAAAGTTGAGGACAGCACTGCATCATCTTCAGGAAAAGGAAGAATTTCTGAATGAGCAGAATAACATGGTTACAGCTGAGCTGGCCCAACTGGAGTCTCTGAAAGAGAAACAGAATGAAGAGAATAAAAAGCTGAAGACAGCCGTGCAAGATCTTCAGTACCGAGTGGAGGAGACTCATCTACTAATCTTGAATAAAGATGAGCTAATTGCAAAGCAAAACAATGAAATTGCTTATAAGCAGCAACTGGTAGAGGAGTATTATACACTCACAACGGAAATCAGACAGTCACTCCATGATCTTGAGAACCAGCTAGAGATGAGGCAGGAGGAGGAAAAACTGGCTGGAATAAAGAATTTCAGAGAGGAATCAAGGTTTTTTTTTGAAACTACGGAACAACTGGAAATGCCTGAGGAGCAGAGAGATGAGAGCCTACAGGCGACACCTGCTGCAGAACCTCAACAGCTAGAGACTCCTGTTAGAGAACCTCAACAGCTGGAGACCCTTGCTGCAGAACCTCAACAGCTGAAGACTCCTGTTAGAGAACCTCAGTGGTGTCATTCTGCTAAACGGCTACTGAATGTAGGTTTGCATATTGGCATTGCCACAGTGGCTACGCTTATTCCTGCAGCTATCCTGACCACACAACTGACTGCCAACTGCAGCACAAACCCTAGCTGCTGTGAGTGTGCCTTCCAGCTGCTAGAGCCCTATTGCCAATTCCAACAAGGACAACGTCCCATTTAAACAAGGTAGGCTACATGAACTAATACCAACACCCAAACACACCAGTTTAAACCCTAATGACAGATTCTGTGGTCAATATTCTTGTAATGTCCCTTTTATAATGTCCTTGTTTTCTCCCACAGTCCACATAACAGAGGCAGCTGGATGGATTTGTAAATTGTTCATGTTCTAGGAAATAAAATTGCATCAATAAAAATTAAAAAAAAAATTAAAAACTTAAAAATTGTAATTTGCAGTGGAATTGAATGTGTAAGGTTAATTTGAAATTGAATGATACTGAGTATCATAAAAACAACAAAGATGAAAAGAACATTTCATTTACAAAAGAAAATATAATGCGCACACACATGCGCAAAATACAATACAACTCAAAAGCTGCTAATGAAAAGATGGTAGTAATAAGAATGGTGTAAGAGTACAAAGGTAATGATACATTGGAGGGGTTTACGAAAGCAAGATGAAAAAAGGGGAAGACAAGATAAAATATGTATGCAAATTTGCAAATGTGGTGTAAGAATTGACCCAGTGAAAGAAGGAAGCATGGACTCAAAAAAGGCCACTGCTGCATTCTAAAGGAAGAACAAGGTGAAAGTGCTGCAGTGGCCAAGTATGTCACCAGACCTCAAACCTGTTAAAGACCTGTGGGGAATTTTGAAGAGACAAGTGGAGCAGCACCCCACCCCAAAAAAAACAAAAAACAAAACAAGGGTCTCAAGGAGGCCATCCTCCAGGAGTCGAACAGGATAGACAGCATAATATGTTGTGAACTGGTACATGCGATGCAAAGAAGGGTCAGTGCACTTCTTAAAAGTAAGGTAGGACATACTATGTACTAAAATAATAAAAGGGTGTACTCATCTTTGCAACCCTTGATTTAAGTAGATATTGATGACATATCTTTCTATGCTGCTATATATATATAAATATATACTGTATATATATATATATATATATATATATATATATACGTTTAATACTTTTCATGTTTTTCACCTTCTTATGATTTGGAATGTTTATCATTTAGGGAAAAAATATTTCTTTATGTTTAGAGGGGGTGTACTCATTTATACTGTGTACTATATATATATATATATATATATACACAGCATATGGCATGCTGAGACTTGAGTTAAATATATGCAATACTACAGGTCATACAGATTTACTACTTTTGCCAAGCTGCAGTACAGTCAAAGTCAAGGTCATACTCATAAGTAATTAGCAAGCTAATGCTACTAAGCTTGAATTTGGTATACTTGTCTTGCAGCTGCAACTGTTTTGTGAGTGTGGATGCTCCTTTTTTCTCCCTTGAAATTGGCAGATGTTTTAAGAACCATAATTTTAGAGTGTTACATGTGCATGGTGCCTATCTGGTTCAAAATTATTGGAAGCTTCACACCTTCAGAGCATGGATTCAGAGTCACTTCTAAAGTGTCCCAAAATAACCTCTGAAAGTAAGATCTGAATATGAAACCAAGCAGTATGAACAAAAATGATCATAGTCTTTTTTTTATTTCTAAATAACTAACGCCTGCCATCTAGTGTTTGGGATGAGGAGGTGACACATTAGTTCATTATGTGATTGCCCAAGAAATATAGTCAACAAACTGTATACAATTCTGACATCCATCCAGTCTGTATTATGTATCTTTAGGCCTCTGTGTGCACCGAATAAAACTAACTAAAATGCAGAAAACAAATCAAACAAAAAGGAAATACAGCCTATAGGACCATATAGCTGAAATACTGGTCCTGCTATCAATGAGTGATTGATTCATATCGGTTTTGAGTTTATTATACTCCTCAATTATTTCCTACTTAAGAGACACTTTCCTGTTTTGCTTTTCAATTAGCTCATCTTTATTCTGAGCATCCTCCACCTGACCCTTAAAATCAAGGACTTCTACTTTCAGACATTCAATCGCTCCTTGATTTCTCTCTCTCACATATTCAAGGTGGGCTATGTCATCAGTGAGGCTCTTCACTTCGCAAAATACCCCAGAATGTGGAGATTTAGTTGCCCAGATATTTCAAACTACCCATATATGATGAAATCTGGACTGGACATGCTCCAATCATGGATTTGTAAGATGTAACATCAAAAAATCTCCAGATATGCTCCAGATATGATCCACATTCTTGCAAGAACCTAAAAAGGATATCTCTGGATTCTTGGGGTTTTGGCGCAGTGCTTGTTCTTCTCATTTAGCGTTTTGTCATTTTCCTGCAGAGCATTAATCTCTGCCTTCAGATTGACATTCTCTGCCTGTTTTTTCTCTGTCTGAGATTCAAACAGGACTAACTCAGTATTCATGGTCTTATTCTGATCACCCTGAGAGTCCAGACTTTCCTGCAGATTCTGCACTGTTGCCAGCAGGTTTTTGTTCTCTGTCTCCTGTAGACAGGTGACTACAGCTGAGGAGAGAGAGAGAGAGAGAGAGAGAGAGAGAGAGAGAGAGAGAGAGAGAGAGAGAGAGAGAGAGAGACCTCATTAAATAATCGTTGCCTACCAAATATTGCTTAAATATTGCTCACTACTTATTTGGGCCTGTATTCTAATTTCATTGTTAAAGTGTTTCACTAATTCATTTGTCAGTGAGTGGACAAATCTCTGTGGGAGGGTGTCGATAAGGAGAGAGAGACGGCTGTACTGAGGGCGCTGTCATGAGATGCTCCGGTCGTTGAGAATCGCGGACGTGACATCAAATTCACGCACAGTAATTACGCACAAGCGCACCAACCGACACGTACGTAAAAAAAAAAAATACGCTTCACATTTCCCGATCGACAGCAGACAAGCGCACCGACCACGGCAGCGCTGCGCACTTAAAGTTAGAATTACAGATGACAAGACGTTCGATTTGAAACAATATACTTTATCAGTTTGTTTGGTTCTGATGATTATTGTGTCTTCTACACTCCCCTCCCCTCCCCCAACGCCACCCTCTGTGGCGCCCTATAGCGAGTGTTATGACGTCACACTAGGTCAACGCACAGGAATCAAAGGACAAGTTAAATCAAAGAACAAGGTAGCGAGTGTTGTGACGTCACAAAAGATCAAAGCAAGGCATCAAGGGACAGGGTGAAAAACGTCACGAATAACGTCACATGTAGTTGTATACAAGGACATAAATCTATTATTTATTTAGTTTCAGCCATTTTCTGACACAACGGACTGTTGGAACAACAAGTTTGTCTCTTTTGAGAGAAGGTTTGAAAAAGATTTATCATTAACAGTTAAAGTAAGTATGGCTGAAGACGACTTAAACGCATCTCTGGTTGTTTCAGAGATTTCGGGGGAATCACTAAGCTTGCACATGTCAGAGGAGGTAGAAATATTTGGACCACGGGAGCTTCTGCAAGAATTTCATGATCAGAAAATCAGCTGCTGTCATGAGGACAAAGCTAAGGTGCAATCAGAGATAAGAGTGCTTGAGGTGGAGTTGAATGAGCTAAGGGCCAAGGAGAGAAAATTTGAAAAAGAACATGAAAACCTTTATAAAGTGCTTGGCAAATGGAGGGAGATAAATTACAAGTTGGGTGTAATGGTACTCAAGGCAGCCGAGCTCGAGGCTGAGAACACCGTACTGGTAGATGCAGTCTGTAAAACCACAGTAATTAAGGAAGACCTAGCCCGGGTTTCAAATCTTTTGACTGAGGAGCAAAGTGTCAGGCAGAAAAATGAAACCTACATAAAAGAGCTAGAAGAAGAAAAAATGGTTCTGAGCCAGGAGAAAAAAAATATTACTGCTCAGCTGACCCAGCTTGAATCTCTGAGAGAGAAACAAAACCTTGAAAATGAAAATCTGAGTGCAGCAGTGTGTGACCTTGAGCCTCCAGTAGTGGAGGCTCAACAAGACAAGCCTGTGGAACCTGGACACCTGACTGAGAAACTGCAGACAGAGAACAAAATGTTGTTCACAATAGTGGACAATCTACAGGCAACTCTGAGCTGTCTGGGTGATCAGAATAAGACCACCAATGCTGAGTTAGTCCTGCTTCAATCTCAGACAGAGAAAAAACAGGCAGAGAATGATGATCTGAAGGCAGAGATTGATGCTCTGCAGGAAAATGAGAAAATGTTAAATGAGAAGAACAAGAGCCTCATTGATGAGGTGGCCCACCTTGAATATGTGAGAGAGAGAAATCAACAACAGACTGAAAGTCTGAAAGTAGAAGTCTGTAATCTTAAGGTTCAAGTGGAAGATGCTCAGAATAAAGATGAGCTAATTGAAAAGCAAAACAGGGAAATCTCTGATAAGCAGGAAATGATTGAGAAGTATAATAAACTCAAAACCAATATGAATCAAATACTCCTTGAAAGCAGGACCTGTCATGAAAACAATGCTGAGCTCCAATCAGAGTTAATGGCACTTGAGGTGGAGTTAAATGAGCTAAGGGCCAAAGAGAGGAACTATACGAAACAACAAGAAGAGCTTCATAAAGTGCATAGCCAGTTGGAGGGGCTAAATTCTGAGTTGGGTGTAAAGATACTGGAGGTAACTGAGCTGAAGACTGAGAACAGCAGACTGCAGGAGTCAGTCAGTAAAATCCCAGAGATTAAGGAAGAACTAGCCCAGGTCTCTAACCTTTTGTCCCAGGAGCAAAGTCTTAGGCAGAAAAATGACATTTACATAAGACAGTTAGATGAGGAAAAATTGGTTCTGAGCCAGACGAAAGATAACATTACTGCTGATCTGACCCGGCTTGAATCTCTGCGAGAGAGCCAAAGAATTGAAAATGAAAATCTGTTGGCAGAGATTCATATTCTAAAGGAAAGTGAGAAAGGAATAAATGAGAAGAACAAGAGCCTCACTGCTGAGCTGACTCATCTTGAACATATAAAGCAAGGAGAGATTGAAAGTCTGAGAGCAGCAGTGAGTGATCTACAGTGTCAAGTTGAGGATGCTCAGCAAGTAAACTTGAAAAAAGGGGAGCAATGTGAAATGCGAAACAGTGAAATTGCTAATCAGCAGCAAGTGATGGAGGTGTTAGATACACTCAAAATCGATATGAAACAATCACTCCTTGTTTTTAAGAACCAGCTGGAGATGTGGCAGTTGGACAACTTGATGCCTGGAATAGAGAATATCAGAGAGGAATCTGGGGCTTTTGGTGAAAATTTAGCACAACTGGAAATGCCTGAGGGGCAGAGAGATGAGAATCTACAGGAGATGCCTGCTGCAGGACCTCAACAGCTGGACACTCCTGTAGAGAAGGCTCAGCAAGACAACAGTGATAAGGATGGGCTGCTAGAAAAGGTTGTTGAACTTAAACACCTAACAGAGAAACTGCAGAGCGAGAACAAGATGTTGTTGGCAACAGTGCAGAATCTGCAGGGAGGTCTGAACTCTCTGGGTGATCAGAATACGACCATCAATGCTGAGTTAGTCCTGCTTGAATCTCAGACAGAGAAAAAACAGGCAGAGAATGACAATCTGAAGGCAGAGATTGATGCTCTTCAAGTGAAAGAGAAAATGTTAAATGAGAAGAACAACAACCTCATTGATGAAGTGGCCGACCTCGAATATGTGAGAGAGAGAAATCAACAACAGATTGAGAGTCTGAGAGCAGCAGTCTGTGATCTTCAGTGCCAAGTGAAAGAGTCTCAGGAAGTCCACAGGGATAAAGAGGAGGTAACACAGAAGCTGACACATGTAGAGTCTCTCATGGAGAAAAAACAGATAGAGATGGAAAAGTTGAGGACAGCACTGCATCATCTTCAGGAAAAGGAAGAATTTCTGAATGAGCAGAATAACATGGTTACAGCTGAGCTGGCCCAACTGGAGTCTCTGAAAGAGAAACAGAATGAAGAGAATAAAAAGCTGAAGACAGCCGTGCAAGATCTTCAGTACCGAGTGGAGGAGACTCATCTACTAATCTTGAATAAAGATGAGCTAATTGCAAAGCAAAACAATGAAATTGCTTATAAGCAGCAACTGGTAGAGGAGTATTATACACTCACAACGGAAATCAGACAGTCACTCCATGATCTTGAGAACCAGCTAGAGATGAGGCAGGAGGAGGAAATACTGGCTGGAATAAAGAATTTCAGAGAGGAATCAATGGTTTTTGTTGATATTACAGAACAACTGGAAATGCCTGAGGAGCAGAGAGATGAGAGCCTACAAGCGACTCCTGCTGCAGAGCCTCAACAGCTGGAGACTCCTGTTCGAGAAGCTCACCAGCTAGAGACTCCTGTTAGAGAGCCTTCACAGCTGGAGACTCCTGTTCGAGAAGCTCACCAGCTAGAGACTCCTGTTAGAGAGCCTTCACAGCTGGAGACTCCTGTTCGAGAAGCTCACCAGCTAGAGACTCCTGTTAGAGAGCCTTCACAGCTGGAGACTCCTGTTCGAGAAGCTCACCAGCTAGAGACTCCTGTTAGAGAGCCTTCACAGCTGGAGACTCCTGTTCGAGAAGCTCACCAGCTAGAGACTCCTGTTAGAGAGCCTTCACAGCTGGAGACTCCTGTTCGAGAAGCTCACCAGCTAGAGACTCCTGTTAGAGAGCCTTCACAGCTGGAGACTCCTGTTCGAGAAGCTCACCAGCTAGAGACTCCTGTTAGAGAGCCTTCACAGCTGGAGACTCCTGTTCGAGAAGCTCACCAGCTAGAGACTCCTGTTAGAGAGCCTTCACAGCTGGAGACTCCTGTTCGAGAAGCTCACCAGCTAGAGACTCCTGTTAGAGAGCCTTCACAGCTGGAGACTCCTGTTCGAGAAGCTCACCAGCTAGAGACTCCTGTTAGAGAGCCTTCACAGATGGAGACTCCGGTTAGAGAACCTCAACAGCTGGAGACTCCTGTTCGAGAAGCTCAACAGCTAGAGACTCCTGTTGCAGAACCTCAACAGCTGGAGACTTCCGTTAGAGAACCTCAGTGGCGCAGTTGTGCTAAATGGGTACTGAATGCAAGTTTTTCTATCGGCATTGCCACAGTTTGTGTGCTTATTCCTGCAGCTTCCCTGGGCAGCCAATTGATCTCCCTCTGCAGTTCAAACCCTAGATGCTGTGAGTGTGCCTACCAGCTTCTAGAGCCCTATTGCCAATTCCAACAAGGACACCATCCCTTCTAAGCAACAAAGGCTACTCAAACAAATACCAACACCCAAACACACCATTTAAAATCATCATTTAAATCAATCTATCTATAACAGCTCAAAACGGTCACCATTATTATTACTAATCTATCTATCTATCTATCTATCTATCTATCTATCTATCTATCTATCTATCTATCTATCTATCTATCTATCTATCTATCTATTCAGGAGATCCTTTGTCCCCACTGCCATCAAGCTGTATAACACTTCAAAACGGTCACCATTATTACTAATCTGTCTATCTATCTATCTATCTATCTAAATACAATTTAAAAAAATATATAATTTTCATTCTCCGCCTGTTTTTGTGAGTCAGAGTCAAGTAGTTATTTATTCTCTGCCAATAGATTTTTGTTCTCTGCATTTTCTTTCTCAGGTGTTCCAGGTCAGCCAACCTCTGTAATACCCTACCACTGTTGTCTTGTTGAGCCTCCTCTACTGGATGCTCATGGATATTATTATTATTATTATTATTATTAATAATAATAATAATAATAATAATAATAATAATAATAATAATGATAAACTTTATTTGTATAGCACCTTTCATACAACAAATGTAGCACAGAGTGCTTCACAACAAAGAAAATGTACCAAGTGCTTAGCACGAAAAGAAAAGGCATAAAATGAACATAAAACATTGTTAAAAGCATTGCTCTAAAATGAAAACATTAAAAAAAATTAATGTACAATGAGATAAAATAATGAATAAAAAATAAATCATTAAATAGGAAGACATTTAAAAGAAGTACTGAGTGGTGCATAAATGTTGAGCAAAGTGAACAAAGCTAGTTAAAGGCTAAAGTGAAGAAATAAGTTTTGAGCTTTCTTTTAAAAATACTTAGTGAGCTGGCCTCTCTGATATCTATAGGTAGTGTGTTCCATAGCTTTGGGCTGTAACTGACAAAGGCTGCATCCCCAATTTTCCTACAGCTGTTGCTGGGAACCCTCAATAAAGCAGCAGTAGATGACCTCAATGTTCTCGGAGGTACATAGTTAATCACTAAGTTAGCAATGTAGCTTGGTCCTTGCCCATTAAGGCCTTTGTAT
The DNA here is from genome assembly GCF_002260705.1 of Seriola dumerili. NCBI lineage: Eukaryota > Metazoa > Chordata > Actinopteri > Carangiformes > Carangidae > Seriola > Seriola dumerili. The sequence continues at coordinate 6,761,750 of NW_019174474.1, forward strand.
ATAAGGAGGAGGACCTTGAAATCAATTCGAAATGTGACAGAAAGCCAGTGCAGAGCAGCTGGACTAATGTGCTCTCTTCTCTTGGTTCTCTTGGATAGATAGACAGATCTCTTGGTTCTGGTTAATAGCCGAGCTGCAGAGTTTTGAATGAGCTGAAGTCTCTCAGTGTTTTTTTTTTTTTTCAGGGGAGTCCAGTGAGAAGTGCATTATAGTAATGAAATCGGCTTGAAAAAAAGGCATGAAGCAATCTTTCAGCATCTTTTTGGTTTATAAATGGCCGTATTAGCTATGTTTTTATGGTGAAAAAAATTATGTTTTTGTCACCTTGTTGAAGCTTAGATCTGAATCCAAGATAACGCCAAGATTTGTAACCTCAGATTTAATCCACGGAGTCAGTTTCCCCAGGTTATTGAACAACATTTCTCTTTTTGTTTTGGGGCTGACTAGGAGGATTTCCGTTTTGTCCTCATTTAACTTTAAGAAGTTATTGCTCATCAATTTATCTATTGCTAGAAGACAGGTAGTAAAGGAGTTTATAGCTGCAGCATCGTTTGGTTCAGCAGTGATGTACAGTGTACATCATCCACGTAACTATGGAAACATACATTGTGCTCTCTGATGCTGTCACCCAGTGGCAGCATGTACAATGAGAATAATAATGGACCAAGGCAGCTCCATTGAGCAACACCACAGCAGATGTCTTGTTTTCTCAGGCACATGATCTCCAAGACTAACGGATGCACTGCTGGCCTCAGCTGAACAACTTCAGCAGACTCCATAACCAGAGTCTCCTCTTAGAGCTTCGGTAACATTACTATGCACTGTACTGAGCTCTCCCTGGGAAGTTCAATGTAGTTTTTATAGCCTAGTGGCTCTTGAAGACCAACTCAAGCGCTCTTACCTCCCATACGTTTAATTTCCATTTATGGATTTTTCTTTTCGTTCATTTTCTTTTCATTTTTTACGTTTGACCATAAAGGATTTCTTGATTTAGATGGATTTCATCTTCCAGATAATATCAAATCCTGCAGAATTAACCCTTTTTAAGTTGTTTGACCTGATAGGAATATAGGCTTTATCAGCCATTTAGACAGAGGGAATATTTTCCGACAGACCTGAAGGGAGCACAGGAGCGGTGAAGCTGCAGCGGTGACTCCGGTGAACCGGCAGGAGGAGATTGCGTCCTGCCTTCCGTGTTACCCCCACTTCTCCACACTGTCCCACTCTGTGTGCACACTGCTGTCGTTGAGCTTCTTTCTGCGCCGTCTCCCTCTGGTTTTCTTCATCTGAGAAGAAACGATACAACATATTGCTTGCGGCTGTCTCACATCCTCTCCTGTTAACACAGCAATATCTCGGAGTAGTTGACTGCCTCATCCATGCATTGGAGTCCTGGGCCCCAGCGCACCGGCCCCGGCTCCAGCCATGTCGGCCAGGAATGCATCGGCTGGTGGCGGTGACAGAGCGGGAGGAGGCGAACCGGCAGGTAAATGAAACACCACAAAAGCTTCTCACTAGTTTAAATGTTCACACGGAGTGACCCGGTGTCTGTGCAAGGTTGAGATGTACCACAAAAGAAAGAAGTGCAGCGGTGTATTTTCAGTTGTTTTTTGCCGATTGGTCGCAACTTTGCGCTTTTTCAAAACTAGGTCAGTAGATCAGTAGAGCAAACTCGCCATTTACGGCGTTTATGTAACCTTGCACGACATTGTTTTGTCATATCGCCAGCATGTTGTGTAGAAAATTGCTTTATTTAGGTTTGTCATGAGTGGTAACGTTATTAAATGTAAATTGTCTGTATTATGTGTAGCGTCTATTAGCTAATGTTAACCTCAGTGACTAAACCACACAAATGTTAGCTTAGCAACGGTAGCATGGCCTGTTTACCGGGGCGACTGTCTCAAAACCGTCGATTCTGTCAGAGATGGTTTTACATACAATCGTAATTTCTCACTGTGGATAGCGTTGATGGGTTTCATAGTCCATGGCTTGTGAAAGAACTGGTGTCACATTGTGGAAAACAAGCTTTAATGTTAGCTCCTGTTTAGGCCTAACTAGCTGTACGGTCGTTCGACCCAGCGGCTGAACCAGCTCAACCGTTTGTCTGATGTTGGCTAGGACGAAGCAGGCATTATTGTAAGTTAGCTGTGCCAATTTCATTTTCCACCCTGGATGTCAAAAATATACTTAGGAGATCTTTCCCGAAACCAATTAGTTTCGGACCGACTTCAATTCACCCAGCAAAATAAACGCAAGACTTCTAAACATGTTTTTTTATTCAACCGTAATTATGATAGACTACACAGGAAGACATATTTGTGGTTTCAACATGTGTCTGTCCTTCCAGTCACATTCAGTCAAAAACATTTGAAGATCATTTATCGTACAGACATGAGGAAACATCAGACTCATCTACCACAGGGTTCAAACTTAACAAAACTACTATGGGCTTATGGTTTTCAAGAGACCTCTTTAAAATGTTTATGGTAAATGTATGTCAACCATTGCCATTTTAAGCAAATTTTGGACAGAAGTATTAGGTTAATAATAAGATATATCAAGATATTATTTTAATAAGTCAACAGTGTGTTTTCCAATGCTAATACAATGCCTTTTGTCACTTGTGTAGTCTCAGTGGTTTTGCACCATGAAATGTAGGTCAAACAACAAGATCGTTAATATTAGTTACTGCATGAATTCATAATATAAAAGATTTATTATGTTACAATAATAGACTCCTGAGACGTGCATGCAACAGACTGGTTGTATTTTTTATCTTCCTGTGATTATCTACTAAAACTGGAATCAATTTGAACAAGTGACTGTGCTTAAAATGCTTTTAGATGAGTTATATAACACATTTTGGCAAATAACATACTTCCAATGTAGTTTTCATTACATTAGTGTTTCATATTTGTAGTAAGTATGGAGATGGCTTAGCTACTTGACAAAATGTCTCACTGTACTAATGGTTTCTGTCAAAGGTAAAGGCTCCATTAACACTGTCAAATTGCTGTTATCAAATTGTTTTTTCTGATAGCTTAAGATGTCCAGACGTCCAATGACTAAAGTCCAAGATCTAAAAAGTGCATAATCCTGCTGACAAACAAACCAACCAATAAATAGACACGGGTGAAAATGTAACCTTTACTGTGCGTCATAGTAGCATAAATGGACTGGATTTGCTGGGCAGATGCCACTTGTGTGTATGATTAACTTCATGAATGTGAAGTAAGGTGACACAGGGGAGCTCATGCCCCAGTCTGTGTTTCTAGTCCTGTGGCTGCTGCTGCTATTGTTGTTGCTGTTGTTAAGAATATAACTTTTAAACCTGAAATTAATTAGACACCCATTATTCTTGTGGTGCTATTATTCTGTGATAATGTGAGTAGGATGTACAGAGTGTGGCAGTATTTCAGTGTAGCAGATGCTCATTCAGAATTGAGTGAATGAGCAAGTTAATGAACACATGTAAGGGAGTTGGCAGAGAGATGTCTGTTTGGTGTAATGTCCAGTAATCTAGTTCCCTTCTCTGTAACCCTGTAATCCAACAAAACGTTACAGGGGTAGTAGGATTAAAAATCAGGTTGTTACTGATCTTTTTAACAGCTGTTTGGGTTACAGGGTCTGTGGAGCAGAGTTAAAAATAGATGTCATGGATATCACCTACATTTGGTCTGTCTCGTGCCGTTCTCTTGAGTTACTGTCCCACACATATGCTCACATACTTCTGAGAGACAAAATCACAGTCCATGGAGATATAAAGATGTGTATAAGTGGGGGGGTGAGTCAAAGGGAGATATAACAAAGAGATTTGAAAGCACTCATACACACAATATACACCTTAGATATTTTCACACATTCTCAGACAAAATGTGAAAACATCTCTGTCCTAGATCTTGGATATCTGTGATATATCGCAGTAATATCAATACACTGTTACACTGTTGGTTTGACAAAACAAGCAATTTGAACATGTCACTTTGGGTCAAGGGACATTGTGATGAGAATATTTCATTCTTTTGAAATCAATACAGTAATTGATAATGAAAATCTATTTTTGTTGCACCTTTTAATTGAATGTTGAATTAACATATGCCGAAATGTATTAGACCTTAAATCCCTGAAATAACAATGCTGTGCTGGCCTAGCCTCTGTGCAGAGAAACTTGCAACTCATGCACAGAAGCAGAGATTCCCTCAAGCCAAACTAAAGCAGCTACACCAGAACAACCAGTTATGAGTTAGTTATGTGGCTGATCATGGGTTTGAGTAAAGTTATGGGGGAGGTTGTGATTGGCTTTTTTTTTTTTAGCTGCTGCTATTTCCCACACTTATGGCTGATGGATTTGTTGGGCACCTTCATCGTTTCGGATTTCCACAGCCTGAAAAGGAGTGCTCTGTTGCCTGTTTACTAATACTATTCTACACAGTCTATTATGAGGACTGATATGAGACTGTTTCTAAGGAGTGGTATGACAGATACAGTCTGTGAGTTAATGCCCGATTAAGGTTATTTATGATCTCCTAATAAGAACATTGTGATCATGTTTTGGCAAACCCATGGCATGAGAATTCAATTGATTCTTTCACTTACTTCTGAGAAAGTAAAATCTGACAGTCTTGTAGTCTGAAATGCAGTAGTGTGTGGGAACATATATGATATGTTTGCAAACTGAAATCAGCTCTCAACCCCTTATGACCACCTGCAGCTGATTATGTTTTGTGTGTTTCAGAGGATGTGCTGGTTGATGAAAACCAAAGCAGCTCTCTCTCTCTGTCCAGCCTGATGACCCCATCCTCAGCTGCTGGCATGTCCTTAAGTATGGAGATGCCCCGGAAGCGCAAGGGCAGCATAGACAACCAGTGAGTATGAATGTGATTTATTGAATCTGGCTTTAAGGAAATCTCATAAATCCACTGACCCAAATTGTTTTATTGTGTTATTGACAGTCATTATCTTTCTTCCTAGGGATACAAAATCTGCTTCCATCCCTGATGCAGATATGGAAGACGACCAAAACAGGTACTGTGTGTAGAGCTGGAACAATTAGTTGAGTAATTGATTAGTTGATCGACTGAAAATTAATCGGCAACTATGTTTGTTAATCGATAATCACTTCAGTTTATTTTGTGCTATTGTGCATTTGCATATTGTTGCTTGGAATGTATACTTCTCAAATAGGTTTTTCTTTGCTACAGGTCAGATGGAGAGGACCAACATGTCAAAATTAAATGCATCAGGTAGGTTGTTTGACACCACCATATTTATAAAACATTTCTAGGTTCCCGTGATGTTATCTCCGGTCTTAACATATGCAAGTTTAAAATATGCCACATTTCACAATGATCAATGTTCTATAAATTCAAAGCAGGAAACCCCTTTGAACGCTTGAAATGATTTATCAATTCATGTCTCCTCAGGGAGCCACACAGCCAAATTGAGAAGAGGAGACGGGACAAAATGAACAACCTCATAGACAAACTATCAGCAATGATTCCGACTTGTAACCCCATGTCTCGTAAGCTGGACAAGCTCACTGTGCTCAGAATGGCTGTGCAGCACCTCAAATCTCTCAAAGGTACCAAGTCAATCGATGGCCAGCAGTGTTAAAAAATATTTTAGCCTGACATTGTCATCACTGATAGATTCAGTTAATAAACAGATGATTCAAGTTTCTGAGAACTTAGGTTTTCTTTTTATAGTTTTAGCCATCAGTTTATCAGCTATAAAACATTGTACTCTCCATATGATATTAACTATAGCAATTGCTGAGATTTGGAAACAAGAAAACTGCTACAAACAAAGTCCATCTGGCAAGAAATGAACAGTCAGACAATCCCACAGGTGGTAAACAAGCCTACAGTTTAGGCATATTGTCTAGAGCACTTTATTTGGAGGTAAAACTGAAAGTGAAAACACATAAAATTTGGTAGTGATGGTTTTTAGTGATGCTCCTATCTCAACAGTAAATTTACCCTGTTATTACAGATAAGATTGATGGCTTAAAACTCTGAAAATAAGATCTAGGTTTTAATGAAAAAAAAAAGAATGATCCTTTTACTCCATTTACTAATTGTAATGTATTAATCTGACATTGAACTGGCTGTCTATATTTTCAGGTTCAGCAAGTTCATTTTCTGAAGCTAATTATAAGCCGTCATTCCTTCCTAATGAGGAGCTGAAACACCTTGTCCTCAAGGTAAATATACCTTTGACAGTGGGAGCTGATATGTGCACACTGTCTGAGAAACAGTCACTGTAATGGAATACTTTTTTATTTTTAAGATAATTATTTCAGGCATCTGCTAGGTGATCTTAATGCAAAAATAAGCTTGTAAGCTGTCAGTCACATGAGGACATCTTAAACATTTCATTCAAAAGCTACTGATCAGGTTACAAACCTCTGCTGGTGGCAGTGTCCCAGCTTTGCTGTAAGCTCCATTCATCAGAAACATACAAAACATACAACACCAAAATGATCTTTTTTTGGCTTTGTGTTTTTCTACTGTTAGTATGTACAATGTTATCTTCATAATTCTTAACATGCATTGAATTTCAAGTAGTGTAGTATTATAATTGATTAAAATGCTTCTATTTCATTTGAAAAACTATTAAATACAATAAGATAGACATATAAAATAAAACTATTTACTCAGTGGCCTCTTACTTTTGTCTTGACCATGTCATCACACTGGCTCCCCCCTATTCTCCCCCATGTTTCTTTGTTGTGCAGGCTGCAGATGGGTTCCTGTTTGTAGTGGGCTGTGATCGTGGGAAAATAGTTTTTGTCTCAGAGTCCGTCACGAAGATATTAAATTATAGTCGGGTAACACTTTTACATTTGTTACTGTATCTGCAGTATCTTTGTTCATGAGAAAACCCCGGACACACCAGATGGGTTGCGTTGCCCTGCAGGGGTCTGTAGTGACACGTTTGGCCTCATGTGCACGCATTTCATTACAGTACAGTTTAGAAATACCAAATTGATTCTTATATTTGCATTGTGTCGTTTAAGCACATAAATGTGTCTGTGTGAAGTCATGTTAGGATGAATGTCAAATGAATCCTAAAACTTTTGTATGTAATTTAGTATTTAAATTTAAAGAACAAGGCACAAAATTGCAACCATTGAAATCATTGGTTGTAAGCCAATATAGTTGGTTCCCTTAGTTCGTGGTTCATTTTCAAAATGATATGCAAGTGATTCTGATGGTTCACTCATGAAGATCTTTTGGGCTTTTCCAAAAATTGTCAAATTACAATTCAAAATGCTGGCTGGAAATAAATCCTAGGTCAACGCACGCGACTGCTCTGATGATGAAAATGAGGATGTTGGTGCATCTGAACTTCCAATCGGTGTTGATATTTTTGACAACCGGAGTAAATGGACATTCAAAGCTGTGAGAAATAGCCGTCTTCCTCATTCCTACTAAAATCTTAACCTCTCCTCCACTTGGTATCTGGTGTGCTCCGGGGTCAACAGTCCACAATCAGTGTACTATGTTAAATTTGTTAATTGTAAGCAAGAATTGCTTTAGATGCAGAATGGTTTTGACATTTCTTTTTATCAGCATCGGAACCATGTTAAGGTCGGTTTGATGAGCTGTTTTTTCTTCCTACAGACGGAGCTGATCGGACAGAGCCTGTTTGATTACATACACCCCAAGGACATGGGAAAAGTGAAGGAGCAGCTGTCAGCTTCTGAATTATACCCTCGTGAACGACTAATAGATGCTAAAAGTAAAGCAGTTTGGTGTGTGTGTGGTGTGTGTGCGCACTTGCGCGAGTGAGAGCATATTAACACTACTGTCATGTCCCCAGCCGGTCTGCAGGTCCAGGCTGACCTCCCAGTCGGTGCAGCTCGGCTGTGTTCAGGTGCACGGCGCTCTTTCTTCTGCCGCATGAAGTACAACAAAGTTTCTGTCAAAGTGGAGGAGAAGGAGTTCCAGGCCAGCACCTCCAAAAAGAAAGGTAGGGAGAGTACACGGTGGATTACACAACAGATCACTTTTGTACAGTCAGGGTTTTCATTTGGTTTAATGTATAACAGCTGATATAAGTTTTATCAGGTACACAGTTTTGATGTAAAGTAACCAACTTATATATGTGTGTTTTCTGTGTATGTCATATTTGACTTGTGATTTGTGTCTGCATGTGCGCCTACAGAGTCGCAGAAGTACTGCACAGTCCACTGTACAGGCTACATGCGCAGCTGGCCAACCAGTCAGTTGGGAGCAGACGGGGAGGGCGAGGCGGACAAGCAGGACAGCTCCCACTTCAGCTGCCTGGTGGCGGTGGGACGCGTCCACTCCCACTCATCTCCCCAGGTTAACGGAGAAGTCCGAGTTAAACCAACAGAGTTCATCACACGCTATGCCATGGATGGCAAATTCACCTTTGTCGATCAAAGGTAGAATTGTATTTCAGTTGTGTTTGTATATTGTATTTGCTTGGTGCATGGCTTTGTTGACGCATTGTAGAATCGTTGACATGTTAGATATCTCCATTGACATTTCTAACATCTTTGACACTGATCAACAGAAACTGTGGATGTCAAAGTGAAATCAAAGCTTTACAAATCAAGTGCATGACATATTCTAAATAATATAGTACATGTTTATATGTAATTCATACTAACATGATACACTTGTGTATTTATTCATTTCATCTGCAGAGCGACAACCATTCTTGGTTATCTTCCCCAAGAGTTGCTTGGGACATCATGCTATGAGTACTTCCATCAAGACGACTTACCGCATTTAGCAGATAGACATCGAAAAGGTAAATTGCATTTGTCTTTAATCTAATTATCTTGGATATCGTGTTAGGATTTTTCAGTGTCTGCTAAGATGAGTGCGACATTCTACAATTAGTAGAGGCCAGTTCAGATTCAATTCTAATTTACAATATAGCTGCAGTGTTGAAGCACTGGTAAATCATATAATAAATTTCCATCCATTTTGATCTATTGTTAAGTAGATGACTGTTGCAGAATCCGGATGGTTTCTTCATATTTTATATCTGCTAGTCCTGTGCTTGTTGCGTGCTCTGCCTTAAGCAGGTGATACTGATGCTCTTTTTTTCCCTGTTTAGTCCTTTGATTCGTCTTCTCACTGTTTTTCCTCCGTAGTGCTGCGGAGTAAAGAGAAAATTGAGACAAACTGTTATAAGTTCAAAACAAAATATGGCTCTTTCGTCACTCTGCAAAGTCAGTGGTTTAGTTTTGTAAATCCCTGGACCAAAGAAGTAGAATACATAGTGTCAACTAATACAGTCATATCGTGAGTATATGCTTCAGTCTGGTTGTGCATTAAATTAATATCTTTGTAGTTGAGATAGATTTATACTAATGGGTGCTTCATCTGTTCTCTCATCCAATGACAAGACATGATAACAGTCGAACCAGGTCGGGAAACAAGTCTGAACAGCTGAGCAATTCCAAGACTTCTGAAGGTCAGTTTAAATAGAATATGAAAAAAATCAATGGAGATGTGTCATTGATATCTTTAGTGTACAATGATGCTCAAAGATACTGGTTGTGTAGTCATAACACACTGTGACATGTACATGTCTCCTGGTCTGTTCTGTCGCGTTCAACTTTTTGTTTTTGTTAGAAGATGGCAAGAAGTCCCTTCCGATTATACCAGGCATCTCCAACACACCTGGAACTATGATTTATGCTGGAAGCATAGGGACCCAGATTGCCAATGAGCTCCTGGATTTCAACAGGTGTGGCCTCACAACAACAGAGCATGTCCAGTGATAGATAGTTATAGATAATTGTAGAATTCTACAACTGCAACTACCTTTTCTTCTTAATGCTTATGAGATACTGTAGACAATAATTCATCTGTGTCTGTGCTGCTTTAGGATGAACTCATCACCTTCCAGTGGTAACGTCAGCCCGTTCAGTTTGCCACAGGATAAGTCTCCACAAACTCACAATCAAATGAGCAACAATGTAAGTTTCTATACATTCATATTTTTATTGTTGCATCTGTCCCAGTCATTAATGAGGTGGCACAGCCCACAATTCAAACTAATTCCTTCCCATTCACAGAACTACATGAAACTTTGCAGACGAGTCCAGTCCAAAATGGCTTACTGTAATTTATGAAGCTGCTGTGCATATTAAGTTTTAAAAAATACTATATATGCATACAAGTGAGTAATTTCCACGGGAAGTAAGCCTATTGTAGAGTATACTTTTTACCTACTTCGCATGAAGTTTATCACTCGTTTACAAAGTTGCTCAATCAACAACTTGCTGCTTCAAGTTGAAATGACAATAAATATGCTTTTAATATTATGGGAACATAACTTTTTTTTGTCCCAATATTTGGCCAAATGCAGTAAAAATACTTATGACTAAATAAATTAATGAATGAATAAATGTGAATTTAATCTGTAAAAGATTTAGTTTTGCAGTAGATGAATGGGGAGTAAATATTTGATATTTATATTTGAACTGATCATCCAGTTAGGTGATGATTACAGCTGCCTTTTGTGATTATCTGTAATAAAATGTTTTTGTTGTTGTTTTTGTTTTGTCTTAACGAAACCATGCAGAAGATGTTTACAAAGAAATATGTTCCAAACTAGCATTTTGACTCTACAGGCTCAGTGTGGTTTTACATGTTTCTCTGCCTCCTTTGTTTAAACATCTCTGCGAAAAGATTTTTAGAGGTAGACCAACCATAATGTGAAGCAATCACAGCTGTATGTACTTGGAAATTATGGTGAAGTTCGTCCAAACGTTGGAAGGCATAATTTAACGAGCATAGATTTGAGTCTTTCCTCTTTTTTTTTTTTCTTCTTTCTTGACTAAACCCCTGTCATGTTGATGCTGGGTCTATAATCTTCTTCTCTTTTGGTCTGTAGGTGCCAAATGGAGAGGCAACAGACATGGAGATGCCAGGAAAGTCCAGCTCAGAGGATGAGCCCCAGGGAGCTACATTCTCAGGAGGAGAAACACTCATGGGTACTCTTTCTCATCCTGTTGAATAGCTTATTTATAAACTGTATGCAGGATAATATTTAACTATCTCCTCTTTTAACTCTTATCATCTTGGGTGTTTTTTTCCCCTCTGTCACCTCATCTCACCTCAGGGGAGAATTCCCAGCTGGATTTGGACAGTGTGGTTGGACCAGGCCTTAGTAGTCTCAGCAACGATGAAGCAGCCATGGCAGTGATCATGAGCCTCCTGGAGACGGACACAAATTTGGGGGAAGCTGTGGACTTTGAAGAGATGCACTGGTCTTTATAGAATCTGGTCTTACAGTGTGACGCTGTGGCACAGTTGTTGGACCATCAGTTTTTTGGTGACAAGAACTTGAATGCTTACTCCAAGAGCATTCTGTTTTTTAAAGACTTTTTTTTATTTATTAGTTACCTTTTTCCACATAAGCTGTGTAGTCTTCGGGTGGCTGCTCTAACAGGAGTGGGATCGATGACAATAAGGGACAACTGCTTTCCCTCTTCAAAAGGAGGATTTGCCTCTAAAGCCTTACAGCGGTCTGCCTGCCCTGAAACGCTGTTCCTCACTGCTTTCTTCACATCTACTGTCATCCTCTGTTTAACTGAAGAGGCTCTTACAAGGTTGAAGAACCCATGAACACAAATGACAGTGAAAGGGCTTGCGTCATGGCGGCTCGGGTTTCCTGCTTGTATTTCTCTCCTCACTGACATTTGAACAAAGGTTCGGAGTGACGAAGCAAAAAAAAAAGAAAAAAAAAAAAAAGAAATTGCACTGAATCGATTTCATGTTTTTTAAATAAAAAAAAGATGTAATTTGATTAGGTACTGTATGGTTAAAGGAAGACACCATGACAACCAGGCCCATCTCTGTGACCCCTCAGGATCCAAACCGTAGGTAGGCAGTGTACCACGGAAGACCACACTTCCATAACCTCTAACTTTGAGAGTCACTTTATAATGTGTCACTCAGAGATTTTCTCTTAACTTGTCAGTATCTGAACATTTTCCATTGAAACGGTCCAGTAACCTCCTCTCTTGTACACTGACTTGAACATACTGTATATGTGTACATTTGGTATGATTGCAAACACCATGTCTTCAGGCCATATCTGTCTTAAAGGGATAGTTTGCATAGGAAGAATATTTTAATTAATTTTTAGTATATATATCTACATTTGTATATACATAGTATATACATCTACGACTGCCCTGGATTTTATTTACACTAGCTCTACACATTTACCATTTCCTGGCAGAAAGTATCCACCCTCATAAATAAAGAGAGCAGTCAGTTTTGGTGATTGACCCTTCATGAACTCCTATAGATTTATGAGCACTACAGTACTACTTAATGCAAAGTGAAACAGCACTTTAGAGGTGCTGAAATGGAAGTTTGGTAGCAACGGCTGAACAGCAAACCCATTTCACATCTGTGACATTTTATTAATACATGTTTGAGGTTGAGTCTCATGGTAGAAGTGATAAACTCAGGGAGCGATGGAAGCAAATCCGCCCCATGTAAACATACGATGACACAGTTCTTAGTACGTGTAGCAGTATTTGTCTGCCAGTTTAAGTTTTAAAATACTTTCCTACATACTGTATATTGGTATGTGGTGTAATGAGTCTGAACTTGTTCACATGTACATCTGATTTGTCACTCATTGTCTGCTTTATAATCTTGCAGGTAAGCCATAGATTTTTTTTTTTCCATGTACCTTTATGCACTGACAGTCTTTCAAAAGACATGTTCATGTTTTATGTGCCTGTCAGAGGCACACAGCATTGTCATTCACCTGCATACATTTTTTTAAGGGATTATTCTATGCAGAGCTATCATTCCATAAATCCTAAACTTCAAGCTATGTCTCTTTCTCTCTCCATGTAATTGTCACTCCCGAATCATGCATGACTCAAAAAAAAAAAAAAAAAAAACTCCAGACGAAATAAGACATTTGGTAAGAATAAGTCACTGAGTTGTTTGGATCCTTTTTCCATTTACCTCATCTAGAGTTCTGTTTTGCCCCTCCTTTATAATTGCACATCTTAGATTTTACAACACTGATAGCCATTATGTGATGACTTCTATGGTGGTGTATGTGATGTATGTGTGGCAGTGAGATGGCCTTATGGATGGATGGAAGGTAAAAATTTGAATGACTAAAATATATCCAGTTATTGTCAGTGTGGATATACATCCCCCATTTCAAGTTATCAAAAACTGAAATATTTCTCAACATGTAGTGAGTCTACAAATTATGAAGTAAAGAAAATTAAGAGATGAACGAGCCCTACAGACTGTTGTAAATGTTACATTTATCAAATCACATTTCGTTTGCCAGAGTGTTGAACACTGAGTGAGCAATGAAAGACAGTCTTTTTTTTTTTTTTTTTTTTCAAGACACTTAAAGAATATCAAGTACATAAACAACTCGGTCAAAAACATAGCAGTTGTATTACTGTATTACTGTCCACATAGTCAATATATGGAACTGTGTAACTTTTATGCCATGCCATTGTTCATATTGGTAACGTGGGCCACAATTTATAGTCATCTGTTAAGGGTTTTCCAATAAGAACGCTAGTTTCGAGGATAGAAATGGTGGTTGTGAATCATGAAGAATACTGTCTTTTCTCTCTAATGCTTGAATTTCGAGGAGCCGGTGGATGGAGCAGCTGAACTCACGAGGACCCTCCTGCCTGTGTCCGAAGTGCCTTTGGACATTTCTGCTAGGACACACAATAAACCTGTGTTGCTTTTGGAGATCGCCTCCCACCTGGCGCCTTTGCAGACTGAAAGCAGGGCTAAAATGTTATCTTTGGATTAACTTGATGCAACATGGCATACTGTGCACATCATGAATGAAGTGGAAGCTTGTTCACAGATGAAACAGGAGCTGTACATGTTGGCTTTGGCACTCACTACCTAACCAAACAACCAGAACTATGGAGTCGTGCCATAGACACAGGCTGGTCCTTTTTTAAAGGCAAAAAGTCAATTTTGTATTTTTTTTTTTTTTCCCCATTCCTCTTGTTCAATCATTGCACTATTATAGCTGTAATTTGCCCAGAAAGCTTAAACATTGCTCTCACTTCAGCTTGTTTGGTGACTGAGTGATAAACCTTGCAAAGAGGTAACACATTTTTCTTCTGTCTCCATTTGGAATAAAACCGTACACTTTGTAAGATAGGGAACATTATGTTTTGATTTCATGCCCCTTTACTGTCTAGTTGCATGCTGTTCTTGTATCATTTATTGTTATTGTTTGTTTTTGAAATCTGTTGCGTCATTAGACTTGGGAAGTTAAGACGGACACAGCCAACTGTCACTGCGCAGGAGGAAGGACCTTAACCTTTGGGCTTATATCGGGCAGTTGGGAGTTTGTTACTGCCTCCATTGTACCACTTCCTGCCACTTTATAAGTTCATTCTTGTTTGATTTGTGGGCCCAGGAGGAAGCACTTACTGTATTTGTTAATTGCATTATTGCTGCTACTTTCAACATGTCTGGGCTGTCTTCCCAGGTTGTCGTGTTGTTAATAAATATTAGTTTACTAAACCCTCAACAGGAACTCTGAGCATATTTTCAAATATCTGTTTTTGGATCAAACAGAAAATACCGGAAAAACATTTTGTGAACAGCCACACTGAATTCAAAACTTTTCATCAAACTCTTACCACTTTTCATTCTGCAGTTTTCTGTCCTTACAGAGGCAGATTGAGAAGCAGTAGCCTTCTTTTTTGAGTAATTACATTTGCCTTCTCCTGCACCTTTACAACCTTCCTTATTGTTCCCCCCTCCAAGGAGATTAGCTTTGAGTAATTTGTCAAATGTGATAAAGTAGTGGTTGGTGCAATTAAGAAAGCCTGGCATAAGCTGGGATTTGTTGAGTATATAAAGTCAGCAGTGAATGCAGAGCTGTTGCTCCCTCTTAACAGAATGGGCCAAGCTGCTACCCTGCCTTGCAGGAGGGGAGAGTCTTATGTTACGGAGCTGTACGAATGGTTCAGGTAAGATTTTATTTACCGTTTGAAATTTCTACAGAGAAACTTAAGTAATTCTGTATGTTATCTATATTGAAGTAGAAAAGGTTTGAGGCCTGTTTGAGTAAATGACAGGGGAGAGGGAGTGGAAACATGTTTTATTCTCATGGAGAACACCTTTATCTATATTCTAGACAAATCTACAGAGAATCTCCTTGGCCTTTTTGATTATTAGATTTCTTTCTCATTTGACCTCTTTACTTTATTTACTTTAATTTTGCTATGTGAGCACTTCTATAACCTTTAGGAATCATGTCTTTATCCCTACTTTATTTCCATGACTACACACTGCTGATTAGCTTCATGTTGCCATGCTGTAGTAAATTGGTTCAAAATCATTTGGCCTAATTATCATAGCACTCACATTCCAAGGTGTAAACAAGCTTTCAAACTCAGGTAATCTCCACAGGTCCGGGATGGGTTGACCTTAATTCTCTTAATTCTCAATTTAAAGGACACATTTCTCCTGCTACAAACTTGACTCTTTATCCAAACGGCCTCCGTGTTTTCTGTGTATTACAACTGAGACAGTTCTTTCTTTTTTTCTCAAATATTTTCTTCTTCTTCATAGAAAGTTTATTAATGAATGTCCAAGTGGTCTGATCACTCTTCATGAGTTTCAAAGGCATTTCTGCAACGGAACAGTGGGCAGTGAGTCAGCTGAGTATGCAGAGCAGATATTCCGCACACTGGACACTAATGGAGTAAGAAAAGCACTGAATGGCACTACACACACTATATCTGATGAGTCTGGAAGCAGGAATTTTCCTACAGCATTAACAGGAAAGTAGTAATAAACACCATAATATCTAAATAGAATAAATGATGAAAATATATATTTTTTAATGCCATAAACAAAGTTGTTTCCTCTTTAGGATGGGGTGGTTGATTTCAGAGAGTATGTCATGGCCATCAGCATGCTTATTGAAGGTTCGGCTGTGGAGAAGCTGCACTGGTCATTCAAGCTCTATGACAAAGACCGAGACGGTGCCATTACAAAGGAGGAAATGCTGGAGATCATGCAGGTGTGTGTGTGTGTGTGTGTGTGTGTGCGTGCGTGCGTGCATGTCAGGTCGCACGTTTCAAGCATATCATAAGATGATGCCACAGTTACTGCATCTTTCAGTTGAACTGGTGTGTGTTTCCCTTTGTTCACAGGCGGTTTATAAAATGAGTGTAGCCGCTGCTTTGACCAAACCAAACCCACTCACAGCTGAAGAATGTACCAACAGGATATTTGTGAGATTAGATAAAGACAATAATGGTGAGGAAATGATTTTCCCTTTCTGCTTGAAATCATGGTGTAGTGTTATTTCAGCATGAAACAATGGATGGCACAATCTTCCAATACAGGGCATTTAAGTGTGTCTTTTTCCCCTCAGTGAATAAACCTCATGTACTTGATGACTATTTTATAGGACTATTGGATCCATGTGGCAAAAACATTCAATAAGGGGATTTGTTTTCCAATCTGCTGTGTTATTTTCAAGACTATGTGGAACCATAACGATTCAGATAAAGAAAAAAAAAGGAACATCTGAATGAAAAATGATAAACAGGTTTTAAGAAAGTTATTATCATCTTAAATACTTTATTTCAACTCTGAAAACCTTCAAATGAGGTTTTGCTGTGATTCAAACCTGAAGAACATTTATTTTACCAGTTAGGACAAGTCTTTAAGATGATTATTCAGTCAGAGAGTTTGAGGGATGAAGCAAGCACATACCTAAAGCTGAGGTAATGCATCCAACCACAGTATGTGTAATGTGCACAAAATATTGGGGTGTATATTTCTTGTGCCGAGGTTTGACCGTCTACTCGATAGTTAGGTCAAGACACATGTCAGGGGTATGGTGAGGAGGACAGGTTTGGGCTTTTCCTAGTAACTGGGTTATATAATGGAGGATGCATTTGTTCTAAATGCTGAACATAAGACTTTACATAAAATTTGATTTTGAAAAAAGTAATTGAAAAGTATATTTATATATATTTGTACATTTTAATAACACAATAGTTAATAAGCATTAAAACATATTGAACTCCTGCTCACTGATAAGAAATCTTGCTGGCATTGATTTAGGAAGGAACAGAGCCAGATGATATTAATAGAGTCTGTCCTCTGCTCTTTGTCTCTAATCACTGCCTGTCCTTGTTATGTCTGTAGCCATCATCAGTCTAGAGGAGTTCATAGAGGGAGCGCTGGATGATGATTGGATCAGAGAGATGCTGGAATGTGACCCCAGTACCGTGAAGGTGGAGAGGCCCCTGAGGAGGGACACCGCTTTGGGGACCCATGGTTGACCTGAAATGGAGTATTCTGTTCACTGGGTGCAAAGAAATTGTAGTCATTGCAGCAACAGTTTCCATTTAATGCGACAAATTATATCAATGTCTGTTGAGTAACTGCAAGGTAGACAAAGGAGAGCACTAGGAAATGCTTGCTTGTAATATTCATAAAGGAATCATTTCTGCCTTGTTTTATTTTGAAATATTTTTTCTGCTGCAGTTTTGATCAATGCTTTGTTTGTTCATGATGTTTTCATTGTTTTCTCTGTATCTGAATGTGTCTCCTTATAGAATAAATCATGGCTGTCATAACACACTGACACTTTACTTGTCCTACTGTATTATATTATCCATCCTGCACTTATCGCCAGATTAATTTGCACAAGGTAACATACCCCAAGTTAATAAATACATTTTGAGCAAGCATGTTGTAATGGCATTTGCAGTGATGTCACAAAACTGTGGCTCTAAGTTGCCTTTGATTACCAGGGACCTGTTCTATCTTCCCTGAATACCTGTGGTATTTGATTTATTCCTGCTGTCCAGGTCTGGATCTCATTGGTAGATGCTTACGGTGATACATACCAGCAATGGAGAGTAACTATAAGTACATTTAATGCAAGTACTGTACTTAACTACAATCTTGAGGTACTTGTACCTTACTTGAGTATTTCCATTTTATGCCACTCAGTACAATTAGCCTACTCCAATGCAGTTGGAAATATTGTAGTTTTTGGTCAACTTATTTATTGTATGTGACAGATGAGACAGTCACTTGATGCTTTCCAGATTTTTTTTTTCAAGTATTTTTAAGAACTTCTTGTTGTTAATATTTCTGTACTTTTACTTATACAAAACTTTAAATTCAGCACTTTTTCTTATATCGTACTATTTTTGTATTGTGGTGTTTGCTAGTTTGCGAGGATAAGGGATATTTCTTCCACCACTGACACCTAAACACCACTTGATGTCGCCTTTGCTTGTTTAAAACTGAAATGCAGGCACCTCCCAGACTTTGAGGAATATGCTGCTTTTAGTTTCGGCAAAAACATGGAAAGTTCCTTGCGTTATTGACTTAGATGCGGTGGGCCAGGAAGCGACTGTTTATTGTGATTATTCCTGGTCAGCTTTCACGGGAATAAACAGAGGAATAAAGATCCATTGCTTTCAAGTAATCTTTGTATCCTGTTCATTGTTGACATTAACAGTGGACGGGTTTGTCCAGCAAGAAAGTCTCATCTCCCATCTTTTCCATGCTACAGTGAATGCATCATATAAAGAAGTGGCTGCTCCCAGGCCAATCCAGGCGGCAGCAGGGCGGGATTTTCCAGCTGTGACGTCCAAAGTTTTCCAGCAACCCTGTCACTTCGACATCATGGCGTAGCGATGTCGACCGACGCGGGGTAGTTCTGGTGGGTACGGAGAAGTTTGGAAACCGAATATTGTGGAATTATTTTAAATCATATAGGAAAAAAAACTAACGGAAATATATTTATCTCTTGGAGCAGAGTCTCGGTAAGTGAGTTTGTTAATGTTTTAAATGTGATTTATTATTTCCAGTAACTCAGGTTTAGGAGGAGGTTGCTAACGTTTTGTCGAAACAAACGGCTGCTGTGGCT
The DNA here is from genome assembly GCF_002260705.1 of Seriola dumerili. Taxonomy (NCBI): domain Eukaryota; kingdom Metazoa; phylum Chordata; class Actinopteri; order Carangiformes; family Carangidae; genus Seriola; species Seriola dumerili. Next base: position 6,780,680 of record NW_019174474.1, read on the forward strand.
GGTTCAGATGAATGTGCACGTTTCCCCAGCTTACTAACTTTAAACGGTCACTTTTTAGGTTTTTTACGATGCTGACATTGTATTAACGGTTCCCAAACGGCCCTTGTACCTCATGGGATACACTCAGGGGGCTTCGGGCATAGCCACAAGTTACCGGTAGTAAGATTTCACTTTTTTTTCACTTTTTTTCCCACTTTTTTTTCACTTTTTTTGGACATTCGCACAGTGAGAAAAAGTTGTGAGCAAACGTTGTAAACGCAGAATTACACTTCATCCAGCCTTATCTGGAAGGTAATGCGAAGGTTTCACTCAAAGATGTTCATCCTCTCAACTATGGGACAACAGTTAGTTAAACGAAAGATTCCTGACGTGAGAAAGTCGGTCTAACATTAGTTTATGACTGCCACAGTTCCAGACTCTGCCACACTCTGTGGTAAATCAATCCCATTACCCGAGGCCATATCTTTTTTACATAGACTTTGATTTGCCTTTAGGTGGAGCTGACCGATGAGATTCACTTCGGTACCGAATTTTGTGGTGTTAATCAAAGGTGAATTGGCCAAGGCTGTAAACTAAGGGGAGTTGTTTAGAGTTTGTGTCCGGAGTTTTTTTTTTTTTCAAAGCTATGGAATTTGAGCAGCTGTTGTATTGCCCTCCAGTCGACCTCTTAAAACTGTTTGCTCTCTCTTTTCAAATGCTTTCCAAAACAACAAAAATATCTGCAAACCAGATACCAGATGCTCTCAACATAATGATCCTGCAGGACCCACTATATCCCCATCAATTTAATAGTTTTTACACTGATTTACTCCTGCCTGTGCAGTGGAGGAGATTTCATAAGGTTGTTAGGTGTGATGTTTGAGGTGTCTGATTGTGTGATTTAACTCTGGAGTTTACCTTCAATATGTTAATTATTATTCTGATTTTAGGGAAACCCCCAGGGCTCCTTATTACAGCTTCTTCCTGTCTTTACTGTATAAAAAATGCAAGGAATTTATGTTGGAAGAATGATAAAAAAAAAAGTTGAATCTGGCCTGCAAAACTGCAACAAACAAGTGTTTTAGTTATTTTACTAATATGGAGTGGTGGAGTTGTACACAGCAAACCAACAATTGTGTAACCTTCAGCTGTTTTGATTTACATAACCTAACCCTCTGCTCCACATGTGTACTATTCAGTGTTGCATTTCTTTTTGACTAGATGTCAAAGAAGATTACTAACTTATAAGTCAAGTTAAGGCACAAGCAGTGCAGTTGTGAGTAATATGAAAAGAATGTGCAATGCTGTCCAACATAAATGAACTGCTGTTGTGATCTTTTGCATACATGCAGGCAGAAAAAAATCTTGAAGATTTTATCGCATGGAGGTTCTTTTTTCCAAAAAAAAAAAAGAAAAAAATCCATCTTTTTTCATTGTGTTTACACTGTATCACATTACCTTGTGTGCTTCTTATTTTTAGTTCCAGGCTGTCTGAAGATAGAGAAAAGTCTCCTTTAGCTCTACACCCATATCTTGTTTTCATATAGGCGTTGTTGTTTGGTGGCATAAAATTAGTGATGGTGTATTCTGCCTGCGTACCTAGGTTGGAAATAGCTACAGGTTATTCCAGAGCAGCGCCCTGCAGGCAGCTGATGAATGCCTCGACTGTGTCTGCACCCAGTGAATCTTTGCACACAGCCTTCTAACCGCAATGCTTCATTTCATGCACCCTTACACTTGGAGACAATAACATTAGCCCCATCACGAGATTAAGTTGCGGCTGATGATTTGCTCATAATATAATTATTATGGCACACCACTGTGCCATAATACACCTACAGAAGATGATGCCTAAAGAAAGACCTAACTTTGTTACCCTTAAGCATTCTCTGAGGTTTTCAGCATTGAATAGAGCATTCACTGTGTGAGGTAAAACAGGATGAGGTATGCCAGTCAGATTTAAGCTTTTTCTCTTGGAAACATTGTGTGAAGGTAAAGACTAGGTCAAGGCCTGCATGAATCAAAACATGGAAAGTGTCATTATGTGGTGAAACTTGGACCTATCCCCTCATGTCCACAGATTTATCTTTGTAACCTCAAATAAAAAAAGAAAAACTAAAGCAAAGTGCTGTATGATTTATGTCTGGATTGTAAAATCCTCTCTCCCCAGGCCCTTTTACCACCAGTGCAACTCATCTCAACACAGGCTGTTAAAGCCAGTTGCATGGCTGCTGTAAACACTTTACTCCCTCAGAGACAAGTGGCTCTGATGCTTCTATTTTGTTTTCTATTTCCTGTGTGTGCAACACCATAGTTTGCAGGCCATTCAACTGAGGAATTACAAGATTCTGTCTTTTTTTATACTTGAGCTCTTTGTCGAGAGCCCAGTGAGGATGGGTTGTGATGGTTCTCTCTCTGCCTGAAGGGACCAGAGCTGATGGATCTGAAAAGCCATTATAGTGATCCACTCTCCCCCCCTTGTGCTCATTATTCTGAGCATGTCTCCATGAATTATATGGCTGTTTTCACCAAAGGGCAAGATTGCTTTTTGAATGTTTTTTTTTTTTCTTCAGTTTTGTTTTGAGGCTCTTTGGGTCTGAAAAGAAGCAGGAGGCAGGCAGGTGCTGTTGCAAATGCCATGCGTACTGTAGCGATGCCTTGCAGTTTTTCTTTCTGTCTTTTGTCTTCTCATGCCTTTCAGTCAAAATACCCTTATACCATGAACAATAGCCATCTCTGTGTGTCTTATGGTTGGTGGTAAGTGGTGCTTATAGAAGGGCAGACAGTGACACTTTGTTTTTGAGAATGATTCTTGCTTGTTAGGATGTTTTTGAGATGTCTCCTTTGATAGTAAACTTGCACAGATGGAATAAATACTTCAGGGCTGGTAGGGGTACAGATCTCACCCTCCTTTATTCTCTTGTAATTCACAAAAAAATTAAAACAATAGAGCTGAAAAGATTAGTCAAAAAGCCAACTGATGGAAAATGAATCTGCAACTATTCAGATAATTGATTAATCATTTCAAACCTTTTTTCTAGTAAAATGCTAAACACTTGGTGCCAGCTGTTCAAGTGTGAGGATTGCTTGCTTTTCTTTGTCATGTATGATGGTTAACCTGGTTTTACACTGATAGCAATATGCCCACATTTTCCATCTGTTTTCTAACATTCTATAAACAATTGATTAAAGGATTAATTGAGAAAATAATCATTAATTGCTGACCTAAGAGACACACTGGCCTGTAGTCTTTGTGTAGTAAAGACAGTGTAGGCAAAGTCACCTTGTCTGCTTCCTAGACAACTCTCTTTTGTTTACATATGACTCACATACCATGGAGGCATCCCAGCACTTGAGGACACAGTGCAGTTCTCTGTAATTAGGTGTTCTTTGTGCTGGACTTTGTGTCCACTGGATCCAGGATGAAGCCATAGAAGTGCTAAGACAAAGTCTTTACACTTGTTTAGCATTGACTGACACATGGGCAGCAGGTTTCCGAGCAGCATGTCTGGTCTTGGCCTGGTGTGTTTGAAGTTTGTTTGCTGAAAGCCATGTGTTAACCTTACCCATATTTGCCTTTCTGGTGTGAGAGAAAAGCTGACTCAGGTTTTTGAGGGGGATGCCCTGCAGGCCTTCATTCCAGTTTGAGTATTGCTCCAAACTCTGTCTGCCGTCTGCTATTCAAGACTGGATTTCTACTTTTGTATCTGTTGTTGGAGTATAGTGACTTGGCTGTAGTTGTTCCGACTTCTGATTCCTGAATCCTCCTGATCCACTGCAGCATGGGTAAATACTCTGAGATGTCACAATAGTGAAGGTCTGTCCTTAATCTGCTCTGTCTATTGGAAAAGTAAAACCATCCTGGCATTCAGGCAAAGTCTGTTCCAACATTATTTCTGAGCTGAAACTATTAGTTGATGAATCAGTTAGTTGACTAATAGAAAAAATCAGTTGCAATTTTGATTCGATTATTCGTCAAAGTACTTTTTAAAGCTAATTATACTTTAATTTCAGCTTTTAAATCTTGAAATCTAAATCTTAATTTTCTTCACATCTTTCTTTTATGTGATAGCAATCTACATTAAGATGAAAAAAATAATCAACAGAAAATTACCCTCCAATTACTTTGATAAACCGATTAATTGTTTTAGTCATTTCTCAAGCAAAAATGTCTTACTAAATGTCTTTACTCCAGCTTCTTTGATCCTGATTTGATTTGATCCTCTTCTTTGTCATATCATGGTTAACTGAATATCTTTGGATTTTGGAACGCTGGTCAACTTCAACAAGGTATTGAAACAGATCACCAGCTCTTAGGGACAAAACCATTAATTGAGAAAATTATCTGAAGATCAATTGATAATGTTTTTTGGTGTGTTGGACAAAATAATCTATTTGATGTTGGCTGTCAGGAAATGGTGCTGGGTATTTTTTGGAATTTCTGACATATCATAGACCAAATGATTAATCTATGAATTCAGAAAATAATTAATTTGCTATTCAATTCTGATAAGATGCGACTGATGTGCTTCTGCTGAAATGACTCAGTTTCCCAAACAGCAGATCACCTTCCTGTCTTTCGGGAATAACTGTTAGATTCTGTATAGTACTGTGCCTTTTTCAAATGTCATGGTATACTGTATGTCTGCTTGTCCCATTTGTAGAAGTGGGACAAGCAGTTACTGTAGGCAGTGGGAGACGTATTTTTACCCATTCAGAATTTTATTGTTGGAAACCACTGAGCATTTTACTGCAGAGCTGACTGATGGCATGCTGGTTCCTCTCATCTCCTCTCAGGCTACTGTTGTGACAATCCTTACATTTCAGCGCTTGCTTATTTTACACATAATGGAAAAAGTGTCCACAGGAATGCTGAAATAACAGTGTAAGGTCTGTGGGTGGTTTCCATAAAGTTTGAAAATGGTCCTACATCCCAGTGTTGGGCACTCCCAGGATGTGAGGCAGCTGATTAAAGGAAAAGGTGTGTGTGTGTGCGTGTGTGTGTGTGAGAGAGTGTGAGTGTGAGTGTGCAAATGAGTGTCTGTGCATGCATGTTTGTGCATGCATGAATATACAGCAAAGCCTTTTGATTAAACACTCAGAGAGAAAGGGACTGCTGTGCTGTTTGGGCAGATGTCCAAGACTGGGACACTAAAATGTATCTTCACTCAGCTCCAAACAGAGTGTCCAGTGTCCCATTGGCAGGACATTTATTGTGCCAGTATTTTAGGTAAATGGCCTAATTGATATTCTGAAATGCACTATTCATTAGTCTTACTCTGAAAAAATGTACATACGATCTCTGCTGCATAGAGCTCAAGAGAGCAGAGCATGCAAGTTTTTTCATTTTCTAAGCTGCTTCATACCCTGGTTATCGCATGATATCATATAACTTTTGATGAGGTGCTTTTCTTTGATCTCACTCAGCTTATCCATTTTTATACAGTCAAACCCATCTCACAAACATGCTATTTTACCAGGCATGGTCTTTTTTTTAGGCGTAGAGGGTTGCTGAGGATGTACTACAGTTATAGCCTAATTCCTGGGTGGGAATGCTTTGTAATGACATGCTTAACGCCAACGTAACTGCACTTTTTTTTTGCCTAGAAAGCTGAATACAACTGTAGCTGGTTTGCTGGATTTGTCCTCTTCCTACACTGTTGAAATTCACATCTCAAGCACACAGAGCTGCTGCCACAGTGATTTGTTATTGTGTAGACTAAACTGTTATTGTTACTGCATGGGTGTTAGTGCTTGGCTTGTAGTCACAATAAACATAAATGTTTTAATTTTAAATTCCTTCATGTTTTATTTCAGATTCCTTATTTTCTTTTTGTGTCATAGGCACATTGCAAGTCCAGTGTCTTTTAATAAATAAAATGTTATTGAAATGCACTGCCTCACCTGTTTTTTTTTTGTTTTTTTTTTTATTATAGTGCATTTCAGTGCATCATATCAGTGCAACATCTTTATTCTGATGCTTTTCAGAAAAACAGTTAAAATAATAATTTTCAGTTTTCAAAATGACTAAAATACAGGGTGGATGTTTTTTTTTTTTTTTTTTACAAGGTCTAATTGTCTCCTTCCAGATTTATCAGTGAATGAAGATGATGTCTGATGCCAGCGACATGTTGGCAGCCGCTCTGGAACAGATGGATGGCATTATAGCAGGTAAAATTCTCCTATGGCATTGTGGAATAACATATATATAACATAACATTTCTTTCAAACAGTTATGTTGTGATTTCTTTTTTTCCTGTCATGTTAAAGCATAAAGCAACAGCCTCTGATATATACGCTATATAGAGTTACACTGCATTCAGAGAGTTTTCAGAACCCTTCAATTTTTTCACATTTTCTTATGAATCAGCCTTATACTAAACTCAAAAAAATAAATTTGAGGAAAAATTGTGATGGGAGAAACTTTTAGAAGGACAACTATCAATGCAACACTCAACTGATCTGGGCTGAATGGCAGAGTCAGACAGAATCCACTCCTCAGTGAAAGTTTGCAAAAAAGCAGCTAAAGGATCTGCTCTAAATTTCAAATGTCTTCGCAAATGATCTAAATATTTATGTCAATGTGATATTTCAGTTTTTCCTTTTTTATATATTTGCAAAATAATGGGGTATTGAGTGTTGATTGATGAGGGAGAAAAAAAGATTTTGTTTTATTTTAGCATAAGTCTGCAACATAACAAAATGTGAAAAAATTGAAGGGTTATGATTACCTAATGGACTGTATATAGAGTTAACCTGGACGTGTTATATAACTCCTCCAGGTTGAGTTAAAATTGATAAGAGTCCATCTGGTGTCTTGTTACGGTTTGTTGCACAGCTGACATTTTAGATAGTTATCACGTAATTTGTAGAGCTCTATGTTTGTCAGAGAGTGTCAAGCATTTATTCTGTCCATGTTCAACAATGGTACAATATTAAATTTGTACAATTATACTGTATAGCTGTACTATTAAGAACAGTAGCTTTAATCTAAAACCTTCCGAATAATTACTTAGTGAAGTATGAGCTGGTTGATCTCTGTCTGTGTTTTAATTCTAGCTCCTCCTAATATTTTCCTCTCTTCTGTTGTGCTTCTTCACCTCAGGTTCCAAGGCTCTGGACTACTCCAATGGGTTGTTTGATTGCCAGTCACCCACCTCTCCTTTCATGGGCAACCTGCGGGCACTTCACCTTTTGGAAGACCTTAGGGGCGTCCTGGAGTTGATGGACACAGAGGAAAGGGAGAGTCTACGCTGCCAGATCCCCGACTCCACAGCTGATAGTCTGGTCGAATGGCTCCATGGTCACCTGGTGAGAGCCTTGCATGTTGGAAGGACACATAATTACTGCATAAGATTCATAAGATATGTAAAATAACGGTGCTAGTGAATGAAACTAGTAAAGGTATGAAGGTTTCTGAACAAAAGACCATGAAAATACACATTTTACATGTCACATGGATCTTTTTTTTGTCCTCATCAGAATAGTGTAGCCTCAGGGCAAATCAGTTTCACTGGTAATGTCACATAACTGGTTTATCTGAACATAAAACATGTAAAATATAGGACTCATGTTGCTTTTTAAGTGCATGAAAGTGATTCAATTTTGTATGTGCTAATGACATTCAGCTTTTTTTTTTTTTAAACTTTGGCTTACTCTAAGATTTCCTTTTTATTTCACCCTTGGTATATTTGTGAAGGAAGAAAGACTTGTTGTTGGAATCAGTCGTGTAGTCATGGAAGAGGTTTTGTTTGTGATGATTGGACAGATTGTGCTCCAAACAGCTTTAGCACATCTGGTTTCCTGCTGATGAAGCTCACTCTGTGTGCTGCATTAAAACTCTATGAATGCAGACAAGTGTGGGCAACAATCCTGTGTCCAAGTAGACCACCAACTTGTTTTCTAAGAGAAAACATGACTGTCCCTTTTATGCTGAGTTCCCTAGGAATGCAAGATGAAATGCTGTTGTTGTCAATGTCATAGCCAGTGTGCTGCAAGAAACATGCTGACATCTTGGGAACCAGAGTGGTGTTTGGGAGAGTGATGGGCTTTAGGCCAGAGTTTTTGTGTAATGCTGTAACTCACTCTCTGTACAGCAGTCTGAATTTGAGCCTTCTGCTCAGCCATGTAAGGTTTTGTTTGTGCTGGGTGAAGCAGTGTAACCAGTCACACTTTGATATGAAGCATTTCATCTGCGATCATTACTAGGCACTGAAACCTTCAAGGTTTTTAAGATCAGCAGAATGAATTAACTTACCCGCACCACTTACCCATGTCTGAATTTTTCAAGGACTAAAATCACCTTCTGATTCTTTGTCTAATCCACATTTTCTTCTGTCCATGCAGTCCAACGGACATGTCTCTCTGGCTGGGGGTGACCACTACCAGGAAAGGCTTTCCCGAATAGAGAGTGATAAGGAGTCTCTGGTGCTTCAGGTACCCATCCAGCAATGCTTATACCAAATCACAAATCCCACATTTATACTTAGACTACAGAGACATATAAATGTCTGTTTTTAAAAAGGAGTAATGGCTTGGTTTCATGCAGGTGAGTGTGCTGACAGACCAGGTGGAAGCTCAGGGTGAGAAGATTCGGGACCTGGACTTGTGTTTGGACGAGCATAGGGAGAAACTCAATGCCACTGAGGAAATGCTGCAACAGGTGTGTTTGTGTGTATGCCTGTGTGTGTGTGACTGTTTCATATGTAATATACCTAATATATAATTCTTTGCACACAAGACCAAGAGACACCATACATTCAGCTGAAAGACCTGAGGTCACCTCATCATGTTTGTCATAGGAGAGGCTTCTCCTTGTGTTTGTGGTCAGCTACTGAGATCATGCTGGCAGCTATTCTTGTCCACCCTTAGAACTAAGCACTGAGCCTTCATATTTTTGGAAATTATCACCATACCATTGTAGGACAAACAAAAAGACTACACACAATGCTTTCTGGTGACCAGATTACTATTTTAGATATTTACAAAAACGATACCTATATTGCTAATGTTATTTGTGCTTCCTATACCGACTACATGGCAGCCACAAAGTTTTTTTTTGTGTGTAACAATCTTCATTTATGATATTGTAGGAGCTTCTGTGCAGAAGTGCACTGGAGACCCAGAAGCTTGAACTGATGTCTGAAGTGTCCAACCTAAAGCTGAAGCTAAATACCATGGAGAAGGAGAGAGTGGACTTTGATGACAGATTTAGGGACAGCGAGGTATGTGAGCTAATTCTTAGGACAGGAATCCTCTTTGTTTCTGCATGTGTCCTTACTCTCTCGCCTAAGTACACACACACACACACACACACACCCCCACACACACACACACACACACACACACACACACACACACACATGTATGCAGTTGCCCACACACACACCAAACAAACACTCATTCATGTTGTCTGACACCTGTGTGGGAGAGGGATGTCTTATTTTACTGTCAGTCTTGAAGCAGCTGTGTGGTGAGTAAGAAAAACAGTCAGAGCATTCACAGAACTAGCCATGAAAAATATGCCTGCTGTGTTTGTGGTTATTATAGATGAAAGACTGTGGTGTGCAAAGGGTTCACCTTTTGTTTTTGATTCTATTTGGATTTGTTGCCCTCTGGTCAAAAGCTTTACAATCGTTAAGATGTCAATCATTTGTTCATTAGAGATGGGGAGATGAACCATGCAGAATACTTGGAACACTTTCAAATACATCATGTTAGTGCTGTAGCAGCATGGATGTCACTTCCACTCCACTAGAACAAAAAGTTTCTGTCCATGTTGGACCTCACAGCACATAATTCACTTCTTTTCCACGAGCAGCTTCCTCTAATTGTATCACTGCTGCGCTTTGAAGCATCTGCTAGCTAAGGAATGAAAAACATTAAAAGCAGAGTTGCCATAATGTAACACATACTAGAAAACCAACAGCCACTTGAAAAGACAGAAGGGTTCTGCACCAATGTCTCAATTCATCTTTCTCACATTCATCTTATTTATCACTAGCTCTTAGAGTCATATGCAGATCCAATTAAATGGCTTCAGCATTTTAGGTTTTTTACTATTTTACTATCTTTCTCTGATATGAACTTTTTATGCTTTTAGGATTTGATTCTTGAAATCAATGAACTGCGGTACAGATTGACAGATCTGGAGAGTGAAAAACTACTGTACGAAAAGAAACTGAAATCCACAAAGGTGAGTTGTCACAGTGAAGTTTGCACACTCCCAGTGTTTATATGAAAAACTATTCATGACTACCATCTTATACCCTCCTGGTTGTTTATTTATCTCCAGGAGCTGTCTTCTTTAGCTAAACTAACTCTTTGGTAGGGAACCCCTTGTGGATGAAATGGTTTTAAAAACAACAAAACTAAAATGGGCCACTTCACTACTGAACCACTTTACTAGAATATTAATGTCCCCTAAAATCCAAGCTTTACTCTCCTTTCATGATCCAGAGAAAATCGTTCATGCCATCATCTTGTTCTTCTTTGATTACTGAAGCTCTTGTGCACACCTATTGTGCATCATTATTAGTCCAGTCAAAAAGACATCACATCAACTTGTTTTCTGCTTCTATGATTTATTCATTTTATTCATGATTTATTCTGGTTCAAAGAGTCTGGTGGCTGTTCTTAAAGCACTGAATTGAGTTATTTGTGATTGTTATGACCCCGTTTGATCTGTAGGATACCTTGTTCATTGGATATGAGGGTGTAAGATGTTGCATGTTTTATCTCGGTTAAAACTTAAGGAGGAACTGCACCTTTACATTTACTAACAACAGAGCATAAATCTGCTCTTTAACTTTTGACTATATTGATCAACAAGGTCTATTTTTGAATCTGCTTTATATTGTAAATATCTTGGTTTGAATCTTGGGTATTCCACCTACTTGACCTCTTTTATCTTTCACTTCTTGCATCCCTATTTTCTCTTTCTTCCTTGATTTGTCTCTCTACTGCTAGTCACTAATGGCCAAGCTTTCTAGCCTGAAAATCAAAATGGGCCAGATGCAGTATGAGAAACAGAGGAAGGAGCACAAACTCCAGGCTCTGAAGGTTGGCTTACTCAGGATGACTGTTGTGCTTGCCGTATGATTATGGTTTTTGACCTCTCCCTTTGGCTCCTGTTCTGTTTTTATTTTTGAGGGGAAAAAATCATTAAATCTATTTTACAGCAGTTTTCAAGTTTTATTTATTATTCAAACAATTAAGTAATGAAGTTAATCTAATGAACTCTGCCATACAGTAATATGCAAAAAGTAAAGTGTTGTCAGAAATACCACTTTTTTTTAAGTCTGCTTCCACAAGGCTTGATTGAACTGGTGTTCAATCAAGCATTCACATTTTTCAAACCACAGGTATGCTTCAGTTTTGGCAGGATTTCTGTTTTTCTGTGTGTGTGTCTTTTATCCCTCTTTATACTCAGCCCACTGATTTCCTTCATCTTCATTAAAATCTCTTTACAATTAAATTTTTCTGTGTCCATGCTTGATACCTGTTCTGGTTACATAAACATGCCTCCTGTGTTTGCCACTACTATAGCCCTCCCAGACATCAGTCCTTACCACCCACCTCACACAAGATACCCCTCAGAACAGGTGTGGCCTGCGTGTCTGTATGCCACGTCAGCATCTGTGAACCTTTGTGTTGTGGTTTGTTTGTAATGTGGAGGTAAGGTGGGGGAGGTGGCATCTGTGTAGAGGAAATATCCTCACTGTTGTCCTCTGTTGGACAGGAGGAGCTAGCTATACTGAGGAGGCAGCTGGAGGGCAAAGACGGAGACATGAGGAGACTACAGGATGAGACGGGCTTCAAAGCCATTGCCTCGAGCAGTGCAGATCCCTCAGAGAGAGGTGGGAAAGCCAGTCAGGTCACAAGCTGCCCTGAAGATGAGCATGCATGATGTTTAACCTTACATGTACAACTTAATGTTATATGATTGAGTGGTAATGTCTGTGTATAGCAAGCAACGCACTAGGCTAAGTCCTACAAGAAGTCAGAATCTGCAACCAACCAGTTTTTGTTTCATAATTCTTTGTCCTGTTTAGTCTCTCATCCAGATGAAACTCTTAGAAAGAGGCTGAAAGAAAAACGTAAGGGGGGTTTTTATGTTTGTGTTCATCATTGCACTTGCACCATTCTCAACCCCTGTTTGCATGAACGAGCATGAGCCATCTGAACTCTGCTTGTCCATTATAACCCATTGGAGTGCTAATACCTGACCACAGAGCACCACCCGTCTGTTAAACTTTTAAAACTTTTATTTTTCTGATTTTTGAACTGAACATATCTAAGGTCATCCAAAAGCCCTTATCAGGGTGTTTTCAGTGTCCCTCCTGGAACAGCAACAAGGAATGTCTGCTTTTGTGTTTCAACAGGAATGAGGAATGAACTGTTTTGTTTGTCATAACTATTCAGGCTGCTCACTCATCCTCCTGCCTCATGTCCTCCCAACAATAATCACCTCCTATACCCCTCAATATCTGTCCCCAAACTCCTCTATACCTTCAACTGCTCACACCAACAACCAGTGTGTGCCCTGCTAACCTGTATTGTTGTTGTAATGTTGTGTTCAGTGTTGTGTGACAGTATCTTTGTTGTGAGTGCTGTCTTCATATCTGTGCCTTCCCCTATCAGTGATCTTTCACTTAAGTAGAACAATTTCATTTCAGTCAGTGCACACACTCCCTCCACCATGACTCTTCACATATTGTAGTCTACAGTGCAAGAGTAGGCCATAACAGGGGTCCTCAATCAACACTTCTTTTATTGTTTTTGTCAGAATAATATTATGTACATCACACATCTTCATACAAGTTTAAAAATATTGACCACCGTGTGATAGTTTTCTGTTAGAGAACACATTGAAGTTCATTTGTTTTGGAGATGTTTTGGGATCTATGGGGAAAAGTCTTGAATAAAACTAATAATGTTAATGTTGAGGGTTGTCTGTTCACAGAACCTTATGGCAGAGTGTGTGTTCTGAAAAGTGAAATGCTCTACGAAAGTGAAATATGTGAAATACCTGCTCACACAAGGATTTGGTATATCAATTTAAAGATTTTTATAAAAAAACAAAGACTGCAGCTGTTATGTTACTGGAATGATGGTCCGTAATATTGCAGCCAGTATGGTCAGAATGTATCTTTCAGTTTCACCCTGTGTGTTCAGGCTTATTATACATCCCCACTCTTCACCCTCCTCAATCTTCACACCATGAGCGCTATAGTCTGTCTGTAATAATTTTCTTTCCTTACTAGATGTGGAAGTGCAGAGAATGAAAAAGGCAGTTGAATCATTGATGGCAGCCAATGAAGAGAAGGTACATTTGACATGTTGTGATTCGTTTTGTATCGCACCAGGTGCTTCAACTCTCTTCCTGAAAGATTTGCTTCGCTGTGCGTTTTAATCATCTTTTTCTTTGCAGGATCGTAAAATTGAGGAACTAAAGCAGTCGCTACTACGGTATAAGAAAGTTCAAGACATGGTGATGTCGGTGCAAGGGAAAAAAGGTGAGACATCGCTTCTGTCATGGTGGATGAATAATATTAATTTAATGTCAGAGATAAAGAAGTACTAAATAAAGTCAGCCTCGAAAACATTGATTTTGGATGGTTTACATTAACCACATATTGTTTATACTTTATATCACTCTCAGCCATTTTTGATGAATATCATAGGTTTTATAATGATTTCCAATTTTCCAAGCAACCAGTGGCCTTATTTCAGTATAATATGAAGTTCACCTTGCAGGGACTTGACGCTACAGATTTTTATTGTTATAGATTTTTTCTATTTGCCTACTTGTTTTTCCTATGGATTTATTTGTATTTCTCTGAGCTGGCTGTTTGCTGCCATATACAACTCTGCTCTTAAGCTTTCTGCAGAAAATTTCTTTGACTTTATTTTTAGACTGTTTAGCTAACCTTTTCTTTTCTCGGGTGAGTTGATTAATGCCAAATAAAACAGCTGGTTCTTACTTTACATGACAAAATTATACATTCTTTTCTGTTATATCTTGTTCATTATCCACTCCAGAGAAAACAAAAGATAATGAGTATGCTGAGAATCACGGTGATGTATGCCTCGCGCTCATGTCAACCAACCCCATGTCTGTGGAACCAGAAAAGCATGAAGTTGCAGATGTTCTGCAACTGAAAAGGAAGAGCCCAGATGAGGTTTGTGTAGTATAATATGATGTGGTGTAACCAATCTTGCATTCACAAGTGGGGGGAGGGGCTTTATTGGAAGAGTAAATACTAACAGGATACAGCATGACAAAATAAGAATTTAAACAATACAGAAAATGTGGCATATTAAAACATAATTTCAAAAGCAATTTCAATGTTTCAAAAATGTAGAATATGAGCTATAAGATATTTAAAGTGTTCATTTCTAAACACATTTTTAGTGATGTTATCTTCTTAATTTATTGCTAATTACTAAGTGGCTCTAGCTCTTTACCTTTTTGCCCTCAAAGAACTTCATATCTCATTAACTCTAAAATGGCCAGTAAAACACTAATACCTCCCTTTAATTTCACACTTTTTAAATGAGTGTTGAGGGGCTCGTCATCCAATTAATTAAATATCATCTCCTGTCAGTTCACTAAGCACGAGCACCGATTTAGACTGCTGTGTTCTTGAGGCCTCAGGAGAATATATATGTTAATGTTTTAAGACGGTGCACATTTAAAGCTTTTACGCAGTCTAATTTTGACTCTTTTTTTCTCATTCTCATCCGTGCTTAGCTGGACAGTCTCAATGGAGTGGGTGAAGAGCCTTTGGCTACACCAAGCCCTTCGGACCCAGAACAAGTATCTGAGTCCACACCAACAGATGTAGAAAGGTAAAGTATGAGAAAAGACCTACTCACATTCATCGCTTTACTCCATGCTAGAGCTCAACTAATGTAGGTTTTTGTTAAAGCAGAGACTGAACATTTTTTACTCAACTTATATATATATGATGTGCGCCTACTTATTTCCATGAATGAATATTAATAAATAAAATGCTCAATGTGTGGCTGATGTGTATGATTTGAAGGCTTTTTAGTGTAGACAATGAAACTGACAGGCACGTATTCAGTTAGCTGGGTCAAGTAATATGTGCATGTGGTGTTTTAGTTTCTAAATAGTTAAATCAGGTTTTAAGAGAATTAGACCAATTATAATATCTTAAATACTACAAAACACATTGGTTTTGAAAATTAGTGTTTTGTTCCAGTAAAACAAGGAAAAATGCTTTGACTTAATAGAAGAGACTGGGGGTTTAACTTTTTCATACTTGCATAGTCTATGTATTAGTAAATATTTCAACATGTTTATATTAAAATAATGCTGTGATCACAATATTTTGTCTATACCATTCACATTTACCCCTATGTGTTAAGTGCTGCTGTACACTGTCTACACTGTCCATTTACTGCAGTGATACAGAGTGTGAGGAAGTGTCTCTGTAGCCCTCTTTACCTTACACATGAGAATAATGTGTGTAACAGTTCATATCATGTAGCCCCACACTGCTGCTTCTCATGACTGTATGAGACAAGCTTACTATCTCAGCTACACTGCCGTGAGTGAAGTGTGTATTGTTATGGTTTGTCATTTCAGCAGCCATGATACTACAAAGGCTGGAAGCCAGGACCACCTGGATAGGAGTGACAGGAGCAATAATGAAAAGGTAAAAAAAAAAAAGAAGAAGTTATATCTGCAAAAAAAGTTGTTTCTTTTTTATTCGTGAGATTTGTAAAAATATATGTATATCATTACTTTTCAGAAAAATATTGTTATTAATAAATATATGTAGACCTTAAGGCTAACCACAACTGCACCTTGTTACATTGGAATGTTCTATTTTATGAGAATTTCCAGCACAGCATGTGTTTACACTGCTGTATGTGAGAAATGTTTTTTCTTCTTTCAGAATACAAGTGAAGAAATCATTAAGATGAGTGAAAAGCCACCTTTGTGTCCCTCTGCCACCTTGCCTGCCAACATAGAGGATGACAGCTTTGGCTCGAGAAAGGCTCGTTCATCTTTTGGAAAGGGTTTCTTCAAGATCCGCGGGGGCAAGAAGACAGCCAGCACTCCTAACCTTGGTAAGAACATACCACTTCATTTGGCAGCCAGATAAAGAGTTATGTCTACAAGGTGACTCAGTCTGTATTTGATGTCATTGTGTGTGATGTTAAGTTAGCTGTGGAAGAGACTGGCTGTGCACTACAGTGTGAGATTTTCTTGGAGATTTTTCTTCCACTGAGAAACACATTTTATTTTCCCAAGCCACACCCATGGAGTATACTATATGGACCATAATTTGCAGCCCACACAAACTGGTCCACATTTAATTATGGAAATCTGTTTCTGTGCTGTTGTATGCCCTGTGTCCTGTGTATGTCTTTTTTGTGTGAACTGTACAAATGTATGTCTGTGTTTTTTCCACCTCCACAATCATGTTGTTATTTCAATCATAATTTCTGCCCTCTTGTCTTGTTCTTTTTCTGTTGGACCCTGTCGTGTGTTGCGTGTGCTTTGTAACACATGAAGATCGCAGCCGGAGTGCAAGTGCGCCTATGCTAGGTACAGTATAGACCACAGGTCATTGCAGGGTTGCAGTAGCTCTCCAAATAAAGCCAAGGAATCTACCGAATATATCCTGTATGACTTTACATCTGTGCCTTTTCTAAACTCATTCTTCAGCTGACATCTTTTTATCATCACGTTTCAGTAGCTGCAGTGCTTTAACTACCACACCCTTTCACACACTTTGTTGCACAAATGCTGTCTGTCCAACATACAGTCCGTCTGTTGTGTATGTTGATTTGCCTGTGTGCCTGCATGTATTTGTTTACACACTCTTATTTTTGTTAAAACCTTCCCCAACCACAAATCTGTGCTCAGATCCAGATTATCAGCTAAAATGGTTTATTTGGATCTTGAACGCCCCCCTCCCACTAAAAAGATTAAACAAAACAACTAATGAATTTCCTTTTTATCTAATGAAATAAAACTATTGTATTCCAGTCTTGGTGAGACATCAGCTGTGTCTGATGCATGTATACTAAAGAGGCTTTTGCTTTTAATGCCCACCACCATGACCCCTCAGTCTGTCTAGGTCTAGGAGTGGTCATGTGTCTGTCTTGAGTGTTTTCTTGCCCCATGCAGCAGCTGACTCCAACGATCTGTGTACGTCTCCCACACTGATGCTCATGATGCTGATAATATTCTGGGCATTTGTTTGTACAGCTGAAACGGAGCGACAGGGCACTGACCATTTGGATCTGGCCGGGCTGCCACAGAGGTCGACTAACAGCGACAGCACCCACACACTCCCTACGACCCCAGAGAGCAGGAAAAAATCCAAGGGGATAAAGAAACTTTTTGGGAAGTGAGTAGAAAATGACATGAGAATCTTGACTTCTTGATTTTTAGTAACTCTTAAATTAAGTATAAGATTAATAGATATAACTGTAATTCTTTCATATTTAGCCAGAAATATGAAAAATGTACAATACTGTGTGTGAGAATGTTCAAATGTTTAGACTTGAATGTCATGTTTTTAAGGTTAAAAAGAAGCCAGTCTACCACATTTAACTTGGATGACAACCTACCGGAGGGGGAGTTCAAGAGGGGTGGAGTGCGAGCCACAGCGGGACCCAGACTGGGTTGGTCTCGTGACCTACAGCAAGGCAGCAAGTAAGTCTGTGCTTCCATCCTGAATAATTAGACTGTGGTTTTCTTGTTTTGAATGTGGTTTACATTGAAATTTAGAGATAATGCAGGATTTTTGACAACGCAATCTTTGTCAAAGATGCATGCAATATATCTTGCAATTTAAACTTGTGTTTGTTTCTTATCTTTTTGTACTGTTTCAAGGGTGTGTCTACATACCTTTTGAAAGTTTTTGCTTCTCTATTCTATTCTGTTTTATTTCTTAGTGATGTTGATGCCCCCTTTGCGCGCTGGTCAAAGGATCAGGTGTGTGACTGGCTGCAGGAGCAGGGTCTCGGTCTTTATGTGAACATGGCTCGTGTATGGATCTCCTCTGGACAGACTCTGCTACAGGCCTCACAACAGGACCTGGAGAGGGTGAGATGAAGCAGAAGAATTTAATAAGTTTACTAAAGCTGGCGGGCAGGCAAAGTCTTCTTGTTGTTGAACTGTACAGTGTAGTACCCGGGGATGTGTAGTCCTTACTTGTCGTCTTGTGGATGTTTAGGAGCTGGGCATCAAACACCCGCTGCACAGAAAGAAGCTGCAGCTGGCTCTGCAGGCCCTCGGCTCAGAGGAGGAGGATAATAAGGGAAAGCTGGACTACAACTGGGTGACGAGTGAGTACCAGCTGCCAGTTAACTAACTAACTAACTGCTGGTTAGGAAATCTGATGTAGATTTTGTGATTTTTTTCTTTTTCTCTTCATGACACTTTGCTCATTCTTCTTCCTTTCAGGATGGCTGGATGACATCGGTTTACCTCAGTATAAGACTCAGTTTGATGAGGGAAGGGTGGATGGTCGCATGCTGCACTACATGACAGTGGTGAGTGTTGGCAAGAGACATGCGCTTCTTCCAGAGACCCTGCGGAAAAGTAGGTCTGACGACTTCAGTGCCATCTCACATTAGGATTACTGCACAGAGAGTCTGAGCTCCAGTGGAGATGGCCTGGTCTCAACCTCTGTGATACTTGTGACAAAGATGAAGCCTCTGGCTCTGTTCAAACTATGATGTCTTTGCAGAGGTTTCTGTGCCAGGGAATCTTGATTGTTCACTGCACTCAAATGGCTCCTATGTTATTTAATAATATACTTAGTCACAGCTTCAGCAGAACTTTGTTTATTGTTTGAATTTTACAGTAAGTCATTAATGTCTTACTTTGTCCCTCAGGATGACCTGCTTTCTCTGAAGGTTGGAAGTGTCCTGCATCACCTCAGTATCAAGAGAGCTATACAAGTGCTGCGACTCAACAACTATGAGCCCAACTGCTTGCGTCGTAGGCCATCTGATGAGGTTTGAGCAGCCTGTTCTACTGTTTGACATTTTATAATGCACAGCAGTATGTAAACATACTCTTTATTTGTTAAGTTGTGATGTATTCACCCTTTTTCTGCACTTTGTGTCCATAGAACAACATTACTCCAGCAGAGATTTCCCAGTGGACCAACCACAGGGTGATGGAGTGGCTGCGGTCTGTGGACCTTGCTGAATACGCTCCCAACCTAAGAGGCAGCGGTGTGCACGGAGGCCTGATGGTGAGAGAGTTGGATGTTCAGTCTTCCTGGGAAATGCAGACTCTCCCCAAATGTACTTACTCCTAAACATCGCCCCTTTCCTCAGGTTCTGGAGCCACGGTTCAACGTGGAGACCATGGCGTTGCTGTTGAACATCCCCCCAAACAAGACTCTGTTGCGACGCCACCTTGCCACACATTTCAACCTGCTCATTGGCTCAGAGGCCCAGCAGCTCAAACAGGAGTGTCTTGAAAACCCAGACTACACTCTGCTTACTGCCACCACCAAGGTCAAGGTAACACACAGTTTACTGATGGATAGAGTGTCTATGTTTCTAAATAGTCCTGCTAGTGCCTGGACTACACAGGAAAGAGAAAATTAAATCTTAATTTAATTACAGACAAAAACAAAAAATTATTTGGAATTAATTGAAAAGATTTTTGAGGAACATGTATTCTGCTCTTTGTATGTCTAAGTGTAGCTATATAAATGTGGCTTTGTCTTCTCTCTCCTCATCCATACCAGCCAAAGAAACTGTCGTTTGGTAGCTTTGGGAGTCTGAGGAAGAAAAGGCAGGATGAGAACGAAGAATACGTGTGTCCAATGGATGTGGAAATGCCAAAGGGAAGAAGTTTCCAGAAAGGCTTCGAGCTCCAAATCTACGAGGACGACCTTGACAGGCTAGAACAGGTGATCTTGTGCTTCAAAGAGCACGTTGAATGATTTTGTATCACTTAAACCATAAGCAGTTATACTGTCTGTATAATTGCATGTAATGTACATCTGAAATCGACGTGCATCATTTGGAAAAAAAAACTAATTTTAAATTTAATGAGAGGTTGATCATATTTCTCTATTGTGTGTGCATTTTCACCAGTGTTGCTTGGAGAGTGACTTTTTTCATATTCAGTAGAAGTATCTGGTTTGTATAATCTACTGTGAGTCTGAGTTTATTGAGTCTGAGAGCTGCTTCTCTTTCCACAGATGGAGGACTCTGAGGGAACTGTGAGACAGATTGGAGCTTTCTCCGAGGGTATTCAAAACCTGACGGTAAGAATCAGAAGTCTAATCAGGACACATAGCACATTGTACTCATCAATACCATTCTCTCAATGTATTTTACATTTTGATTGCAAGGTTAATGTTTTTTTATAACTGTACTGTGTCCTTTACCAGAGCATGCTGAAAGATGATGAATTCTTTAAAGAGATTTCAAATTCGCCGAATCCCAGTGTAACAGATGAGGACTCTAACGCATGAGACTGTCAGCACCACAAGACCTGGTCCTGCTGTGAATGAAACTCTGTGCCAACCCTCTCCACCCGCACACAGACTTGTCTCAACAAACCCCAAAAATGCTCCCACATTTCTTTTAAGTGCTACATTCAGAGATGAGCCAAAAGTATTATAGTGTCTTTCTTTTATCTGTTCTAAACAATGGTGTTGTGAAAGCATACAGTCCAGTAGCCACTATTACTCCTGAACTTTGTCTCCGTTATTGTTGTCTGATGACAGAGGGAACATTAAGGGCAACACCACTGCTTGCCTGCCAGCTGGTTTCTGGAGATATTTATGTACTGGCATCTTTCTTTTTATAACAGAACTGAAATGTCAACCAGCACAAGGTGAACATCTAGAATATGCCAATATAGATTTAATATATGTCTTCTAAATTGCGTTTTGACTGTAGAAATTTTGGGAAAAAGAGATGGACTTCATAGAAGTAAAATGCTGAGCAGATTTCCCCATTTTTAGAAGTTAGTGTAAAGTAATAACTCTGAAACAGCTGCTATGTTTTCTACAGAATTAAACCCGGCTAATTCATTCATTGATAATTGTCTTATATTTTATCCTATTCTGAAAACTGAACAGGTTTTGACTCAACAGTAATACTCTGCATGTATTTGCACCAATACATATGACGCACGTACAAAACCTAATGAATTTCATTGCATGGTATTGAATCCAACACATCCATATATGAGTTTGTCATTTATTTTATATTATTTGAAGCATAAATTGATTTTAATGGAAATCTGTTGGCTTACACAGAGTTATTTTTGGAAAAGTGTTGTGGCATATTCACATCTGTGAGATAAGAATGTGTCAAAGTAATAATGTTGTAATGCAGCCCTCGACCATACCTAAGAAGATGGTGTGTTTTCTTTTTTAACGTTTATCCGGTTATTAAGTTCAATAAAATAAGTTAAATCAATCGGGTTTTTCCTCAAATATCAAGTCTTTAACACATGATGAGAGCAACGAGAATCATGAGAAAGTTGCTCATTTCACTGCTGAATGATGAAAAGCAAACTACATGTGTCCTAAAAACATGGTCATCAAATAATTAAGCAGCCTGTATAAGTCTGAATTTTTCACTACATTGAATACAGGTATTATATCAATTGCACTCTTCTGTATTTATATCATAGCTCAACTCTGATCATGTTGACCAGTTGTTTGGAGAATTCTGCATTGAGCAAACTGAAGGATATGGGCAGTATGTTAGGAGCCGGAAGAGGACAGAATAATCAAGCACCACATTACAAACAACCCAGAGGTAACCACACTGTAATAAAGATTTAAGGTTTCAAAGCTTAATTATTAGACAAAAAAAAATTAAATCGTGTCTTTGAGTGTCCAGAAGCTTTGAACAGGTTTTATTTAAGGTTGTGTCGTTTTCCCCACTTTATGCAATCATGTATGTGATGCTGAAATTTAGAAATTGGTGGCACTGCATTTTCGAAAATTTGCTCTGCCTTTTGATTTTCCAATATAACATCAATTGCAAAAGTAAAATTGGTAAAATATAAACCATAGAGACCAAACTGAGACATTTCTTTGTTATCACTTGGTATTATTTAAAACATTTTCTTTTTTTTTTTTGCATTGTTTGATCAAACTAAGAATCTTTGTAGAAATGTGGTTCACTTGTCGTTTTTGAAGTGGCAGTTCAGGGTTCTCTTGACTGCAAAGCAAAACGGAGGCGGTGAAGAACACTTAAGAGCAGTCTCAAGTTATGACGTGTGCTTTGATAAAGGAAAAACTGCTTTCAATCCACTTTTCACAGAATTTAGTTTCTTGTTGAATTCTTCTCTGCACAGTTTTAATCATTTTCAATATCAAGGGAATCCCTTCCAAATTTGGCACAAATGTCCATTTGGACTTCGATTTCGGTGATCCAAGGTGAAGTTCACTGTGACCTTGCAAAACACTTTTTTGGCTTCTTGAATGTGACATCTCAAGATTCCCCCCTTGTGGGAATTTCTTCAGATTAAGTACAAACATTCACTGTGACCTCAAAAAACATGTTTTTGGCTGTAACTCACAAATTATAATGACACAGTTTAACACAAAAAAGGATAACAGGATGAAGTGATAATGTTTTATATCAAAATGGTCGAAGCTCAACTTCACTGTTACATCATAGTGTTGTACAAAAACATTTCTGACCATTATTCAACGCTAACTCAGGAAGGGGAGATTGTGACCGTATTTCCTGCAACTTGGCTGGTTGGCAGAGGCATACAATTGCAAGGTGGTTATTCAGGTTACTTCATGAATTGTGATATCAACATTTATTTGATTAAAAATTATATTTTTGTGTGAGATAGTTCATATTTTATAATGCCCTCCCACTCACCCTTCTCTTTTCTTTTATTGTTTCTTTTCATGTCATTTTCTTCTCTCTCTTTTTTCTTGTTTTCTCATCTGTTCGGTCTCTTCTTTTATCGTGTCTTCTCCTCTCCTCTTTCAGACAAAAAGGCAGACAATGGGGAATAATAGTCTTCAGAGAGTAATGGTGAATAGATGGATTATCATTTAGATAATATAAAAATAAACTGATATTTATCTTTATGACTGAGAAGGTTCGATCTTCATATTACCCTCCTGCCTCCTCTCCTTTTTTTAATGTCTTTTTTTCCCATCTCTTCATGTCTCTCTTCTTTAATTTTTGCTCCTCTCCTCTTCTTTCTAAAAACAAATGGCAGACAAAAGGGATTAATATTTAAAAACTCTAATTTCACAATGCTTTAATCTAATGCAATTAAGCAATTCAAAAGCATTCAAATAAATCCAAATAAATTCACCTCAAAGCAATTCAATCCCAATTAATTCAAATAAATTCAAAGCAATTCAGATAAATTCGACTCAAATTAATTCAAAGAAATGCAATTCAAAGAAATTCAGTTCACATTAATTCAAATCAATGAAGAAAACTGAATTCTAATTCAGGATGAGGATCAAAAGCGCTTACCAGAAGACTTACCTTCAGGTTCAGCAGATCTATTGCGCCACCTGCTGTCAAACAGTTCGCTCCTCTTCATCAAAAGCCTCAAGTTCTTCACTTACATTGGCTCAGGGCCACAACCAAAAAGCCCAGGCTCCCTGCCCGAGGCTGGCACTGGGACCTGACGGAGGGGGCGCGCTGGTTTAAACGGCCTGGGTCTGGAATGAGGATCGTTGTCTACGTGTAGCGTTGCTCCGTCTGAAGGAAACAAATATCATCTTTAGATCACATAAACAAATTATTAACTGTTTTACCAGAACATCTTTATGGAAAATCATCACATTAAAAGTAGCACAATGCAAAAATACCCTGAATAAAACTCTAAGAATATAAGTCATACATTAAATTGCATTAAGCACAAAGTGCATGAATATCTGCAGTAAATACAAATAAGTGTCATTATTACATACAGTTTGAGCGCTAACTAAGTTTAAGTGTACAGAATAAAATTTATTATAACATTACTGAAAACGTGCCAATGGCAAACTAATACAATTCAGTCAGAATCTACTTGTGAAAACTGATTAAAATGACCTTTCATTTTGTCATATATTGTTTGACACAACAGAACCAGATTTGACTGAGACATGAGTTTGGCTAAATAACAGGAACTACTGTGGCTCTCAAGTGAAATCTGCACTTGTGTTAAATGTTTTACAAACCATGTTTTCTATGTGAAAACCTGTGTGAAAAGTACAGGGAACTATGTAAATACCAAATGAATGCATTTGAAGCTCAGATCACTCCTTTACTGCATTTGCAGAAATTCATCAAATCAATGGAGAGAAACTTCCCTGAGACAAAGCGCCCTCTGGTGTCTATACAATTTAAATGTGTGGACCTCAGAGCTAAAGGAGTTCATACTTGTCCTGATTTGCCCATGCGCAGTTAATGGACATGGTCTCGGTGCCTCGTGGAGACTGGACCTATAGCAGAACAGACAAGTGAGTACTCTGCTGTAGTCTGAGCTGAAGGAGTGGAAGCTTGCAAGAAGAATCATGGCTGCAAGGTATGTGTTTTTATTTTTGACCCTTACATTAATCTAAAAATGAATTTACTCCCTGTACACAAGTTCAATTTAACCACATTGTTGCAGTTTGTAAAACTGTCTGTTGTCTGTAATAATGTTGTTATTTTATTTTATTTATTACCACTGACTAATTACTGAAAGTCAGAATAACCAGGCTGTTATTTTTTCTCACTTCTAATATATTTATCCAAAATGTGTCGAATGTGTGATGTACAGGTTTTGTGGAGTCCTTGTCCTTGTTGCAGTGTTCCTCAGTGGGCTGAATGCATCAAGGTACAGTAGCCTGTATAAAGATTCCTCATGAGTAACTGTGTTTATTATGTTTGTCAGTATTTGTCAGTTGTGTGTACTTTCTGTAACAGACCAGCTTTAAACCAGGAACTATCCAATCTTTTCAATGAGCTGTGGAGGCTGGATGTGAATCGCATGACGCCTGGCACAGACTACACAATATCTGTTCAGGTATGTAACATACTCTCATTCATGCGACACATTCCCTCTCTTTTTACAAAGATGTATTCTGTGTTTGAACTGTCTAGGGGAGAGCCAGTTTTGTAAGCCAGGGCAGCCACGTTGTGCAGGATCACGCCACACAGCCTCTGTTCTCCAACGTTAATGAGACCAAACTAAAGACTACGACCACCACCTCCAGTAAGTGTGCATGGAACAGACAGGAATAGTTTCTCACTTTCTGAGTTTAAAAAGGCCATTTGCAGACTTCCCTACATTAAATGGGATTTCTGTGCTTGCAGGGTTCATGAAACTCCTGGACAACTATGAGCGGTCCACAGGCGTGACAGAGCGAGTCACAACAGAGGAGCAGACTGAGATTAATCTCTTCCTGGATGCCGTCTTACAGACAGAAGTCATGAAGGTACATTTGACATGTTACAACTAGTTGCATGTAAAATTCCACACACATTTTTAACAGTTCACTTACTCATTTCTGCTCCACGACAACTCATTTCCAACACTTGTTTGTTTTCAGTCTGTACTGTATGTCTTAGGCTTCTTAGACTAAGAAGATAATGTATAACGTATTATGTAAGTTGTTTTGTTTCCCACCAACTGTTTCTGGTTTGTTGTTTTCCTACATTTTGTGGTTTGGAGGCTGCAGCTGAACTCCTGTGGGAGAGTCTCTTCCTGTCTCAGATCAGCACTGTACACATTACTTCGTAGTGTTAGAGAGAGAAAAAAAACATCTAAAACATCTGTCTGCAGCTGTGGAATGCTGCGTTGGCCCCAGCAGTCTCCCCAAAGAGGATCACTAGAAAAATGTGAACATGCAGTACTTGCTTTATTTCAGAGAAATACATGTGATGAGATGGACCTGATGACTGTAGTTGACATCAGGACAAAAGTCCCAGTGTTCTTTCTCCACAAGAATTATTACAAGATATAGAGACATTTCACAATATAAATATACAAGATGTCTGTGGGGAAAAAGTTGCCTTTTCACAAACACAATCATAGACAGTGTGGTGAAATATGGTGTTACCATCTCTAATAAAAATAATAAAAATTGCAAAAATGCCAAAATACAGAAAAAAAAATATAAAAAGTGTAATAAAATAAAAAAACATATGCAGACAATAAAAATAGGAAACATTTCAAAGAGGAAATTAAAAAAAGATCAAGAAAAATGGACATACAGTAAAGATGATGATATAGAGGTATAAAATCGAAAACACAAATTCATTAAAAGATGTAAAGTTACAAAACAATATTATACATTTTAATTGTGTTGGATCTAAGTTGTCCTCTCTCATATTACTCATTTGATCCTTTCTTCATTGTGACAGAGTCCTGCACCAGAGTCACGAATGTCATACATGTGATCTCTCCACAGCGGACTCATAAGTACCTGGTGAGCAAAGGACAGTCCAGCGCCGACTTGAGGCTGTTTAAGAGTCAGCTAAACTCGATCTGGTTCAACCTCTACCGCAGACAGAGAAACACAGGGTGAGATACTGAAACAGCCATACGTAAGATAGAGACGCTTGTTCATTTGTTACATTCATCATTAAATCAGTATAAAAAGCAAACAAGGGATTTATAACATATAAATATATTTACTTTTCTTTTTTTTCTGTGGTTTTTCTAAATTGAAACATTCACCAGCCTGGACTCCTGTGGATTCGAGCATGTGTTTGTCGGAGAAACAAAATCTGGAACAGAAATTATTGGTTTTCACAACTGGATCCAGTTCTACCTGCAAGAAAAAAACAGTTTCTTGGACTACAAAGGATACAAAGCCAGGGAGCGTGACTTAGTAAGTGTAACAGATCATCACAAAGGAAATGGCCCAATAACATAATCTGTTGTTCTTAAAATCCATGTGTTTCTGTCCACAGCCTGATCAAGACGACCATGTTCTGAACCTCCAGTTCAGTTGGCACAATCTGGTGAAGCCTGTTGGAAGCGCCTTCATCGGGACCAGCCCCGAGTTTGAGATGGCACTCTTCACCATCGTGTTCCTCATAAACACAGACAGGAGCACCACGGTGCTGGTCAACATCGACCAGTGTCAGATGGAGCTGGTGGTCATCAGACACGGGCGCTTCCTCGGCACAGCATATCCCAAACTGCTCAGCAGCAACAGCAGACATATTAGGCAGCATGCACGCTGAATTGACTTCTGATACAAAGTGATACTCACGTCTTTGTTTGGGAACATGGGGCACAAATGGACTGTGGTTTGGTTTTGCTTAGTGTATTGCAAGACACACATGTTCATGTCTCTATTTTTATCAGGACTGAATTATTTTCATAAATAACAGTTTCAATAAAAAAATATCTGGTGCTTTTTAAAATCAAATATTTGGTGTTTTTTATGTTTTGTCTTCAGAAAATGAAATCACTTTCAATTAACCTTTGTAATACACTTAAATCATATCTTTGCAGTCATGCAATTAATTAAATTGTGAATATGTAGAAGAAATTCTTTATTTACATAAAACCTGCAGTACCACAGTGTGGAAGTACCCCAGTACATTATGTTGTTGTACACTGTTAAATGTCCTCAGGTATCAAAACTACATATGGTGTTACTGTTGACATTTTAGCATATGACCAGTATTTTAATGCTGCAGGTGGTCTGTGTATATTAATGCAAAAAGCTGCAAGTAAATTACTATTTCTGTCTATTCTTTCTATCTTTATCTGAGTTTTATTACATAACAGAGACAAAGCCCATTGGCAGGACAAGTCTAATAAATGAATATATCAGATGTGAGGCCACGTAAAGCCTCTATGTTGTTATCCTATTAATTATTATTATTTTTGGGGATTATAAAATAAATGCAGTAAAAGTATATTATCTCACAAAATTGAAACATTCAAATAAACCACCAGTATTTCAAAATCACATTACCTGGCTAAATGTTCATTTACCACCTCAGTTTGTGAGATGACACTTCAGACACTTGTAAGGTAACCATTCAAAAATGGATGATCTATACCAGATTATAAGAGCAGATAAAGCTATGATAACCCTGCGGTTTTTCAGCACCAGAAAATTACTAAAAGCGGAACACTTTCTTTGGTTCCGCCCGCACGGACGCTTTACAGCGTAACACGCGAGAGGAACGCATGTTGCAACGACTTCCGACGCCGTATATCAACACTGACTGTATGGCCAGAGTTTTATGTTTTACAGGTGAACAGTAGAAATAACCATGGAGGTGTTGGGAGGAGAGTTTTGTTCCATGACTCCGCAGGAGCTGGCGGCTCCTGTCAACACTGTGGCGGTGAGTTTACAGGAAGTAAAGAGTCAAAGTTTTACAGCACGAGTACAGAGAAGCTAACGTGGTGGCTGCAGCACAGAGAAACATAACAAAGCTGTAGATACAGTGTTTGTTTGTGGGCGGAGGGGGTTATTTGCACTTCACCCACAGATAATATGTCAGTTTGTTGTGGTTTGAGTTTGTTTATTCACGTGTTTACAATTTGCGCAGCAGCTGTCAGGTTGCTGCTTGTCGGCATTTTGACAACTACGTCTCAAATCAGCTACAGCTGCAGAGTAAAATATGTCAAGCAAGTTACTCTCACTGCCTGTCAATAACACACTTGACGTGGTACCTTTTTGTTTGTTTGTTTGTTTTTTGACAGGAAAAATGGAAACTATTACCAGCCTTCCTGAAGGTAACAGAACTCACCTGAATCTACCTGCTGTGTATCCCAGACATTTTGCTAAATATAATATATAATATATATATATTACGTAATTGTTTCAGCACTATACATCAGAAACTGCATTTTATTTAATGGCTCTATGTGTTTTCCAGGTGAAAGGTCTGGTGAAGCAGCACATCGACTCATTCAACTATTTCATCAATGTGGAGGTAAAACACGACCCCAGCATGTTTCAGTGTGTGTTACTGCTGCCTCAGTTTCATCTTGATTTCAGTTTGAGTGTCTTCTTTTACAGATAAAGAAAATAATGAAAGCTAATGAAAAAATCACAAGTGATGCTGATCCAATGTGGTACCTCAAGTAAGTCACATAACTTGTCTCTGCCCGCTTTAACTCACAGTAATCTAACACAGTCAGACCAAACGTTGTTTTCCTTCCAGATACCTCAATATCTACGTTGGCATGCCTGATGTTGAAGAAAGCTTCAACGTAACTAGACCAGTATCGCCTCATGAGGTGAGCTCTGTTTGTTATGAAGCGCAGTAGTATGGTTTTCATGTTAATTATGAACCATTGTTAACAGGTTTTTCTAGCTATAGATCAAAAAAAATATTTAGTTTGAGGGATATTGCTGAAACAATAAGTTAGTTGACAGAAAATGAATTGCTATTTTGATAATTAAGCAAAAATGTCAAATTTGCTTGTACCAGCTTCTTGCATGTGAGAATCTGCTGTTTTTCTCTATTTGGATTGTTATTTTCGGGTTGTGGACAGTTTATCATACATAAAACTCAACGTGAAGTCATCACAGTGGGTTCAAGAAGTTTTTTATGCATAATTTGCACGCATTTGATGATCACTTTGATAATACTGGGAAGTGTCCACTGTCAAAGCATTAGAATAACTGCACAGGTCCAAATGTCACAACATTTCACTCTGCTGGTGAGATACAGCTCATCATTCCTGTTTGATTCCACAGTGTCGTCTCAGAGACATGACCTACTCAGCGCCCATCACAGTGGACATAGAGTACACTCGCGGCAGTCAGAGAATCATCCGCAATGCCCTGCCGATTGGACGGTATCATTGTTTTTTTCTTTGTTTGTTCTACGGAGTAATATCTTAACCTCTGACTTTCACAGTCAAAACCTCACAGACAAAAATCCTGTTCACTCACAATGATGTTGTTTTCTTCATGACTGCAATAGTCATGTACTGAATATTACCACAGTCTTGCTCATATCTATTTGTTGTTAATGTAAATCTGTGCTTTTCTCAGGATGCCGATCATGCTGCGAAGCTCAAACTGTGTTCTTACAGGAAAGACACCCATGGAGTTTTCAAAACTCAATGAATGTCCTCTGGATCCAGGTACACGATCATAATACAACTTGATGGAAACCAAAACATGAGACAGAACAACAGCAGTAGCCCAAGTTATTTGCTGGTGTTCAGTTTCAGTAGTGATTAAATCACACCACACTGTGCTTCTTCACAGGGGGCTATTTCATTGTGAAAGGTCAGGAGAAAGTCATTCTGATCCAAGAGCAGCTGTCCAAGAATCGAATCATTGTGGAGCAGGACAGGAAGGGTGCAGTGGGAGCCTCAGTTACCAGGTACTGTAACTACATCTCCCATAACGCTTTTATTAAAGCTAGTGCAGATTATCTACAGCCATGCTGTGGATTTGAATCCAGCTGCTAGTGAAACACACAACACTTCAGCCTCAAACGCAGGCTCAGGCCGTGTCAAACAAGCTCTTAAACTGTGGTCAGGAAGTCCTACTTTTTGCTTCATTTGCATTTTTAATAATTTGTATTTTAAATTTTGATTTATGTTTAAAATTAAAGAGTTTTCTTCTTCTTTAGGGTTAGGGTGTTTACTGCATTCCTTCCTTTTTCATTCATATTTTCATTCTTTACATCCATGTTTACTTGCTTACAGTCTTCTTCTCTGCGTGTTGTTGGCGCATTGCTGCATTTCTTGACATGGTACTGCCACCTGTGGATTAGTGGAGTAGTGTGAAACCATTCCTAACTGAGCTAAATACCCCGGACGTATCTAAGTGGCAGCCATAAGAAGAGATGAAGTTTAATTCTCAAAATGCTGAGGAAAGGAGCTTCAATGTTTCCTATCTTATCACCCTTAGCATAGGATACACTGGACCTTCTTTTATGAAAGGAAAGGAGATAATGCTGTGCCACAATTCCTTGCGGCAGCAACATTTTAAGTGACACATGATTGCATCGGTAGACCCATGTAAATGTAGAAACAACAGAGCATCTATTTTATGTTTGTTATACAATGCATAAGAATGCTATATATAGGAATCCTTGCATGATCGACTGAGCAACACTCAACTTTCTCAACTTTTTATATTTCTTTCATTTTATTTTATTTCAGCATTTCAGTCCTGTCTCTCTTCTTTTTGTGGTTAGGAAAGGAGCATCATCCATGTGTTATAAAGTTGTTGTTTTTTTAAATCCTCGCTCTTGACACCTGAAACTGTCTCATTTGCAAGAAAAACACATTGTTCTCCTAAAACTGTGTTCCTTTTGCTTTAATTGGTTCCTGATTTTCCCATTGTTTTGTGAAAATGTTCTTCTTCAAACCTTCTGTTTCTTCATCTGCTCAGAGTTTTCTTTTTAATCTTGTCCTTTTAATTCCAGCTCCACTCACGAAAAGAAAAGCAGAACTAATATGATCGTTAAACAAGGCAGATTCTACCTCAGACACAACACGCTGTCGGAGGACGCTCCCATCGCCATCATATTCAAGGTAAAAGAGATTTTGCTGATGATGGGCACAGACATAGCTGATGCGTCCAGTAGAGGGTGCTAAAAGACAGCTAGATGCTGCTGGATGAAGCTGTTGTTTTTCATTGTTACACCACAGACTGAAGCGAAAACTCCTGTTTGTTCCAAAAGTAACTTTATCTGATTGAATACCTTTTTATTTTTAACTCTGTTTTAGTGCATCTCCCCGAACTGTCTTTAATAGATGATTTCACACAAAATGAAGAATTCATCTATTTAGTGAGAGGTTTTGCTACAGGTTAGTGTGTAGATAGAAGTCAGTTTTCAGTAGTTCTTCATCAGATTGATTTTCATGTGTCGCCCTTTGCTCTCAGTGAAAATGTCAGTTAGCCAGCTGGCATCATTAGCTTCTTTCCCTCTGAGGACAAATCTCTCCAAACATGTCAACTTGTGAGTGTTGAGTGCTCAGAGCTGAAATCATTATCCACAGGACACAGTTTGCATGCTCGCTCTGTTTGCTGTGCACTTGTATATCCTGAGTGACTTCTTCCCAGTCTCTCTCCCCCTGTGTTTGGCAGCGACTGCAGAAATAACCTCAGATCCAGTGTGAGACAGATGGGATTAGTTCCCACAGCCTCACATTTCCATAAGCAAATGTCAGACAACCTTATGACTCACAGTACACCTCTCCCTCCCTCCCGCACACCCTTCTTATATCTCCTGGCTCTCCTCTTGCTCCAGCTACAAAATGTCTCCTCTTTGTGCTTTTCACTTAACCAGCAAGTTCCTATGTGGTTACACAAATTAAATATCTAAACGGTTTTTCATTTTCAAACAGTCCACATATTCTCTCTCATCTCGTTTTCTATTCAGTTCACATTCCAGAGCTCACACACTGTTTCCATGTCATCCACACAGGGTATGGGCGTAGAGAGTGACCAGGAGATAGTGCAGATGATCGGTACAGAGGAGCACGTCATGGCCAGCTTCGCCCCGAGCCTGGAGGAGTGCCAGAAAGCCCAGATCTTCACACAGACTCAGGTACCTCAGTGGTCCACATCTGCCATAGCAGAGTGATGTGCTTGAAATCAGGTTCATGAAATTAAAGGGAGGTTCCATAAACTTTGCACATAAAAGTCGGTTTACAAGTCGCAGGGAGCCCTACTCAGCCTCAGGAGGGAGCTTTAATTCTCCTTTTTTAATTGGATTTACAAAGACAATTTTACAAGTAATGCAGTCATTGCCCATGCTTTTTTTCTTTTTTTAAATCATCAAAGGATGAAAATAAAACTGGTAATCATAATAAATAACAATACAAAAACAACATGGTACATACAGTACAATATTTAGAAGACAAGAACAAGAAAGACACATTAAAACACGTGTGAAAGAATTAAAAAACTAACTTAATGGGTAGAACCAGGACATGAATTTGTTTAATGTGTTGATGATATTTATTATTTTTTATTACTTTTAAAGTCTGTGAAAATAACCCTGATGGTGTCACATTTTTCTCAGCTTGAACTTGAGACTTTGAACAGATTCTCTGTGGTACAAAATGTAGGTGTGAAGTTTGAAGGATGAAAGCATTTACCAGGCAAAGAGGGACTTATAAATAGATGCTTTGTTTCATAATGAGAAATGTAAGGTCAAAACATTTTTTAACTTGATCTATAGGTAAAGAAAAATGACAGTGTATCTTGGCCTCTAATGCATTGATTTAGTTAAAGCAACAGTTCAACATTTTGAGACGTGCTTATTTGATTCCTTATTAAATGAGAAGATTGATAACACTCTCATGTCTGAGGAGTAAATATGAGATGACAACCTGCAGCTGTTTAGCTTAGTTTAGCACAAACACTGAAAACAGGGGGAAACAGCTAGCCAAGCTTTGTCTAACAGTAAGAAAATCCATCTACCAGCACTTGTAGAGCTCATTAATTGGAGTTTCAGCTGGTGACCTGGCAACCTCCCATGACAACAAAAGTCACAATGTCACATGACCCCGTGTAAAACCACAACTTGTCTCTTTATTCGTCAGTTTTTGTAAAGATTAAACAAGCAAGATTTGACATGTTAAGTGGTGAGCTGTCTTTATACTAAGCTAAGCTAATCACCTTCATATTTACAGACATGTCAGTGGTCTGGAGCACATAATCATATTTCCCAAAACCAATGAACCATTGATTGATGCTTTAAGGATTTTTTTTGAAAACAAGTATATCATGATGTGACAAGTCTGTGCAAAATCACACATCAAAATAATAAAAGCATTAACCATTATGCAGTACACGAGACCAAACGTTTGTGTAAAACAAAAACTTAATTAGTTAATTTATTTAGTTTATAAATCATAGCTTGTTCAGAGTAATTGATTTGGATAAGAGAAATTTGTAGAATGATAACATTATAAGGTTTACAGTGTGATTCAACTGTAAGTCAATAAACAACAGGGTTGAATTATGAGCCAGCCCTGATGTGTGCCCATTGACTTTGTTGGCCATTAACTGCTGCTGACAGGAGGTATTTTCTTTGTCTCTCTGTGATCAGATGACTAAGGTTTTGTCTTACCAGTCAGTTAAGTAACGCTTTTCATGCGTTATTCAGGAGGCCCACGTGTTTTCTTTGACATCTACAGATGAATGCAATCGGCCAATTTGTTTTTCATAAAGATTATGTTGTTAGAGGAACCACTGATGCATTGATGAGGCCATATTTGCTTCCTAGCAACCAGTCGCTGCAGCTTTCTGGTTCGTCTGTCTGCCAGCCTCCATGATGTCTTTTCATGGTATTCATTGGGTCATTGTATTGTGCACAATGAGGCCTAAATCTATATAATTAAAGGCAGATAAGGCTTAAGAAACATTGTTATCAGATTATGATAAGTAATCTGCCTAAACCAAATTTGAATGTCATCTTTTTATTTTTAGTAATGTATACTCATCAAAATTTGAAGACAGATTTTATATATATATATATATATATATATATGGCAGGGTGGGTGGTCTTGCAGAAAGTCTTCAGCCTCATTAACCTTTGACCTTCTCTATAGATGAGTAGAGGGCTCCAGAAGCACACTGACTCAGGTGTTTGGTGTGCCTGTGTGCACTATGCCCTTTGTGATTCACTTGACTTCCCACAACCCTGATACATGCGTCGTCTGTGTTCCTACCTACAAAATTCCACACATGTTAATCATTTCACAACAAAATTTGCATCAAAGACACTTAAATCAATGCCTTTTAATGCAGCAGTTGATTATCATATTGCAATATCAACTGTTGACCAGGGCTGGGTATCAAATCTCAATACCCTTTGAGCACCAGTCGAAACGTGTCCATAGCATTCAGTATCGAAAACCGTCAAGTGTCAAAAAAAGTTGTGGAGCATCCTAGAGTCTAAAACTTTGACCAAGTAACTGCAATGTCCCCAGTTCTGTGGCATGCCCTCCACCCTCTCTCACTGCTCATTATCTGTCACTTCTCTATCGTCTGGTGTCAAAAAAGGCAGAATGTAAAAAAAAAAAAAAATTTATATTCTTTAATCAGATATTTCCAGAACTAAATCAGGATACTTTCTAACTTTAGACTTCTTCATCACTGATGCATTGAATTATTTTGTTAATTGAAATACTGAGTTTTCTGACTACTGGATTAAAATATGTGAAACACTGTGTAATGTTCATGACATAATAATTATTCTCAGTCCACTGATTTTTTTTATTTTATTTTATTTTTTTATTCTTCCTTGTGACATTTAAGTTACAGTTTGGGTTATTTGACAGTTGTGTGAGATACTCACACAGTCAGTGTATTACCTGCAGTAGATTGTGATCGGCACTTTCACGTTGGAGAAACAGACAAGAGCATTGGCATGGAAGCTGAGTGATGTGCTGCTGTGGACGGGGTCAGCGGGAAAAATTTGTTTGTCTGGTAACAGAAAAAACACACACTTACATTCAGCCTTTCATTACATTTTCTGGCGCAAACAACTGATCTGCAGCGTAATATAGTAGGTGTGCTAGTGCGTACTAATACAGCAGTTCAACGGTTGAGAAAATGTAGATCCAAAGGAACGGGCTGTTTGTCAAGATAAAGCAGTGAAAATACTCAAAATAAAGCGTACACTTCAGCTGATTTCGGTTTTATACTCAGGAGGTTGGATTGGGTAGGTAGATGAGGGAGTTCAATATTTTAAACAAAGGAATCAAAAAAATTATTGTTTGGATATGGGGTTTGAAACTCATCGTATCGTTACCAGTAGTATAAATTACCACGATACTCTGTTCTTCTGTTGACTGCTCCCTGACCTCTGCTGCTTCTGCTGCGTCTGCTGCTCTGTGTCTCAGGCTCTGCGGTACCTCGGGAATAAAGTGCGGAGACAGCGCATGTGGGGAGGTCCCAAGAAGACCAAGATGGAGGAGGCCAGAGAGCTGCTGGCATCTCTTATCCTCACACACGTGCCTGTAAGTAAACACATAGAGAAGAATCATGGATGATTGTACTCAGTATATTAGACAACGTATCATTATTTTTTGTTTTGTCTGCAGGTCAAAGAGTTTAACTTTAGGGCCAAGTGTATTTACCTGGCTGTGATGGTGAGGAGAGTGATCCTGGCCCAGGGCGACAACAAGGTGGACGACAGAGATTACTATGGCAACAAACGTCTTGAGTTGGCTGGACAGGTAAGCCTCTATGCACCTGTCCTTGTGGTCTCATTTACAGCTTGTACAATACCTAATTTAATCCTCCATTCAGTCAGTCTTCTTATATTTCACATTATGAGACAAAAACACCAGACCAATTAAGTTCAGTTTATTTGTTAATTTGTCAACTGATCAACAGGAAACTGCAAATGAGCCAGAGTTCAGTTCTGACTTCAAAGGCACCCCGTTGAACTGTGTGTTTATTTCATTCATCTCTGTGTAACTGAAAGGTGTTTACTACCTTTCCTTACTCAGAGAGCCGCTCGAAAACAAAACATGTTTGATGCTTATTAATAATACGTGTATAGAAACGTGCCAATAACGCTCACATGCTTTAGTGTAAATGGATCACAGGAATTGACCAGAGGACAGCGGCTGCTCCAGCCCTGATCTCTCACCTGCATCTTTGTTCCTGCCGTCTCCTTTTAATAAGACTCTCATTATTTTCCCTCAGCTTTGTTTTTCCCTGTTTTGTTTTCGTCCCACCTCCCCCTGTATTTCAGCCTGGCTTTGTCAGGAGAGAGATATGCGGTGGCACCAAAATCCCGAGGCTGAGGAAGCATGGGGATTTTTCAGCACCGTGACAATAGAATTGCTGCCTTGACTGGAGCGATTGAGCTAATCCGCAGGCCCGGCTCTGATAATGTAATTACTGCTGTCTTAAGGCCTTTAATTTCCCCCCCAACCTGCTCTGTATAAGGAGCAGGAGATGGGAGGAGGGGGAGCACAGAACCCTCTTTCAATAGGGGGCTTACACACTAACAACGCCAGCAATCTCCTCACTCTCCAATTATGGTTCCCTGACATTCAACTAATTGGCCTGGCTGCGCAACGGAAGCTTAATTTCTTTATTAATTTCAAGCAGCGTTGCCTGTTTGTTTTTGATGTATGCTAATGCACAGGGTGGGTGGGGGTTGTGAGAGAGGTTGCCTCCTGTAGGCCTGGCGGAGGAGGACAGGGACCTGGGATGGAGGCCAGGTCAGGCTTATCACTGAGCCAGCACACCTGGTTATTAAATCTGACTGTAAATTTACCTCAGCGCTGATAAGAGACATACGCAGATGTAGAGTGCCAGGAGATCTGAGAGTCAGACTGTGTGAAGAAACGGTGACGCCTCAAACTCTGAAATGATTGTTGTTCTCACTCTGTGTTTAGTTTGGAGACTTGACCAGTGAATAATATCAATAAAAAAAAAACGTTGTTAACAGTCTTGGTAACAATGCAGTCTCTGTCTTTTCTAGCTCCTGTCTCTGCTGTTTGAAGATCTGTTTAAGAAGTTTAACTCTGAGCTGAAGAAAATCGCCGATCAGATCATCCCCAAGCAGAGAGCAGCTCAGTTTGATGTGGTGAAGCACATGAGGCAGGATCAGATCACCAACGGCATGGTCAATGCCATATCCACGGTGAGTGTGCTCAGATCTGAGACCATCAATATGATGAATTGATTAAATAGAAAGGATGCAAGTTTCCCCTGGAAGAACATGGATCAAGAATAAACCTCCATGCTGAATAGACTGAAAAACCTGCCAGTTAGTTTCATTCTTGAAAACACTCAGTACTCACTGCTAAGATTCAGCTGTACACTACATCTTCAAAATATATTATTATTATTATTATATTTTTTTTATCAGATGTTTTAGAAATGTTTGATGGCTATACACAGTGCGGATCTAAGTGTAAGTGATCTATATTAAAACAGCATAAAGGTTTTAAAACTAAAAATCTAGTTTGCACTCATAAATAAAGATCAGATGATCTGAACAGATCTGATGTCAGAAGTTAAACAGGCATTATCTGAGCTCAGAACACTGTGTTGTAATTGAAATCATGTTTACCTCTCAAATTAGAAAGCTTTGAACACACCAGCACACTTCTTATTAGCCTAATCAATATGATAATCCCACATGTGTTAATAGGCAGGTTAATAAAGAGCAATTAATACAGATTTTTTTTCTTGCTTTTTTTTCTGTCCACAGGGAAACTGGTCTCTGAAGAGATTCAAGATGGACCGTCAGGGTGTCACCCAGGTCCTGTCTCGTCTCTCCTTCATTTCCGCTCTTGGCATGATGACCAGGATCTCCTCCCAGTTTGAGAAGACCCGGAAGGTCAGCGGGCCACGTTCCCTGCAGCCGTCACAGTGGGGCATGCTGTGTCCATCTGACACCCCCGAGGGAGAGGTGAGTGAGTGGCAGCCACACCTGCCCTGATCCTGCCGACCCAGTGAAGTGGTTACACTAACAGTTTTTTGCCGTAAGACATAAGTTGACAGTTGTGGGAGAAAAGAGGTCGAAACCTTTTGTCTTCACTCCAGAACAATGGTCTTAGATCACACTTTGAGACACATCCGCCAATGACTGATTAAGAGCTTTGGCGAGCGGACACATGCTTTGGCAAAACTCAGACAGTGTCAAAACCTCAGATCAAATTCAAATTCAAATGTTATTTGATAGAACATTACAAGTAAAATCCACTTTTGCCTATCATTTAAAGTTATTTAATGAGGGTTAGATTTAATTAAGATTTAATTTGTTTTTGTTTGTTTTTTTTACCCCCTGTGATGCTTAAAGACGATGAGCTAGCATCAAACAGGGAAATAGTTATTGTCAGGTTTGCATATACTGAGCAGACCTGAGCCACAGGTTACTAGTTGTAAAGAATCAGAGGACAGCTGCTTGAAAATGTCATAAGGTCCACTAAATATCGTTGTAGTTTGATTTTGTGCGGTTTTCACAAATGCTTGTGGCGTAGTATTCTTGTGTCATGTGCAGCGTCATTCAGAGTAAACACACATAAACCTACACTTTTAAACACCTGCGCGTGGTTTCGATCATCTATTTGTTCTGGTTCCGTAGGCCTGTGGTCTGGTGAAGAACTTGGCTCTGATGACCCACATCACCACCGACATGGAGGACGGTCCAATCATCAAACTGGCCTTCAACCTGGGGGTAGAAGACGTCAACCTGCTGTGTGGAGAGGAGCTCTCCTACCCGAGCGTCTTCCTCGTCTTCCTCAATGGTGAAGCTCCACTGCACCAGTAGAGCCTAACAAATAAATAACCACAGAGAGAATTAGCACTGGATGCTTTTGCTTCAGATCACTTGAAAAGAAAGTCTAATCCTCCCTGTTTTAAATGCATTGCTTATGAACATGAAAGGGAAAATATTCTGTTTAGTTTACAGAAGGTAATTTTGCATTTTGCAGGACGGCTGATAAGTCATTAATTTCATGGCAGCAGTAGGTATTATTCTTGAGTCAGAACTTGGCCCCTTAATTACTGTATATGTTTGTCTCACCACTGATAACTGTCAAATTATATTAGCTGCCATACCATTTAATTAGTTGGTAGCAGCAGGTGTCAAAGCCCTTCAGAGTGTGTTCACTGCAAATGTGCCCTCACACAGAGGCAGAGCACAGTGTCTCCTCTGTTCTCCAGTCATTTGTCTGTCAGACTTGATATGAACAAACCCCTGCAAGCATTTTGCCATGGAGGTCCAGAGTACTCTACTGTATATGTACGCTGTTTCTTTTCAGAATTTAACCAAAACACTGTTAAATATCTACCTGCTGCAGCTTTTTGATCCACCATGGATATTTCTCTAAAGCAGAGCTGAAACAATTAGTCAGACAATTGATCAGCTGGAATTTTGATTGTCGATTTTATCTTTTTTTTTTTTCAAGCAAACATGTCCATTTGCTGCTATTCTATTTTATGTCAATGTGAACACCACATCTTTGCATTTTAGACTGTTGGTCGAAACAAAACTAGTAATTTGTGATGGGCATTTTTCACTGTTCTCTGACAGTTTATGGACATGAAGATTAATTGAGAAAATAATGGACAGATTAATTTGTGATGTAAATAATCACTACTTGGAACCCTGCTTTAGACACAAACTGGGAGAGAAGAGCAGGAAACAAATGCATAAATTATTACATAGAACAAAGAAATGACAAAGAAATTACTTCCAGTGATTCTGCTCAGCTAAATATGTAAATCTTCTCGTCTAACTGGTGGTAAGAAAGCAAACAAATGATGATTCCTTCAATCAAAGACAGTTTATCCTGGTACAGCACTTGCACGTTACAAAATATATCTTGATGTAAGACTGACAACATTATACAGTCAGAGGTGATAGCTGGTAACATCATTTGAGTGTTTCCACAGTTTTGTAAACATGGGAATTGACCCTGTCTTTATGCCTGTCCGTCTGTCTGTCCACCCACCTGTTTGTATCACGTCCACAGGTAATATTCTCGGTGTAATTAGAGACCATCATAAGCTGGTCAACACCTTCAGACTGATGCGCAGGGCAGGTTTTATCAACGAGTTCGTGTCCATTTCCACAAACTTGACCGACCGCTGCGTCTACATCTCGTCTGATGGAGGACGCCTCTGCAGGTAAGGAAGACATGAGACCAACAAACTTATACTCAAATAAAATAAATGTTATTGATGTGCAATAAATAGAACACACTCTGTACTTGATAATTAGAAAAACTCTCTCTCAAAGACTCGGTTGCATTAACTGAGTCTTTGTAAAATGCATTATTTCAGTTTTCCTACAGAGGAAGTTTAAATTTGTTGCTTTTTCTTTTTTGGATCAGAATAAGAAGATTACACTAAATTTAAAGACTTTTTCTATGTTGTCCCCCGTCAGGCCGTACATCATAGTGAAGAAGGGGCAGCCGATGGTGAAAAACAAACACATTGAAGATCTGTCGCAGGGCTACAGGTGAGGCTGGGAGTCAGTCAGGTGAACTACTTGTTTGGAGATTTGTTTGCCGATAATCGTGTACATCAAAAGAGCAGATCGTCTGAATTAGTTTATGTGACTTTTTATTTTTTTTTATCATTTCTGTAACTCCAGAACCTTTGAGGATTTCCTGCATGAGGGCCTGGTGGAGTACCTGGACGTCAACGAGGAGAACGACTGTCAGATCGCCCTTTATGAACACATGATTAATAAGTGAGTGGCGTTCTATTCCGCTGACATTAAAATAACTGGAAAATGATCCTTCTTTATGTCAAATCAACACACTGCTCCCTCTTTAATTTATTTTCATTTCTGCAGAGACACAACACACTTGGAGATTGAGCCCTTCACGCTGCTTGGGGTGTGTGCCGGCCTCATTCCATACCCCCACCACAACCAGTCACCCAGGAACACATACCAGTGCGCTATGGGCAAGCAGGCCATGGGTAAGACTCAGCTTAGCAGGTAGCTTCAGTCAGCAAGCAGGCCATTAAAGTGTGAAGATCTCAAATCCCTCCTTAAACATCCTCCACACAGCTGCAGTGTTTCTATGCACACACACACACACGCACACACACACACACACACACACACACACACACACGCTTACAGTAATTTGATCTCACATGAACACTATTCTTAAGCCTCCTAAATCTGCTGGTTCAGAGTTTACAGTTTTATTTGCACAAGTGAAAATCATTCAAAAGGACATTAGAATAACAAACAACATAGATACAAGTAGCCTGCTGGTTCGTCTCCCCCAAAACTCTGCTCCTGCTCTACTTCTTGTCAGAATACATTTGTATGTGTGATTGAGTGTTTTTCTTGTGTGTGTGTGTGTGTGTGTGTGTGTGTCAGTGTGTGTGTGTGTGTCAGTGTGTGTGTGTATGTGCATGGACATCAAACATGGGGGGCTTGTGTAGGTTTGCTATTGTGCTGTGTGTGCGGAGGCCCTTTCCCTGCCAGTCACCCAGAGTGTCATTAGCAATTCATTGTGTCTGCTCTGGCTGTGCTCAGGGGGTCAGTGTGCTCAGCTGCGAAAGACCACAGAGTGCGCACCCGCAGCTCCTTGGTAACCAAAACTTCCCCAAACGGCCCTGCTAACATTCGTAAGAGCCTCTGTCACCCCCAACCCACTGCTCTACCTCCGTTCGTCCCTTCCTCCCCTCCCCCCATCTTTACAAAAACACAGACTGGAACTATATTTGGCACAATATCCTCTGCCTTGTCCGTTTTGTGTGGACAGCCCTATACATGTGCAAATCTGGTTGTGTGGCCCAGGCCTATTATCAGAGACTCTGTGCTTGTAGCCTGATTGTGAAGTAATAGCATCTGACAAATGTCAAGGCTTCCAGGGAGGCCAGGCTTTATGCCATAACTGGCCCCGTTCCTCCACTGTGCTGCTCCGAGTTAATGCTAACCAGGCCCAGCCCTGACCCACCCTACAGGAAGATTAAACACTTCTAATATTTGATCTATAGACAGTTGGACACTTAAAATGTGCATTGAAACACTGAAAATTTCAATATAATGACACTTCTGAGTGACAGGAATCATTTTGCATATATCATATTGATCTCCTCTCCAGGTACTATCGGCTACAACCAGAGGAACCGTATCGACACTCTGATGTACCTGCTGGCGTATCCTCAGAGGCCCATGGTCAAAACAAAAACCATCGAGCTGATTGACTTTGAGAAGCTGCCTGCTGGTCAGAACGCAACCGTGGCCGTGATGAGCTACAGCGGCTACGACATTGAGGACGCTCTGGTCCTCAACAAAGCCTCACTTGACAGAGGTGAGACCTGACTTTAGAATTTTGATTAAAATTTCATTGCAAGAAGGGCAGCTGTTATGAGATATTTGTCATCACTGACCAGTTCAGGTAGCAGACATTTAGATAGGTTAATGTGTATGTTATCTTTCCAGGATTTGGCCGCTGCCTCGTCTATAAAAATGCCAAGTGTACGCTGCGGCGTTACACCAACCAGACCTTTGATAAGGTGATGGGGCCCATGCTGGATGCTGCCACGCGAAAGCCCATCTGGAGGCACAGCATCCTGGATGCTGACGGTATCTGCTCCCCCGGTGAGTTCCAGCAGGACTGGTGGAGGCCCAGCATGCTTTGCTGCTCCTCATCAGACTCTACTGCTGCAGTAAATGTGCTTGGCTCTATCATAAATTATACACAGGATCATTTAGTCTGTAGTGTTTCACTGCTTGTCAGCTTGTCCAGATCTCTTACTTTATATGATGTAACAGCTGGTGAAATGTGTTAAGGGTGGGACATAATAACAAAGTAGGCTGAAGTCTGTCTAGTACTGACTGGATGTTTCAGCAGAGTATCCAGGTTTTATTTTTTCATTTTTTTTTTTTTAAATCGCGGCTTCATTTTGTGTTGACATGTTGACATACACATACCACGATTCAATAAAGGACACTATCACGGTACAATGAGTTAATTAGCATACTTCATGTGCTTGCTTACATTTGATTGTTTCATCAGCAGGCACTGACAGCTTCAGACAGCGTGGCATTCAAAATGACTTCAAAACAAAAATGTACGTGACAGTTAGGTTGGATAAATAAGTCTTTTTATACAAGTTTCTGCGACACAGTATCCAGAAGAAGTCAAGTTGTTCACAGTGTAAAGCAGCTACTTCTGTAGGTGGAGAGATACACTGGTCATTATTGTATTATAAATAAAAGAGGACATTTAAGTTGAATTGTTGGAGTCAAATTCAAAGGAGGTGAACAGAGAGGTTGTTGTTGGTGTGTTATCAGTCACCTGTTGTCGTTCAGTGTTTGATCCAGATTTCAGAGTGAGACTGGATTTATTTAAGTTCTGGGAAGTAATAAAAATTTTGTGACCCAGCCTTAACAGCTCCCCTGAAAGAGCTCATGATGGCCTTCAGTTTATGTGAGCAGGCCATGCTAGAGTCGTAGTGTAATGTCCGATCTATCTTGTGTGTGTGCCACAGGTGAGAGAGTGGAGAACAAGCAGGTGTTGGTGAACAAGTCCATGCCAACTGTCACCCAGACACCACTGGAGGGCAGTACCCAGCCAGGCCAGCCCCAGTACAGAGACGTGCCCATCAGGTGAGTGCACATGAGCTCCTAGCACCACCACACCCACCCAAACCTACATGTGCACTGTGACCTCAGCGTGTGTCACCTCACTGTTGGCCCACCTGTCTGTACGTAGACTTGGAAAATCAACAACGCAACACAAAACATATCATGCTGTGAAAAAAAAAAAACTAAAAGACATTGGCAATTCTGTTTTTTTTTTTGCAGCTATAAAGGCTCAACAGACTCGTACATCGAGAAGGTGATGATCTCATCCAACGCTGAAGATGCTTTCCTCATCAAAATCCTCCTGAGGCAGACCAGGAGACCAGAGATAGGAGACAAATTCAGCAGTCGTCACGGACAGAAAGGTGCCAACCTCAGCACTGTCACCCCGTCCTCTCTCTGAAACGAGGGCAGCATGTTGAGCTTAAACCTGAATGTGCACAATACAGAAAATTGCATTAATATTCACCACTTCAAGGACCTGTTGTGAGAGATTGTAAATGACTGGACAAAAAAAAAAATCTTTGGTCGTCTCTGTGTCGGAGCATTTGTTGAGTCAAGTCCCAGTGGCTGTTGCTCTGTCACTGCCCCCCTGTCCTCATCTTTCAAGAGCTCTTTTCAATTAATTGGCTCTTTGT
Source organism: Seriola dumerili (assembly GCF_002260705.1). Lineage (NCBI taxonomy): Eukaryota > Metazoa > Chordata > Actinopteri > Carangiformes > Carangidae > Seriola > Seriola dumerili. The sequence continues at coordinate 6,825,274 of NW_019174474.1, forward strand.
CCTGTGCCAGACTATGCAAATTTATTACACCCCAGCAGTATTCTGCTGCTACTGGGGAAAAAGTGTTTACAACCTCCATTGTTTTGCAGCACCTCCCCTATAGAGGGCTTGTATGATGTTTTAATCAAAAAGCTAACTGGCGCCATGCATAATTTACTCTCTTCATTAACGCGGTGGCCACTGGGCGGTCAGCTTAGGATGAGACAAAGTCTTCTGTCTCAGTGACGGAGAGAGAGGGGTCGCCACGGGGTTAGCTGGAGGAGATCTGGATGGAAAGCCCCAGATGTGCAACTGATGTTTGGCTAGTTTTTAATTAGAGTACTATGTAGTCACGTTCAGGTGTTCACAGCTACTTTTAGAAAGTAGGAACGCTTGTAAAAACTACATTTTTGCTCCCGGTGGGGTTTTTGTATTTTGAAATAACCACCTTTTCTTGCTTGACAAACATTTTGAATAGAGTCCTGAACTGAATCCTAAATCAAGGTTGTATTATTTAATTAGAAGTGAATTTGGCCGCAGCGATAGATCTCCCAGCTACTCATGACTAGTCTCATAAGTCCTGGTCAGCAGAGCAGAATAAGTTAATTATTTACCTGTCACACACACACACACACACACACACACACACAGCTGTGGAGGTGGGGGAGGAGGTGGAGTGGTTGTCAGTAGTAGGGGCCCATTGTGCGAGCCTCCAGCGTGGAGCTGTATGAGCTGTGATGGAGGGCTCTGGACCCTTGCTGTTGTCTTGCCTTTCTCTGCTGATTTCATGCCTCTTTTATCATTCACTTTCACACAAAACAAACAACACTAAGGATGTCTGATATGGGAACTTGTGTCTCTCTCTCACTCTCTCTCTCTTCACCTTCTCCACCATTTTCCACTTTCCTTCCTCCTCCTCTCATTCCTCTTTCATCCTACTTTTTACCCTGATATTCAAACTTTTTTGTGAACTGCCTTTTCTTTCTTTTTTGTTTTCCCCTTTCGCTTTCTCTTCTGGCCCTGTCGTACTCGCCTTTTCTCTTTTCTTTTCACCTTCTTCCTGCTGTTGGATAGCTTTCAAGAAAGTCGTTGCACTTGTTCCCGGTCAACATCCTGTTACAACATCCTGCAAGGCATCAGCAGTCTGCTGTGTGCTGTGTTGCCGACTGGTCGGCTAATAGTGAATTTTTCCCACGTGCTCGGATTCAATTTCTCCTCTCCAGTTGATCCCCCAACTTCCTCTGAGTTGAACTGAAAGTCATGGATGTGTAATCCCGGTCTCCCTGTCAAACTAAGCACCTTTCTCCACTTCCTGCTCTCCTTCTCTTCTCTCCTCTTTCTCTTTTTTTCATTTGCAAATGGGCCTACAATCTGTTTACCCTGGCCAGGGAAGAGTGCTTCGGCCCCTCAGCAAACATTTGCACTCACACTTAAACTCCTGGCTACCAGGGCGCCTGTCCCCCACGTCATGTGAATCAAAAGAGGAGGACCCTGTCTGTCCACATGAGTATGGAAATGTCAGGAGGTCCACACCAAGCTTCAAGCAGCAATACACACAACAAAACAGTTTTACTACAAGTTTGCTATTTCTTAGTCAGAACTGTGTGGTCAGTTAGGTCATTGAATATATTTGCTTTTAACTATTTGCTGAAAACGGAAGATATAGCTGCGCCTAACTTTTCCTCTTTTCTTTATTTTTGTTTGATCTGTTGATTCTGTTTTAGATTAATTTGTCTGTGAAGTGTAAAGAAAAAGGCCAATCACGTCACATCTAATCCTCACATGCTCGATAAATTAGTAAAAATAGTATGTGCATTGACCTCAATATGTTTTGTGTTTGTTTGCATGTGTCCGTATGTTTCAGGTGTTTGTGGCCTCATCGTCCCACAGGAGGACATGCCGTTCTGTGACTCGGGCATCTGTCCAGATATTATCATGAACCCTCACGGATATCCCTCCAGAATGACGGTAGGGTTGCAACTAGCAATCACTGTCATTTCTAATTAATCTATAAAGTATCAATCAGTTGTTTTTTCTATAATGGGGATATATAATCAGGATTTCTCAGAGCCCACAGTGATGCCTTGTTTTTTCCAACCAACAATTCAAAAACCAAATCTGTTCATTATTGGGTCATATAAGAAAAGGAAAATCAGCAGCTACTAAGGTTTGGCATTTGTGCTTAAAAAGTGATGATTAATCAACTATCAAAATAATTTGTGATTAATTTTCAGTAAGTTCTGTAATCACCGAATAATTTCAGCTCTGATATTCTGCGTGACGTTTACCAGGGAGCTGATATCAACTTTAGTTTCAGTGTAAAGGTGGTAATTTGACACCTAGAACCTGTACACGGCTGTTATTTGTGATCTTTGGCTGCGAGCTCAGTCTGAATCACCCCAGTCTCCGTGTTGACCGTCGCTCTTCATAAGTTTGTGTCGGCTCTTCTGAGACAAAACCCTCATTATTCCTGCTCCTCTCCTCTCTGGGTTATCATTGGCTTCCAGAGCACACGTCCATTGACGCCGCTAAGCAGCAATCTTACTGTTCACAAACAGATATTTGTTGCTGCAGAGACGGCTGCCAGCGAAGCTGCCTCCTGTAGCAGTGTGTGGAAGTTTTATCAAACATGCACAGTACATCTGAACTGTAGGATGGCACTGAATGTGAATGACATGAAACTTGGCTCTGTATCTGCCTGCTTTTTGTCCCTTACACTGTAAAAACTTGAATGATCTTTACTGCTGAAGTTGTCAGTGCCAGTGTGTTTGCAAGCAGTGGTTGTCATGGAAAAGACTTAGAAATGTTTGGCTCGGGAGGATGTTTCTGTGGCCTGAGAGTGAAATGAGAGTAGGTGTTTCCTTTTATGTGATGGGGTCAGGGGTCCTCTGGGTGCGACCTCAGTGGAATTGTTGAAATCAGTCATCCTTAGGCCGCTGGTCCCACCCCGAGGCGTACATGTGTAACCTAACCTCACCCACAATATCAACATTTGGTGCCAGGAGACGATGTAAATCACAAAAGACATATATTATGTTTATGAACGGAGCCATTGTTTTTTGTCTTGACTTCTAAGACTGTGTCTGATTCTGTCAGGTGGGAAAGTTGATTGAACTTCTGGCTGGGAAGGCGGGAGTCCTAGATGGACGGTTTCACTATGGTACGGCCTTCGGAGGCAGCAAGGTGAAGGATGTGTGTGAGGACCTCATCCGTTATGGATACAACTACCAGGGCAAAGACTATGTCACCTCAGGAATCACTGGGTAATAAAAAGATTAACATACATGTCACATAACTGCTCAACATTTTCCAAAGTATGCCTTTTTTTTTTTTTTTAAGGCTGTGTTTCCGGGGCTATTTTAAATATGTATTTGTTTCAGTACATTATGAAGAGCAGCTTGTGTAGATACGAAACATATCAAACACTTCTCAGAGTGATGTCATGATTTCATGGTCATGGTGTAGCAATCAGAGACTGTTTTGATCATTCTTCCTCGTTGGTGGAGTCTGAGCTCACTGGAGAGCAACATCTTTTTTAGTTATTCAAGATATTAAATATTTCCTTCTCTATGTTTGTCCAGGTTTGCTTAAGACAGGAACATGTCTCTCCAGGCTGCACACAAGCACATTCACATGGCTGTTTTCTTTTGAAACAGTGAGACTACAATTCACAGCTGTTTTTTCTGTTTGATTTTCCAACAACATAGCTCTAAAAGAATCTTGATAGTCAGCTGTTAAATATAGGATGTCTGAGCTTCCCTGAGACACCCGAATGCACCATCGTCATCGTGATGTTTTCAGCATCCAGTGTTTTTAAAGCAGCCCCTGCTCTCACATTACCATCAGACAATAACACAACTGTGCTGAAAATAGCTGAGCACAACTTACATGAGCACAAAATGATTCAAACTGTCGGCGAAAGAGTCAAAAATCAAAAATCACACAATCACATAAAAACAGAAGCAGAAGATGTTACCAGCAAATGTTTAGTATTTTGTGTTTGATAAGTGACACTTTTTATGTTACTAGATTGTGTCCTAATACAGATAATCGTCATTGTATTGTTCAGTAGATATTTATGGATGAATTAGCTTGATTGATTGACTGCTGTATTTTCCTCAGTGAACCACTGGAGGCTTACATCTACTTTGGACCGGTGTATTATCAGAAACTGAAGCACATGGTCCTTGATAAAATGCACGCCAGAGCACGAGGCCCCAGAGCTGTTCTCACCAGGTAATGTAAGATATATATGTATGTGTGTGTGTGTGTGTGTATATATATATAAATATATATATTTTTTTTTTTCTTTTTATTGAATGATAAAATTTGAGCCATAGAAATAAGCTAAATTGTCAAGAAAACAATACAATTTCAGATATGGACCAGGTGGATTATATTCATCTGTCTCACCCCTCTGTGCGTCCTGAATATGTTTGTCTCGCCAACAGGCAGCCGACAGAGGGACGATCCAGAGACGGTGGTCTGCGTCTGGGCGAGATGGAGCGTGACTGTCTGATCGGCTACGGAGCGAGCATGTTACTGCTGGAACGCCTCATGATTTCCAGTGACGCCTTCGAGGTGGATGTGTGCGGACAGTGCGGCCTGTTGGGATACTCTGGGTGGTAAGTTGAACACCTCAGTCGACAGCTACAGAGCTGAAGTGCATCATCAGAGTGCACGACAACTGCATCATCATATAACGGAGACCAGAAACTGTGGTGGTGTCTGGATGATAGAACCATCTGTTGAACATACAGCTTGACCTTTTCAGTAAGTTATTGCGAGTGCTGTTGACATTGTATGACACCCGGAAAAGTGAACATCAGAGCTTTTGTCATTTACTCATGGCAACTCACATGATCCAGTGTGCATTGATGTGTTCTTCATCACCCGACTAACAGCCTCTCACTGGATACTGAGTCTGCACTTTTGCCCTAAAGCTGTGGTCTTTGTTCATCACAAGTTGAAACTGGGAATTTAATATTTAAGTATTTAGGGAGATCTAATTTTTTGGATTCAGATTTATCAGTGGAAATGTTTCCTAGGTGCTGTCTCCTTAAAAAAAAAATATATATATATCCAAATTATTTCATTGTTTTCAGGTAACATGCTTCTGCCTCATCTCCTCAAAGTGGCAGGCAACATAATGATTGCTGTTGCTGATGTTTAAATAGTTTACATCTTACAATGCAGACCAGAAACCGGTAATAGAGCAGATGGACGTACGGTCAGTAATCTTCTGGTTTCTTTTCTTTCCAGGTGTCACTACTGTAAGTCGTCCTGCCACGTTTCCTCTCTGCGTATCCCATACGCCTGCAAGCTGCTGTTCCAGGAGCTGCAGTCCATGAACATCATCCCCCGACTGAAACTGTCACGTTACAACGAGTGACCAGGACAGGGACAGAAACACAGTATATGTGAGTGAAAGGTTTAGAGTCTAAGATGTAACTTACAAAGTCTGAAACAGGTTGGTTTGTAAAAGCTGTTTGAGCTTTGAATGAGTAGCAAGAAACGGACTGAGGATTTTTGTTGGTGTTCACAAACCAAAACAGTGTGAAGTTTAGAACATGTTTTTCCTGTTTTTCATTTATGTTGATACTTTCTCACCATGATGCTCTTCATATGTGTACATAATAAACACAAAAAGATTATTTCAAATCACCTGCTGTGTCTTGTACAATTTGATTACTTTTAACTCAGCTTTTCCTGTTTAATGACAAATATTAAAATAGGTTCAACGTTTGTTTTGCAATCATCAGGTAGCCTCTGGTTTTCATGTCAGAGACCTGAAACTTTTTTACATCCATCACACTCAATGTTTCTCATCTTATTTTGGTCAAAGTTACATGATTTTTTGGGCGTCCAGGTGACATCCCTGGTTCGATTCCAGCCAAAGAAATTAGTTGCATGTGAATCCACCCCCCCACCCCTGCCAAAAAAAAAAAAAAAAAGTTATTTTGTTATAAATTCAACCCCAGAAAAACGGTGCAAACATGGAAAATAATAATGTGAATTGGACAGGACTGGGCAATATGGTTAAAATTTTTAGTTGAAATAATAGAAAATAAGTTTATTTTCTGATATCTTTAAATGTCAGATATTGTAGTGTTTTGCATTACATTAGACCAAATTCTTCATGTCTAGAACAAAAACAACTTATTTTGTTTTTGTTTTTTTGTTAGGCCTGCAACTAATGATTCTTTTTATTATCATTCAATCTGACAATTATTTTCTTGATTAAGTGATTAGTTAATTGGTCTAAAAAAAAAAAAAAGTGTCAAAAAGATTGTGAAAAAATGACCTTCAGTTTCACAAAGCCCAAAACAATTTCATCAAAAATCAAGAAAGTGTTCTCATTTCAGAAGCCGTGTAGAAAGAATTTTGGTATTTCCTTCTTAGGAAATTACTCAAAATGATGAACTCATTATCAGAATCATTGCCATTTAATTGATTAATCAATTAATCATTGCTGAAAATCATTAAACAATAATATTTAATTATCACCTAGTCCATGTTGGACTGATATCCAGATGTAATATTGATACATATTTGCTGCTTGATGTTATAACATTCATTATAAACTAACTGGCTGCTCATTAAAAATAATCAATAGGAGTTTTGTTTGGAGCATTTTTATTTATTTATTTATTCATTCATTTACAGCCTGAGAAGCTTTAGGTTTCTCAGTAGAAAGTGGAGGGCCACTCTTTCATGTGATAAGCAGACAGCTGGATGTCACATACAACAATGTTCAGTGGCATCATATAGAAACATACAGAGCAACAGTTTCTTTCATGTCAGTAGGAGGAGAAAGTTGCTTTGACTCGTACGGTTTCCTCTTTTAAACCGAAGCCTTAATACCACCAACATGTCGTATGTGGCGTAACCATACCCCCCACTCGCACATACACACACGACTCAACTGGGGCCTTTTCACTGGACAAAAGCAGAACACATCCGTTTGTGTGGGGAGAGTGTATGAGAATAGGAAGGGTGGAAGAGGCTCTTGGTGGCTGCACCTGTCCTATTTTATGAGGCTCTAATAAGCAGATAACAGGATGGAAAGAGGAATGTCCACTGAGGGAGATACAGACTCCACCTTCTCCTTATTTGACAGAAATTAATTAGATCCTCCTTTGAGATCACGGCTTTGCACTGGGCACCGTTTAGGCCTTTGAATATTGAGTCATTAAAGTGCTGTTAAATTGTTTTGTTTAACTCTAATAATCTGTAAAGATGGTTTTCTGTTGCTTTGCCCCTTCACTCATTTCAGCAGCTTTCTTCTTCCTGCATGAGTCTGAATGGATGCATCATCCCTGTTTTAACAAACTATGACCCTGTGCACAGTGTCCCATGGCATGTTGCTGCCACCCTGTCCCACCCGTCCTCCCAGGTGGCTGCGCGGTGTGTGTCAGTGAGTAGCAGCATTGGTGCCCACGCCTGCGCAGTGGAAGAGAAAGTCCTCCTTTGCTATCCATGGTGTGGTGAGTAATTCAGCCATAATCCGCCTTTCTCCTCTCCCCTCTTCTTTCCCCTCTCCTCTCCCCCTCTCCTGTGGTTCCATTCATATTCTAATCACAGCTTTCCCTTCTCCAGCTCTCAGGCACTCCATCAGAGCCCTCCCAGCCTCGGGCTTTGCACTTTTACTTCCCCCCCTTTGTGACCGTTCCCTCTTCTCAGAGGCACACCAAAAATAAGGTTGCCACAGCAAAAGAGTGGGCAAAAAGAGGTGAGAACTCCATCAAAAAATTCACACTTATGCAGTTTTAGCATGTTTGGATGCGTGTCTGAGCAAATGACATGTCGTCTCAGTGAAAAAGTTATCGTGAAGATGGTTTAATGGGGGAATGAGGTGATAAACAGATGAAATGTGGCAACAAGTGTCTGTGAGATGTGAAATGGGAGCTAAAATCAGGAGGAAAGTCAGGAGCGGCAGTTGTGTAGGGATGTATGTTTATTTGGAGCTCAGGGGTGTATAAAAACGTATTAAATGCCATAATGGAAGACGGGGAGGCCACAGTGTTAGGACTGCGTAGATCTAAGCCTCTTTTTTTTTTTGGTTGGGAGGGAGCTTTTCTTATTCAAAACAGCCCCACAAAAGACTTCCAGTGAGCCTTGCCACATCCCCATCTGACTTGGGGCCATTCATCAGCCTTCCAAGCCTATCAATGACATGTCCCCATCAGGGCTCCTATAAAATCAGCCCCTTTCCCATGAAACATCAGCAAACATTTTGACGGGTCTGGCTTTCCCCCCGCTGGATTTCTGGAGTCTCTACCCCCCTTTCCTCCCTTATTCCCACCTCCCCCCTCTCCTCCGCCAACACCACCCCTCTCTGGGCGAACCTCAGATCCTCAACATCTCCTGTGACGGGCAGTGGTCACGGAAACACTGAGCAAGACAAGGGGAGAGCGGCCGAGCAGGGGGAAACGTGCACTAAGCCATTTTCTTGGAGGAGCCAGTGTTGTTGATGGGAAGAGGATGCATTGCGGGCTGCTGGAGGAGCCTGATATGGATTCCACAGGTCAGTCCTGTTAAACTCTGCTTGTCTGGATGTGTTTAGAAAATCAGCTTCTGTTCAGAAACGTCGTGTGAGTTTCTGCTGCTTCACTTCTGGAGGTCTCAAACTTTCTCCGTAGTTATTCAGAGGAAGTGTCTGGATGCCCGGCTGTTGATTTGAACCCGTTTCTCATTCCTTTTTTTTTTAATTTTTTATTTTTTTTGTATAATTGTGAGTGATTTTTGTCACACACATTTATGGCAGGTGCTGTTATGTCTCACAACACGCTTGTTCATTGATTTAAGAAAAGTCGCAGTAAGCAAGGAATAGTCCTGAAATCTGCAACATTGACTTTTCAAGTGGTTTCTTGCTGTTTTTTCAGTCTTTTCACTTTAATTGATTTTAAAAATTGTCATGATCATTTGTAGTGGAGGAATAAAAACAAGTGCAGATCATGGTGCACTTTAAAGTATCATGCACCTGCTCTGTTCAGGGCATTTCTCTGTTTTTTGAGTGCAAAACGGGAAAACTAAAGCATTTATCCATGTTCAAACTGAATTTTACTGCAAATTCATCAGTAAAATATTTGTGTATGTTATCTAATTGAGTTCTTTATTTAACTTTCAGGAATATTAATGATTAATAACCAATCTGATTAGAAGATTGACAGAAACAAATTATGCAGTGCGTTGTCTTATCTGCTGAGAAGTGGCGCTATTTGTTAAAATTTAAAAAAGGCTGGGTTAATGAATTATCATTTAGCCTTGGACAGAAAAAAAAAGCACATTTGTAGTATGCTGGTGCAGTTTAGAGTAGTTAGGTCCTGAATGTGTGGTAATAAATGAGTGAACATCCGTTTCACTTGTTGATCAAACTTAATCCAATTATTTAGATCCTCAACTTATCTGTTCCTGTGGCAAATGAAGCTCGAGATCTGAGCCTCTGTGGAGAATTAGCTTCGCTTCAGTGGATTCACTTTTTCATTTCCAGGGTTTGTTTTTCTTCTTTTTTTTTTTTCTTTCTTTTTTTTTTTTAGGTATAGAAAAGCAAATACTGTCAGTAAATGATGAGAGATGTCAGTGACAGCAGTGGTGTTTATTCAAAGTTAATATGCAAATGTTCAAGATATTTTTCTTTTATTGTGTAACAGGCAATATAATATGCATGTTAGCCTCAATACTATTAATCAGCAGTAATATAAAGGCTGTCAAACAGACAATTAACAGTGAGCTTCTAATGATTACAATAATAATTAATTTAACATAAAAAGAAAAATCATCTTCCACGTCTGCGTTTGGACGTCTGTGATGATGATGGGACTCTAACTGCAGACCGATCTTTTTTCTATCAGCACGTGCCGAACATCTCGATGTAGATCCTCATCGAGTGCAAACTTCTAAAACTTTTCAGTATCTGTGACCTCCTCTGAATCCCCCCGTGGGCTGCACCAACAGGTCGTCGTGCCAACAGTCTGTCCTAGCAACAGCTGCTATGGTGACTGTTGTCAGTTCACTTACAGAAAAAAAAAGAGATTTGCACAATTTCAAGAAATATTACGTTTAGAGTTTTTAATGTGTTGAACAGGGTTTAGTTTAGCATGTTTACCTTTGTGCTGTATGTACTGCGTAAACGTCTGAGGCAGTTTTGCTGCTCATTTACATTTTAGGTTACATAATAGTTTTTATTCACCAGTTTAATGGAAAATATTCTGCTTTTTATTCCATCTCTCTGTTTCGACAGTCACTGGCTGATAAAGAAGTTATAGCTTAGTATCATAGAAAAATAAAATTCAGAAAATGCTTTGATGCATTCAAATCAACACAATTTCCTTCTTAATTACTTGTATCAAATACTGAATACTTTTTAGGAAACAAATAAAAGAATTTTAAATGGATTTCCACTCAGTCAGGCAGTTTCTACATGAAAGCTTTGGTGTTTTGCTGCAGCCCGGTCACAGAAAGCACACCAGTCGAGCTATTTCTAAGTAGAAATTAAAACAGCACAATGGCCTCTATTCCACCAGACTGCTTCAGTAATGTGCACAGGCCCTTTTAAGCAAGTGTGTACGCTCGTAGTCTCCTGGGAACAATGCTGGATTCCTGCCGTCTTGGTGAAAACATCTTAAATAGAGCCATGGCTGCTGCGCTGTCCATACAATCGATTGTTGTCAGCTCACCCTGTCACACAAGTGACATTTATAGTGTCCTGTATAGGCAGTGATTTGCTCTGTTTATGTAAATAAAGCTTTGGTGTTCACTTCAGTAAGTGAGTTTTTAAATTGATAGTTTCAGCTTCAGTGGAAATCAAAAAACAAAAAAATACTGGAAAACTGCTTTAAGTGATCTTTTACCCAAATGACAAAGAATGTGTCCACTGTTAAATTCTTAAAATCATATTCTTACCAAATTCATAATTTCATTCACTTCTGTCTAAATAAAAACCATAAAATTGCTTTTTTTGCGTGGTACTCAGAGGTGATCTGTGGTCCTTTATGTCTTTCTTAGAGAGTTGGATTGAAAGATGCCTCAACGAGAGCGAGAGCAAGCGATACTCCAGTCACACGTCTCTGGGGAACATGTCCAACGATGAACGTAAGCAGGACAAACGCTGTCACACTAAAACTACCGACTTCATTGAGGAATCTTGTAAAATACTGTTGTGTGTTTCCCAGAGCTCACTTGTTAATCTTATTGTCAAGTGTTTAGTACAGTAAATGTCATGTAACCATGTTTGCTCAGCAACAATAAGACTTGTGTCGGTTATATGTAAAATCCTTAATGTGTTGTATGTTACAGATGAAGAAAAAGAAAATAACAGAGCCTCTAAACCACATTCAACACCAGCTACTCTGGAATGGTAAGTTATTAAGAACAAATCTGAATGTTTTTTGCCTTCACTCATCGGTAAAAATTTATTAGATAAAAGTGAGAAAATGTAAAAAAACAAAACACAATTTTATGTCAAACAGCAGGAATGAAAAGCAAATATAGTGAATTAATGTTAAAACAATGTAGTCAGTCTTCAAACCAGGCTTTTGAATAAACCATTATTTTACAACATAAAAAACAAAATGCTAAAGTTTACAATGAGCCCCATTTTATTTTGCTTTTAATAAAATGTTACACACATAACAGCATGTTTTACAGTGTTGATCATTTACAGCCACGTTAGATGTCAATACTGCGCTAATTTCAATAGTTTTACATGACACACATAGATGACACCATGAACCAGTCTCTTTACACACTGGTTTCTGATCTTATGTCAGTAAAGGTAAGATTTATATCGTGCCACTGCACCACAAACACAGATGAAAATGATGTCCTGCTTTTAATATATATATATATATATATATATATATATAATTTTATATGTGTGATGTATTGGACACATTTTGTATTTTAAGTAATAACAGGAAATTTAGAGAAACTTTTGTTTTTCAAACCCGAATTTTGCATCTGATCATAAAAATGTGATCAAATAAGATTTTATGTTTTATTTCACATCCTCCGCATGTATAAAATACAAACCCCACACACACTTCAAGTCTATATGTGCCTGCCTGTTGCAGAGCCCCATGGCCAATGACATCCTACTGAATAGTATTCAAAACACACATGAGCTTAAATGAATATTAATACAGATTTAAGCTGCACTGTGGGGGGCTGAAACTCAGCATGAAGAACATGAGTGGAATCAATGTACTTGTTATTATATATTCTTTTTAAAGAGAGACATTGTAGTTATAAATGTTATTGCAACTGGCCCCTGCAATAATTGTAATACTTTAATTTTAGCAGGATGTTGCGTTAAAGTTAAATGATATCTCTATTTTTACAAACGTAATGTTTTTGAGTTTTTGATTGATTCATTTGGTTTTCATTAAACCAGAAAGAATACACAATTGTATCTGATTGAGAAAACTCAGTAGAGTGAGATTTATAGTTACACCAACATGATAAAGAATACCCATTAGTAAATTAACCAGTTTTAAAAATACAATTCTTGTTTGGCTGTAATTCAGAGGACAGTTCACAGCTTTGAGGCGACTTTTACAGTAGCCATATACAGTATATTCCATAGGAATAAAGTGTTATTTAAGTGTTATCTAAAGTGTATTTAGGAATTTGAAATAAGGTAACAAAAGCTTTGAAAGGTATAGAATGCATTTTTATCAACATTATAAGTGAATGTGTAGCTGGTTGACTTCATGAAGGCCATGACTGAATTTACTGATCAATCTGTTACTCCTTTAAACACTCCCATTCTGTCCTTCAGAGAAGTAACCTAGTTTCCACTGTTGAATGTTGAAGGGGCCACTGGTGTATAGAGGATGGACATTAAATTTATTATAAATAACAGAGACATTGCTCCTCCTACATTAAAAAATATTAGATTATTAGAGAAGGGGTTGTTCCAAACATATCAAAAAATGCAGTTAATACGTTTATTTTTCAGATCTGGTTGACACATTATAGACATTGATAACCGCAGAACGGTTAGCACTATTTTTTGCCATGTATCGTCCTCCTCACTGTGTTCTCTGCTGTTTGGATTCATTTTTAAAAAAGTGCAAACTTTTTCTTAATTTATAAAAAAAAAGCTTTCAATATCTTTAAATAACATATATCCTACAAAATCTATCACCTAAATATCAAAGTGTGCACAAAAATATGTAAAATCATTCTCAAATAAAAAATGTGTGTAGTTAATATGACCTCAGAGGTCAGTGGTACTGATGTGTCCCACAAGGCTCAATTTTGGGTCCGTTCTTATTTTGTTAATTGACCTTTTGTTGTCACTTGTAAGTTGTACACAGATAATGTGATTTTTATTTATAGCTAGACCAACAAGTGTTTGTATTAGCAAACTGTAATACACATTCAGATGTTTCATTGACAGTAAAGAGGCTCTTAAGCTTCATTGAATGATTTCTTTTGTTGGACCGTGAGGAGGCAGAAGTACTGATATAATAATAGATTATCAAGTGCTTATAATTATAATACCTATTTTATAGCAAACAAAGAGTAAAACAATTAACAAGATGAAATAATTTAAAACCATTACAACAAATGCCAAACTTATGGATATCCAGTTTTTCACTGGTTCCAAGCTTTATCAGAACATATAGTTGTGTATCATCCACGTAATGATGAAGATCTATATTATGTCTACACATACTGCATACCGTCCACAAAATAAAAGGGAACCCAGAATAGACCCCTGGGGGACCCCAAGAAAGAGAGGAGCACGAGAGGAGGCATCTCCAAGCATAACAAAGGAGACCCTGACAGATAAGATGAACCAATTCAGAGACACATCACTGATGCCAGAAAAGTTTTCCAGACATCTGATTGTGACTAATGTCTTAGGGAATCTGCCGATAACAGACACAACAAAATGCAATTTATTGACACTGAAAACTAAAGAAAGCAAAAGTTCTGTTACGGCTTTTATTTGAATCTACAGTACTAGAAACCCTTTCATATATGAGTGATTTTAATCAATTTTAATATCAAAAATATAGTTTAATGGAGATTTAACTAGTGTAATTATTTCAATTCAAATCATGGCAAGTATGATGTGCATTAGAAAAAATATACAGAGGCTTGTACAGAGTTGTAAATCAGAGCTATTATTTTTATTTTATTTTTTTCACACATACGTTTCTTAACATGCTTGACACTGTCATGTAGGATGACACTAAAACCAACACAGCCCTCCTTATATGCAGGAAATGAAACAGATACAAATCCAAACACACACACATGATTACTGTAAAGTGTATAATGAAATATGTTGGGAAATTTTACAAAAATGCATATATGCCTAGAATTTATCAGAATTTGTTCGCTACAGCTGTTAGCGAGAAAAGGTCGCTTACTATTATCAGGAAAATTAGCTTTTGAATTCTGTTACGCCTGTATTCCCGCAGGAGCAGTTGTTGATGTAATTGCGAGAATGTAATGATATGTGCTTAGTTGTGTGCAACAGTACATCTGCTGACTGCTGTGTGTTACTGAATGAGACAGCTTGCTATTTGGAGCTGCTAACTGTAGTGTTCAGTGTCTGCGTAGACGCTTTAATACTCTGTGTGACGTGATGTGATGATGTGTTCTATGAATGTGCAGCCTTGATGCTGCTTTAATGTACATGAAGCTGCTGTTTTTTAATATTATTCAGTTTTGTGTTTGTGATTGTGGTTCTGCACGTTTGTGTGTTACATTTTATATTTTTCTAAACCACTTACCTTTGATGAAAATTATCCCTAAATCTGGTACATATACATTCTGTTTAATAATGTCCCCTCCTAATTAAATAAAATCCAAAGTTTTACATTGTATAATTTCATCACATCATTTTATTTAACTGCACTGCACCTTCTGCTGATATTTACACAGTAAATTCCCTCACCATTTTTATTGGTTGGTATTCTATGTATCTTTCAATTCATCTCATTTGTATTAATGCTATATTAACATGTACTTTATTTTTTGGATACTGATGAATCTCATTGTCATTCACAGGCTAGAGGAGAATTATGAGATAGCCGAAGGTGTGTGTATCCCCCGAAGTGCCCTCTACATGCATTACCTAGACTTCAGTGAGAAGCACGACACACAGCCTGTGAACGCAGCCAGCTTTGGAAAGGTAAGATTCAAAACTTCAGCGGAGATGACGGTTCAACGGTCTGATAACTCGTCATTCCCGCCTGCATCCAGTTTAACTCACAACCATCTTGAAATGTCTTCAAACTACATGAAAGTCATTAACTCGGTAACTCGGAAAAATATTTTTTATATTAATGATTGTGAGGTGCAGTTGATTGGTTCCTTAAAAACAGAGTGACACCCCAAGATCAATGGTGAAGATTTTTCTCAGCTTTTCAGGGTTTGATTTACATTATGGATGCACTGCAAGTTTCAAGTAAACAAAATGTCTCAGCAGAAGAGGATACAAAACAACAGTCGGATGTGATAGCCCCTATGAAAACAATAATCTCATCCACTCCATCAGCCATAAGCATTAGTCTGACCATTTCATGCCTGGGTTGGTTTTGTGCTGCAGTTCTGGCCGCTGTGTTGAAGTAATATCGACTGCAGCTCAGTGTGAAGCAAAGCTCTGCGGCCGCTCACTGAACACATAATCTAGAGCCAAAGGAGATGTGCTTTCGTCTGTTCCCACAACCCCAAGAAGTTCCTCAGCCTTCCTACCCCCAGCCATCCCCTGTACCCTGGACTCAGGCCCCAACCCCCAACCCCCAGACCCCCAGGCCCACCCCCGCCCCTTCGCAGCTCCTGTCGGAAGATATTGAAAAAGAGAAGGGGCCTGGATTAATGTGTAATTAAAGGAAATTTGGAAGGGTGAGATGTTGCGGAATGTTAGATCAGTGGCTGGAGCAGTGTGGGGTGTCCTTTAGGAAGGCTTCATTGATTCAGGACAAAAAAACGAGAGAGGGCCCGGACTGCCTCCCTGTCTGCTCATTTATCAAGCGGGGCCTGACAGAAACTTCACAGCTTGGCCTCTTTTTTCATCCCACACAATGGAGAGCTACACTGTTTGCTAAAGTTTCTGCACCAGGAGCTGGACTAAGGAGCCAATCTCTTTGGACAAAAACAGAGGAAAGGAAGAAGGAGGGAGTGGAGTAGAGAAAGAGAGTGAGAAGGATAGAGGATGGGTGGGTGGATGGATGAGGGGAGGCTGTTGATATAGAAAAAAAAAAGTAATACCCCTGGATGTCATAAATGGATGACTCTCAAAGCTTTTATTTTCCTCACAGACCTCCCTGTGGACACAGCTAGACAAACTTTATTAAACACTTTCTCATACACAAGTACAGTATTTCTGTGAAGTAATGTATATTGTTTTACTGTGGATTAGATTATAACTAAAGTATAATTTTCTACTATACAATATTTTCTTCCACTGAGTTAAAAATAAACATGTTGTCTATATTTTATAAAGATCTTATTTGACTCCATGTGTCAACTTTTCCCATCTCCTTTTTCTCTTTTTTTTTTTTTTTTTTTTTTTTAAATTACTGTCGGCTGAGATGAATTTGATATAACTCCAAAAACAAAAAAAAAAAGTTCTGAGTAGTTCCAGCACACTGAGAAACTTTTTCTCCCACAATGAACAGATCATACGGCAACAGTTTCCAGCGTTAACTACCAGACGACTGGGGACAAGAGGGCAGTCGAAGTAAGTTGTTAAGTTTGTTTCGAACACACTTGTCCATGTATCCACTAAAAAACAGCAACAAAAAACAAAAAAAAAACAAAAGTTACAAATTTACTCAAATCTCCATTAACTCAACTGGATACAAAGCATATTCATCTCAGTTTATATTTGCAAAGATTTGAAACTGGGGCATACATATAGGTTTTTGAAATATTAGTTGTTGTTTTTTTTGGAAATTCCTAAAAGAATATCTGTTAGAAGCGTTTCACATGATGAAACAGCCATACACTGTATATTTACATAAGGTCTGACTAACATTTTCTTTTCTTTCACAGTTTTTGATAGTAATACGACTTGTACTTGATGAGGTAAGAATAAACTATGCACCGTCTGTTCTCCTCAGATACCACTACTACGGCATAGCGGTGAAGGAGACCTCTCAGTATTATGACGTGATGTACTCCAAAAAGGGAGCGGCGTGGGTGAACGAGACGGGGAAGAAAGAGGTCACCAAGCAGACAGTGGCGTATTCACCGCGCTCCAAACTGGGGACGCTCCTGCCAGAGTTTCCAAATGTCAAAGACCTAAATTTGCCCGCCAGCCTGCCAGAAGAGAGGGTAAACAGGAGTTTTAAAAGTCCATCCTTACAGCCCCCCTCCCCATCCCTGTCATCCCATCTCTCCCTGCCATCTCACCATCTCTGCGCCCCCTCTGGCTCTTTTATCTGGATTTTCACTGGGTTTGCGTTTAGAGAAGGACCCTGAGGATTTATATGCTGGCTCCTCACTAACTCTTAATCTTTTGGGGGAGATAATAAGATCTAGCGATGGACAAAGGACAGGCACTAGCTGTCCGGCTTTTAAAGAGGGGCCATGATTTTAAATGGTTTGTGTTTTTGCTGATCTCTAAAGCTTGTTTTATATTACTCCGCTCCAGCCTAGACCTGTTACATGTATTTATTGGTTCACATGCTTTGTTCAAGATTTATTTTCTTGTTTTCGTACCACTGTTTTTTAGTTTCCCCAAAAGAGAAAAAAAACCATTTAAGTTTGTGATGCAATTAGATTAATACTCTGTTGTTGCCCACAGGTGTCAACCTTCATCATGATGTACAGAACGCACTGTCAGAGGATACTGGACACTGTTATTCGAGCCAACTTTGATGAGGCAAGCCGTCTCATATTTTAAACCTTTTTTGTTTAAAGTCAAATTCTTGATTGTATGTAACTAATAGCTTTGCTTTATATAAAAGGTTAAACTTTTATCTCCTAATGTAATGACTGAACATCATGGCTTGTCTCTGGTGTCTGCAGGTCCAAAGCTTCCTGCTGCACTTCTGGCAGGGGATGCCGCCCCACATGCTCCCTGTCCTCGGCTCCCCCACGGTGGTGAACATAGTCGGTGTTTGTGACTCCATCCTCTACAAGGCCATCTCTGGGGTGCTGATGCCCACCGTCCTGCAAGCACTGCCTGATAGGTGAGTCGTTTTGTAACCCTCACTTTTACTATGAGTGTAAAACTGGACATGAGGTACAATACCAGTCAAACGTTTTAGAACATTTCCCGGTCACTGAAATCTACATAGAGGTATGTCTCAGTGTTTTAGATAATAGATATAATAGATATTATTATTTTTTAAAAATCATAGAATCTTAAATCCTAAATTTAATCTTCATTTTTGACTCGTCCAGCAGCCCAATACACTTGTGATGTTCTTTCTAGAATGAAAATCATATATTGTTCAGAAAGTTTGTCCCAACACTGTTGCTGAAGTTCCCACAAATGTGTTGCACTTACACTTACCTTCTGTCCAGTTCATCCAAAACCAGCTCCATGGGTTTTAAGTCTGGACACTGTGCTGATCTTCATCATGTGAAGCCACTGTCTTGTTCTTTTCTTCTAATGTCATGGGTCATTATCTTGCTGTAGGATGAACCCCTGACCAGCCAATCCGTCTTCCTTTGTTACTGGCTTTTTTTTCTCACCATTCTGATAGCAATATACAGCACTACTTCCTGCACTACAGAATTTTCCTAAGAGTGACACAGTTTGTTCCATCACTGCCTTTGCACAGACAGAGGGTTTCAGCAGAAGTGTTTTTGGTTCAACTTTTTTTTTTTCCTTGGGCAGTTTATCACTGACCTTTGTACCATTTGAGGTTATTCACTGGATTTAAAATTTCAATGAAAACTAAACTAAACTAAGACTAAACCTGCAGTGTGAATTAAAGCTGCTTCTAACAGACACGTCTCACCGCACGACTTACTATTCTATATTTTTTATTGCATTATACTTCTATATAGGTAGTGTATTATTGTGTAGAATAAATTTTCTATAAATCTGCAAATGATCTGTAAACACTTTCAAGTTGTAGCTACTGATTGGATGTCTGGAAATCAATCACCTAATATATATGACAATAATATATGACATGATATGTTACGGTCTACTGAAGAGTTGGGAGATTGCAAAACCTTGAAATGTAAGAGCTTTGAATTCTGGTCTGGATTTTAAGCACAATTAAAATGAAGGAGTTCAATGTGAGGCTGTGTAGTTAATTAATCAGATAGTCAGTTAAAAAACTCAGTTAATTGTTGAAATTATTTTTCAAAAACATCATGTGAGGATTTGTTCTTTTTTTCTGTCACATATGAGAGAAACTTAACTCAAGGTCCACTTACTGGCTTTTTCTGTAGCTTTTCCCCACATCTCATTCTTCCTCTGGGACTGGGAACTGAGTTTGAATATTTATATATTGGTTGGTCAAAAGAATAAATTTGAAGATTGTAATGGGCATTTTTCTGGGCATTATTTTGCTACATTTCACAGACCAAACAAATAATTGAATGAACAAAACAGATAGTTTAAGAGGATACCAGATCACCAGATAAATCTATAATGAAATCCGTAATTGGTTTAAATTATTACTGTTATTTATTGTGTTTCTGTTTTCCTTCATTTTCACAGTTTGACTCAGGTTATTCGAAAATTTGCCAAACAGCTTGATGAGTGGCTTAAAATAGCACTTCACGACCTTCCTGAAAACCTGAGGAATATCAAATTTGAATGTAAGTATGAAGTCCACGGTTTATGTCTGAAGAAAATACAGATTCCATATTTTTATTTTCAAACAGGACATGTAAATGATGATTCACAGGAATAACCACATTCTTTTCCTATTTTGTTTCCAGTATCGAGGAGATTTTCTCAGATTCTAAAGCGGCAAACATCATTAAATCATCTGTGTCAGGTGCGTATCATGGTCCGAATGTTTTTCTAATAAAATTCATATGAACAAGCACGGCTGATAAGGGATATGGGTATGCTTGTGTAATATTGTTGATATATCTGTCCCCAGGCGTCACGGACTGTGATAAACAGTGCAGACATCACCTTTCAAATGCTGGAGGACTGGAGGAATGTGGACTTGAACAGCATCACCAAGCAGACACTTTACACCATGGAGGACTCACAAGAGGAGCACAGGCAGCTTATTATCCACTGTAAGTCCATGCAGTTACACTGACTCCACTCTAACACACCCAGCCACACAGAGAATTACACTTTACTTCCACACAAACAACACACCGAGGGACAATCATTCCCACGACCAGCAGAGTCAAAGCATTAATGATGGAGACCAAAAGGTTAAGTAAGTTCACTCTCCTCTGAAACACCCTGTGGAGCATCTCCAATCATCAGTCCTGACGGGATCAGAGGTCACAGATACGTAGAAGATGTGGCATAAAGATGCCATTTGCATCCAAATCTTGGTGTTTTCTCAGTCTCCAGTGATGTTAGTTCCCATCTTACCTGACCTTCTGTCTCCTGTCACAGTGTATCAGGAGTTTGACCGTCTACTGGAGGAGCAGTCTCCAATCGAGGCGTACATCGAGTGGCTGGACTCGATGGTGGACCGCTGTGTTGTCAAGGTCAGACAGAAAATACTCTTATCCCCTCATTTAGAAGAACAGCTGTTTAAACATGGTCTGAGTCACACATTTTTGCATAAAGCATTTGTCTGAAGGTGAAGTTGCACAAGTGAAGTTTAAATGTTGCCCATGTATTTGCACAGCAGATCATTTTGCCCTTAAAAAGACACCTGTGGCTGAAAGCCACTCGTCTCTGCGTGTCTTTCTTCCACAGAGGCACTTACGCTGCAATCCTCCCAGTTAATGATGTCTTCAAGCTTCCCATTTGCGTCCATTATGGCCAGATATGGGCTTGTAAAATTTGGTCGCCCTGGCAACGTCTTGGACTGCCCAGACAATAGTTCAATAGGAAGGCGTGTCCCTGGGGGCAAATTAAATAGTTGACTTGTTGACATGTTTTTCGTTCCTGAGGGTTAAGCCCCAATACGCACCCAGGGGTTAATTCTACCCCGGCATCCCAACCCTTCCCCCTCTTTTCTCATGGTAATGTTCTCTCTAGGTGGCAGGGAAGAGGCCCGGGTGCCTGAAGAAGGTGGCCCAACAGTTCCTGCTGATGTGGTCGTGTTTCGGTACCAGAGTCATCCGGGATATGACCCTCCACAGCGCGCCCAGTTTTGGTGAGCTGCTAATGCTTTGTCATCATTCCTTCATGCAACAGACAGGAAATACACAACGTTGACAGAGTGTATATAGAATAGTTAGTTATGTCATCTATTATCTGTTTCCAAAGTCATCTCATGTTTAGGTCTGGTGTTTGTAGGTTCCCAAAACTGGTTTAAACTTCCAGAAATGATCTATATATGTCTTCAGTACTACCAAATAAACGTTTCCAGATTCCTGTGATTCTCAAATGAGGAGAGAGGAGGAACAAGTAAAATGGCTGTTGTTGCAGTAAGTGCAGAGCTGTGAAAATGAAAGAAAAGAAAATGGCTTCTCTTTCCTGTACTTGTGTCCTTTGGCCCTGTCTGTGAATATCAAAGACACAGCTGGTTGCAGTGTTTTGATAAAGCAGGTCTCTGTGCACAAACAGCTAATTAACAAAAGCCGCCCCTCCCCTCTCCCGATGTGTTTGCCTGTCTTTTCCATTTTATGACCGGTCAGTATTACACCCCGCTCCCCTGAATAGCCACAAGTGTTTATTATGCGCATGGCGGCGGCAGCGACCCGTACAATGACACAATTGTGACACTCCCTCACATGCCACGGTCACGTCTTCCGTGTGACCCCAGGGTCAGCTGACATATTTCTGGCACTGAGTCGGTACACGGAAACAAGTGCACTCACTTTTTTTTTTTTTTTAAATAACAGCAGCCGTCCTGTCAGTCTGCAGGATGTGATGTCATCAAATAGATGCTTTTACAAACGTCTCAGTCTTAATGCTCATCTTTCCCTAAACATGCATAGGCATCTTTTTTTCTGTCACCATGTGATGAAGTCACTTTTTAACACAATTTATTACATATAATTTCATATGTTTTTGGTCCAAACAACTTATTCCTCCCGTGTGTTTGTGTGCAGGGTCCTTCCATCTGATCCATCTCATGTTTGATGATTATGTGCTTTACCTGCTGGAGTCCCTGCACTGCCAGGAGAGGGCCAACGACCTCATGAGGGCCATGAAGGGCGAAGGCAGCACAGGTGAGAATGCTACCTGCAGGTCTAATCAATAACCAGTGACAGTACATCTGCAAAAACGTCTTATGTCATAGTTTGTCATGAAGTTCAAGTCATGTTTCAGGCACAAATCCCAAACATTGTGGTGATAATTAACCTTAAAGCTTTTGGATGTTGAATACAACACCTTGGGCTTTATGATGTACATTTTTTTTCACTATTTCTTCTACATTTTTTGCGCCACACAGTAATCAATTAATCGAGAAAATTAAATGATTACTGAAAAATCAGAAGACCATTCAGTAATGAAAATAATCATAAGTTGTTAATTTCCTCCATATACAGGTATGTCTATTTGTGCTCCTGAAAAAATACAATATAAAGTACAAAAATCGACTCACTTTACAGCTTGAAAAGTCAAATTACTGAGAGAATTTACCGACAGAATTTTGGGGCCTAAATTCAGGCTTCACTGGCCAGAAACTCTGCAGAAACCCTGGTCTTTTTTGTGTTGTGTGGTAGTTTCCTCTCTGAAATCCATTTTAGTATTGTAGCTTACACACAGAGAGTGCAGTGAGAAATTGTGAACTGTACCTATATCCAGACCTTTCTGTAATAGATATATTACAGTAAATAAATAAAACCTGCAATAATAAACATTATGATGAGAACTTGTTTGTATTTAGTACACATTAGCATTTTATACATTTTTTAAAACACTAAACATGGCTTCTCTCCCTTCCACTGTCTAATGGTCTGTTGCCTCCCCACACCTTCAGCAGAGAGAGAGGAGGAATTCACGCTGACAGAAACCACTGCCACCTCCCCGTCACCAGGATCCTACTCTCCCGCTCGGTCAGTCCACTCCGTGGGCGTTTCCGCGGCCAGCTCCCCCACAGCTGCCGTGTCCCCCGAGTACACCGGAGTCACTGCCACCACAGGTGAGACAGGCCTCACCGTCACACTGGGTTTAACAGGTTTCACTGCACATAGTTTCTCTGCGCCAAAACATTTGTCTCTGTGTCTATATATGTGTCTACCAGGCGCTGTTCAGTCATATACCTGGTCCCTTACATACACAGTGACAACAGCAGGCGGCTCCGCTCCAGAGGCCGGACAGCAGCTGTCCTGTATGAGGAGCAGCGCTCCAGTCCCTCCTCCGTCCTCCACACACCGGATGCCAGTCTACACCCACAGAGAGGAGCATGGGTAATTATGATTTTTATGATCTGATTCATTTTCATTTGAATTTAGTTGAATATTTTTTTAATGAATTGTTTACTGCACTCCAGGTATACTGGTAGTTACAACTATGGCAGCTACGCCAACCAGCATCCTCACTCCATCCAGAGCCAGTACCCGAGTCTGGCCCATGAGCCGGCGATCCCAGCCCCCCTCCACTACTCCGCCTACCACCGCTCGTCTGCACAGGTCAGTCTCAGCAATGCAGAAGATGGATTCAATGGCATTTTAAAGAATGGAAATCAGTTCATGAATTTGCTCAGTGAATTGAAATCCTTTTGAATCCCTCATCACAATCTATGTAGACATAACTTTTTAAATGTAAATCACAAATTTACGAACTGAAAGAAACATACAGATAAAATACAGGATATATAAAGGACATGTTTTATATGTTATTCTTTGATAATAAGAAAAGAAATAAAACCCTTGACACAACATTAGTTAGATGCAAAGATTAACAAAGTTCTTTAAGCAACAGTTTTGGATGGACTGAATTTAGACTTTTATAAATAGTGGTGTAAAAACTACTTACGTTATTTAACTTAAGTAAAACTAACAATTCCACGCTATGAAAATACTCCAAATTACTTCCGAAAGTCCTCAAAAAATTACATGATTAAGCACAAGTATTATCGGCTAAATTAACTTAAACATTCAAAAGTAAAAATGTTCGTTATGCAAAATGGCCTCTTTCAGATTATCATGTTATTATATATGTTATATTATTGGATTATTATTATTGATTAACTTTGATATGAGCTTCATTTTAATGTTGCAGCCAGTTGAGCTAATTTTAGCTACTTTACATAGTGTTGGGTGGTTTTATAAGGTCATATATTTTCTAAGTAAAAAATATTAATCTACAAAGTAACTAATTGGTTGAATGTATGGAGTCACTTTCCACTAACAAGAGCAGATTACAGTGAAAGTTACAGATGATGCTGATGTCCATAGAGAGGGATGAAACACAGTGTCACATTTTTCACTTAACACAAGAATATGTGGATATGATGTTTTCAATAATGCGTGTGAATATGTGTGTGTGACTAAGCTGTAACTAATGAGTAAACTGTGAGCAGCCACAATACAGAGCTGTGTGCAAATGGGCTCCATTGCAAGAAGTAGAAAACAAAATAGCCTATGTGCATAAAAATAACTTGATATAGATGTGAAGATATAGTATGTCTGTCAGTCAGTCTCAATTAACAATGTGTGGGAAATCTTGCAGTGCTCCTTCTTTGCACATTAGCAGCTCTTATAAGGTGATTTTTGGATGAGAATATCATCAGACTGGCCTCTCAAACTCTGAACTGTCCTGTAAAGGCACAAGATATACTCTTGAGAAAGGAGTTATTATGACGAGATGGAGTCACTGATGTTACAGCTAATGTAGCGACTGGTGTGAGTTTACTCTTTTGATGGTAATTTCCTGTCAAGGGCCCTCCAACCTCCGCTGCCTTTATAGTGGGAGGAGATCAGCTGGGCCTCAGCGCTCACAGTGTTTCTAACAGTCCCAGAATCACCCTTTCCACACAGCGGAAGCAGACAGTGAAAGGTGGCTCAGCCAGGGCCAAGAGGGGCCCTGCTCTGTTACTCCTCTTGCCAGCTCTCAATAGTCTCTTCATCTGTTTGAGCCAGTAGCCACAGAGCAGGGCAAGGGGGCATTTATTAAAATATTGTTATTCAATGGTCTCTTTTCTGCTTGTGAACAAGAGGCAGCTGAGCTGTCTGTTCTGCTCTCTGACCTGCACTGACTGTCTTTTTCCATGCCGTGATCCCTCATAATGGAATCGACTGTCATGTTTATATTTAGTGAGAAAAGGGAAAAGGGTCCTACTTCCACTTTTTTTTTAAGCCCGTCTGAGCTTAAATCGGGCACAAAGCCTGAGCTTTGTCCGTGTGAGAGGTTGGAGATTGAGCTGAAACGAACAGACAACTTTGTCGGATCACCATCTGTTCAATTTATTTTTATCAACAGGCAGATTTCATCAGGCCTGTTTGTGGCCAGTCACCATAGGCGACAAAAAAAACCCACTGGAAAACCTCTTTTACAGCTTATGTCTAATTTTCTTAAGTGGCTTAATTTTTCTATTTTGACCAGTCTGGTACAACTTGTGAAGCAATTTCCCCTGACAGGAAATTACCATTGGCAGGGTCAGTTCACACCCAATGCCACATGGTTAACACAGCATCAATATGATAGCAGCAGGGCTGTAGCTACCTCTGAGGACACCAAGGTCATGTCCTCTGTAAATGTTCTGGGAATTTGGGGGTTTCAGCAACTCGAGTTTATATACTACAGTTAAGACGAGTTAATGAATAAACAATTCAGTAATTTTGCGCCAGTTTATTACTGGACATCATGTAAACGTTCATTTAAGAAATAGTTCAACATTTTGCCAAATGTGATTATTTGCTAGATTAGAGTTACAGCCTGCAGCCAGTTGGTGTAGCTTAGCACAAGAGACTGGAAAAACCAAAGTGACAATGACAATAACAATTTGCCATGTTAGAGGTTATATGCTAAAACTATTTCTTTTCTGTGACAGAGCCAAGCTAGCTGTCTCCAGTCTTTGTGCTAAGCTAAGATGAATTACCTGGCTACTGGCTTTAATAATAAGTTAATAGTTTTAATCGCTTTTCAAACAAAATGCAAAACGTTTCCACCTGGTTCCACCTTCTCAAATCTGCTGAATTGATGCTTTTCTTGGTCTTATTAAACTGAACGTCTTTGGGTTTTTAGATGGTTTGTTAGACAAAGTAAGACATCCAAATACATCATTCTAGGCTTTGGGAAATTATAATGGGCATTTTTTCATCTTCTGACGATTAATGATTAATCGAATGAATAATCAGCAGATGAATTGGTAAATAACTATAAAATAACTGGTAGTTGCAGCTCTGATCTTTTCACTGTATATATTATGGTTCTCTCAGAAGATGCCTGTACTGCATCACTAACTTCTCTCCACTTCTCTACAGTACCAGCTCAACGGCCAGATGTCTCGGATGGAGCCTTGCTTGATGGGCAGCACTCCTCGGCTGCACCCCGCACCTGTCGCCCCCCGGTGGCCAGATGTGTCACCGGCTAACAGCTGTTACACCAGCCCACCTATGCATTCATCCCGCTATGCCACCTCTGGGGACATGTACTCTCCCCTGGGACCACGCAGGAACTCAGAGTACGAACACTCACAGCATTTCCCCGGCTTTGCCTACATCAATGGAGAGGCCACCACAGGCTGGGCGAAATAGCCTTTAAACAATGATTTGGAAAGCCATGTACAAGCTCCAGGCCTGCCAAACCGGTGGATGCAAAGTCTTTGAACACTTCCAATCAAGTACATCAAATAAGGAGGAGCAGAGAGTGGAGAGTACCAATGCAAGGTAATAGCAATCATGGTATGGACGTACTGACAATTTGAAAAGACGTCAATCACACTGACGACTGCGGTGTAATTTGTTAAAAAAGAATTCTTCAACAATTGATGGAAGAAAAAATATGAAATCATACAGATTGTCAAAACCTGCAGCAAAATCATTTGAAGAGTGCAATGCTGCTGCCAAGCTGTGCCTTTGTTTTTAGGAATGTACACCTCTGCCAGAGTTTCCCTCGTCAGTCTCACAAGTCAGCGCACACATCATCCCACCAACCGTCAGTCAGTAATGTCTGTGTCTGATGGATCAGTGTGTTGCGAGCGGTTACGAACACCAGTACAATCTCAGTGACACCACTGTCTCCTCTAGTAGCTCAGCACTGTGCAGCATCCTGGCGTGAGCTCGCTGCAGCCGATAAACCTCAGTCTGCTGCAGGATGATAATGAACTGCACTGCCTTAAACTTCTCCTGGGACACCAGTTACACACAGTGGCACAAAGCCAAAACATCATAAGTGACAGATATAAAGTCATGAAAGACCTTGATCTGTGTGTTGAGGTGTCTTTATCTTGGATAGTGTGTTTTTTAATGATTGAATGCTGTGACTCAAACAACTGTGCGAGTATATTCTGTCCCAAGCTTCTGCTGTTTTCCTGTGACAACATATATATATATAGTATGTATTTTCTGTAACTTTGTAACATGGTGTATCCTTTATTTTCTATGTTACAATTGGTACTTTGTTCTCTGTTTTGTATGGTTAGTAAAGGACGCATTAACCTAGGGTTGTGTGTTTTATAATGCACTCAAAGCTACTGAGGACCTATTACCCTATGGGTATTTATAAAAAGGGAAAATATCAAAGTGTACAGTAACATGAAGTCTAGTCACTTTTCTGTAAATAAAAGCACTGGAAACCGTTTGTGGTGACTGTTAAACTATCACAGTTGAAACTGATGTGTATGTGGGAAAAATGTTGCCACATAAATAATTTCACAATCTAAAACATGAGTCATCTTTGTCAAATTATCTTCTTTCTCTATTCTCCGTATTCTGTTCTCTATTTCTTTATACTGTCTTTGGAAACATGCACAAAATGATGCACAAAAGTGTCCAAATGTAAACCAAATGGTCAACGCATTAGTGGATCTTTTTAATAATCATAATTAGTGTCGACACTGGAACAAAGTCTTGAATTACATTGATCCTTTAAGTAGTGCTCTGTTTATACTTTCTATGCTTGAATATAATCTGTTAAATGTTTTTGACTTTATAACTTCTGACGTGTTGGCGTATGAAAATAGATCATTTAATTTGAGCCTTCACTCAGAGTCCTAAAATACATTTTGATGTTGAAAAGGAAAAACGTTTTCTGAAGTCCCCTGAGCTGAGTTTTATTTCTCTCTCCATGCACCCCAGTGACAACCCAGTGGGGGGTTGTGCCAGTAGCACAGGGGCCACACTGCAGAAAGAATTACATTTCAATAGAGAGAATGTCCTGCTGTGCTGGGGTCATTGTACCTCAGTCCCATAACCTTTGACCCCTGACCCCTGCCAAGGTTTGTATTTATTGGAACATAGATCCTCTGTGTTATGTCTCTCTGAAATCCTGCACAAGTGAGACTTTGAATGCAGAAAACTTGTTTACAGCCAAAAAAAAAAAAGGGCCACCTTCATTGGGATTTAATTACCTGACCTGAGTGTCAATATCAATATCCGCTGAGGATTTAAGAGGAAGATTGGTGAGTGTGGGTGTGCACGAGGACGACACTGTCAGCTGTGAGAAAAGTACTGCCAGACAAGTAGGTTTCATCTTTGACATCGTGTGCTTTAAAATGCTATCAAATAAATGCACAGCATATTGATTTAGTGTAAGTGCATTTATTCTGTTTGGTTTTTTTTAAGTAAGAAATGTATTGTGTTAGATTACAATTGATCTAATTCTGGATTTCACACTAGGTTAATATTTTTAAACTCAGTTTATATTTTTATATAATGTATCATTTGTATGTGCAGCCTGCAGCAACAATTATTAGCAGAAATACAGATACATTCACACTCACACTTAATACTTAAGTCTCCAATTCACTGTGAATGTCAACAACTGATGTTCAAACCCAGGAGTGTGAGGCAGCTTCAGCAAACATATATCATGATCTCACTTAATGATATGGTGTCAAAGTGGCATTGATTCATCAAAGTAAGTAACTAAGAAGATTTTTTTTCCACAGAGTAACATAAGTGGTTACAGCAAGTCTGAGTCTGTATGAAACTGCCCAGCTATATTTTTATGTTTTTTTTTTCTTTTTCCAAAGATCCTGATGGACTTTCCAAACATCTGCTGCATCACTGCCTCACTCACTGTCATATAAAATACATTCTTATATTTTCAAATTCAAAAAAACAATAAGATGAATTTTAGTATGAAGTAGCATTTTTTCTCATCCAAATTAATATCCTGCAAGTAACTGCTGAAATTGTTTATTAAAGAATCGCTTTTGAATCAGAGTCAAAGTCAGTTTCACAGGCAATGCCAGTTTCAGCAACAAAAGGAGTTAAACAAACATAAGAAGTTATAGTAATATTATATATAGGTTACTTATAAAACCTCAGGTGCAGGGACATATTATAACATTCTGTATAAGATTAACTGGCTTTTAAATTGCTCCATTTTCATATTACATAACATGAGCCTTGATTCTCATATTCATGTGTCTACTTTTCTTGCTTTAAATGATTAACTAATAAATTTGACTGTTGTGCATGTTTATTTGTTTATGTACCCGCATGCTGATTCAGACCTTTGATTATTTGACCTTTTTAAATAACATAGGGACCACATATGGCGTTTGGTTACATACATGCATAGGTCACATGTGTCCTGGCTGGAAAAGAGGCGATCATGCGTCAAATTATGAGTGTATTTAGTGTGCATGTTACAGATTAGATATCTGGTGTTTTGTGCAGCAGTTTATAATAACCAGCTGACTGTTGGCTGGAATATGTGAGTGTAAAGATGTTGTACATTTGCACTACACTAAATAAACCCAGCGGAGAGCAGGATGGACCTGATGGTGATGGAGACAGTGGAGGGGAGTTTCCCTGTTGACAGCAGCAGACGTGACACACACACACACACACACACACACACACACACACACACACACACACACACACACACACATACATACACACACACACTCTCTGGGCTAGCCTGTCAGCTAGCTTGCTAGCTGCACAACGCTCATTGGTAACGTCAAAACCAAGCTGCCTATCCGTTTTCTTCAGATATCCACCATGGATTTGAATAATATCTTGTCGCAGCTTGAAAGTGCCAACGAAGAAGAAATTGAGAAGCTTCTGCAGCAGTATAATCGAGAGGTGAGTCGCGGCTCTGCTCGTTTTTCTTTACGTCAACCAAAACAAACGGTAGAGCTAACGCTAGCTAGTTAGCCGAACAGCTATGCTAGCTTTGAGTTAGCTAAACATCTTGATAGCGAACTAAACTGATAGTGGCCCTGTCGTGTGATATCTAATGTTGCGTCGATAAACATATCACCAGCAAAACTATGAATGAGCCTGACAGGACATTTATATGTTGTTTACAACACCCACGTAGTGCTGAGGATGCTAATGCTGCCTACTTACAAACCAGGTTTATGCACGTAGAGTTAAACAGCAATGTTAACTATGATAAGATAAACCTACACCAAATATTTGTAATAAAGCACGTTTAATATGGGTGTATCCGTGTCAGCAATGTGTATTGTCTCTGTTTCAGAACTGCCACACCTTCACTTTTGACCAAAAGGAAGAAGCCCTGCGGAGTGTAAGTAATATTTATCTGAGTAGGTTGTTATTAAATGATCAAGGTAGTCCTGTTTAGCTGTAATGAATGTTTTTCTGTCTGTGCCATTTCAGAAGCTGTGTCAGAGTGTGTTGTCAGTACTTGGGAGGCAGGTGCAGCCTAGCTGTCAGAGGACATGTCTGGAGACACTCCGCATCCTGTCCAGAGACAAGCGTGTCCTCGCACCTGTAGCCACCAGGGAAGGCATGCTGACTCTTGGGGGGATGGCGAGGCTGCATGCTGGAGAGGAAGGTGGGGACAACCAGAAAAGCTCTCAGGAAGACACACAGTCAGAGGAGGAGGAGAGGGTGGTGGTGGAGGCCTTGAAGTGCCTATGCAATGTGGTTTACAATAGTCCTGCAGCTCAGCAGGTTAGTGTAGATGTGCAGCTGGCTCATGGCCTGTGTACCAGCCTGCATACAGCCCGCACATGGCACCATGAGGTGGGCCTGTTCACACTGCGCCTTCTCTTCCTGCTGTCTGCCCTGCGGCCTGATGTTAGAGGGGTTTTGAGGAGAGAATGGCATGCGGTGAGACTACTGACAGAGGTCCTTGAGCACACCCTGGATGTGCGCTGGGTAGGCCCCTATGAAGCTGCCAGTCCAGATCCACAGGCCCTACCCATGCCGGCAGAGGACAATGAGCGAGCAATGGAAGCACTCAAGGCCTTGTTCAACCTGACACTGTCTGACGCTGGTGGTGAGGTGAGTGTGTTGTGGTTATGTGTTTACTGTAAGAGTGTGTATGTTACATTAAAGGTTCACATTGCACGTCATTCATCACGGGTATAAGTTGTTTTAAGTATGTCAGGAGGGATGAAGAATGCTAAAGTAAATGTTTCTGGCTCAGTCATTTGCTCAATTACAGATTAGACTTTTCTAGACCACTAGGATCATAAATCCCAAGTTACATCTATCACTAAACATTTGCCCTGTTCACATCTTTCTGAGGAAGACACTCATCCTCTCATTACTAATTTACTGTCAACGACTTAGCACATCAGCTGAATCCCGGAAATTGAAATGTGACATAAAATGTGGAGCAACTTGATTAAAACATTGCAATTCAAGATAACAGCTTACACATTAGGTTTATACACAACTTTGACCAGTGTGGCACTTTAAGGGCCAGGTCAATTAGTGGTGAAATTAATATCAGGTGTGTGTGTGTGTGTGTGTGTGTGTGTGTGTGTGTGTGTGTGTGTGTGTGTGTGTGTGTTGAATATTGTATGTCTGTATGAATATTCTAAGGTGTAAGTGCCTCATTAATGTTATTAATTGCGGCTGTGCTTTTTCATCTACGACAACTCAAAATGTCTACAAAGAGAAGTTGAGGTTCATTTAGGAAGCACCAACCCCATGAGTGTCTCCACCACTGAGCCCCTTTTTTTTAAAAAAAGAAGAAGTAAAATCAGCTTCATACAAGCCCTTTATATGTTTCCATATGAAACTGGTTTTGCAATAGTTTCACTTTATCACAAAACACACGACTAACTGGAAATCACAGACATGATTAGACAGGTTGCACTCACCAAAATGCTCTCCTCTTATTTTACTTTCTCATGTAAAATCTAATGTACTTAAGTTGTGATTGATGTAGTTATAGTGTAAGAGTTTGTAGTTACAGCTGAAAATCAGTATAAAGACTTGGAAGTCTTGTCTAAGAAGGTATTTCAAACATGCTTGCCGTATTTCATGCAATTTGGATTGAAATGGACACATGACCACAAAGACAGCCTCTAACACAGTGTAAGTGTCAATGACTTAATGTATTTTTACTTCTTAGGCTCATATGTGACCCTTCTCTCCTCTTTGTTGTTTTAGAAGTCTGAACGTCCTCTTTCTCCTCCCTTTTTTTTGAATCCCAAGAAAAAGCTTTCACCTCAGACTGCCTCTGTGCTCTGCTCTTATCTGCCTTTAGAGTGGTTTTAATGCGTCTTTAAATATACAAGTGTTTTTTGCAGTTAGGCTTTGCTTCCAGGCTCCTGTCCTTGTAGTTTAAGCTTGTCTGACCTTATTGGTTTGTTTTTTGTCAGACCAATGAAACAGTTTGCTTAGAGTTGATTTTTTTGTTCATCCTTGATTTAATAGGAGGATGACCACCAGTTCCGACTTATCGCTGCCATTCTGCGTCATCTGTTGATGCTGAAGACTGAGACGGAGGAGAAAACAGAGGAAGCACACAGGTGGGAAAGCTACAACATTGAATATAGACCTGTGAAAGGGCACATAACAAGCATGAAATGAATACCGTCCCATGATGCTTCTATGTTTTGTAGCTTGCAGTTTGTGAACATGTGTCCTCATCTCTATATTTGGTGATTGTGTGTTTAACAAGAATGCTGCTGTTGAGCCAAGCCATTTGAAACTGATTTGCATAGAAAAACACACAGACTACAGACTACTTCCACAACCTTCCAGCAAAAGATCCATGTTCGGCATTGGAAAATCACCTGCTGTGATTTGCATGTAAGCACCGATTCTGGACAAGCGCTGAGTGTCCACTGAGCAGCTGTGAGTTAGCAGCTCACTACACATTAAGACTGATAGCTGATGGTGGCAGACTGCGGTGTCGTGGGAAAATGCATCAGGCAAAACAAAGATCTTTCTTTGGTGCCTTGTAGGTTCTTTTATCTCCTAAAGGCTTTTAGCTGTCGTAGTAGTGCAGCAGTATGTTATTCTCATGGTAATTTAATGCAGGAATGCCAAGAATCTGTGGCCACAGACTGAAATTTAAACAGTGTCATGTAAAAGTGACTGATGTTCCTCTTGACCTGTCAAGCTGGTGGCTGAACTGGTCATGGGAGTTTGACCCACTGACCAACATAACGTAGTTGTAGTTTGTTTAAATGTGATTTAGTTACATTAATATGTTGAGGTTTTTTTTAATTCAGATGGCATCATTCTATTATCAATTAACTCTTATTGGCCAATGAAGGCCCTCTTTAACAATGGTAAAATACATTTTTAGACTGAAAAATAGAATTTCAGATCTTCTTGGTGGCCTTGATGAATCCACCAGCAGTTTATGAGATAAAATTCTAAACCACCCACATATCCAGTTATATAGAGACAAATGTCTCCTCTGAATGTTTGTAGGGGAAATCAAAAATTGTTTCGCTCAAAATTCAACAAATTGGGCTTACATTAATATTATATACTACTCTTAGTTTCTGTTATTTTCTGGTTTATTTAAGGATTTCCCTCCTTTTTGGGGCATTTAATACATTTATTGGACAATAACAGTGGAGACATGCAAGAAGTACGAGGAGAGAGAGAGTAAAAGAATAATGTCTCTCTACCACACTGAATATAAAACTTTATGTCCCTTTAAGTTGCTGTCTGGACAACGTAGGATTGTGTAGATTAAACAATGTGGCACAGATGTGTGTTAGAAAAATTATTTTTGAAAGCCCTTTTTACCCCACGTGAGCCAGACCGCACCCTGAGGTCATCTGGCAGCTCCCCATCAGCTGTTCCAAAATGTAGATTAAAAGCAAGAGGTGACTGGTCCTTTGCCATCAGGGGTTCTTGACTTTGGAACAACTCTTCTTAGGTAAACTGCTCCAGAGCTTTCATCTTTTCAAAAGCTGTTGTTCCAACGCTTTCATCTGTTAATCATCCTCTTTACTACTTAAACCTCAGTTTTTAGACTTTGACCTCTTCAACCCTTCCAGACCCTTTGGCAGCTCCATCTCAGAAAAAACTGATGATTTTATCCTGTAAGTACGGTAAAAGGTTTACATAATTAAAATTTCTTTTTTATCCCCAGCCATGCCGTCAACTTGCTTAACAACCTGCCTGTGTCCTGCCTGGATGTGTTAATCGACGTGCCTGTCCAGGGAGGACTTGATAAATATGGTGGGAAAAACATGGATGCAGTTCAGGTGTTACTAGACTTCATGGAGAAAAGGATTGACAAGGTAAAATTCATCCTCTGCTGCAAAGAGAGAGGACTGCATAGTTTACCCACTGAAGAGACATTACATGTTAATATATTGTTGATAATTCATCTAAAACTTTGATATATCCTTTAAAAAAAAACTTGTAACAGTGATGAAGTATCCTACATTGTAGTGTAAGTGTACTGGAGTACCAAAATAAATTTACACCTGTTGTAATTGACAGTACAGAACACGTCAGAAACATTTTGAGCTTACATGTAAATTAAGATCCATACATTTTAAACATAGGTACACTCGCATGCAGCGAGCCTTGGCACACATCTTTGTGACAATTTGCTTTATTTTTTTATTTAAAAGTGGAAGACAGACATGAAGCCTGAGGAGAGAGACATATTGACACATGGCAAATATCCCTGGCAGGACCAGGGACATCATAGTGACATACAATGTGTCTTACAGCTAGTACATCATTATGCTCTTCACAGCAGATTTGTACACTTACTCTCGTCTTCACACATCTTACTGCATATCATTCAGTTTCTCATCTACCCATCCTGTCTTTACTTCATTAACCTTCATATTATTTGTGTGTGCATGACATTTAACCAGTGTTTCAGATCGTTCAGCTTGTGAAGTGTTTTGTGGACTGTGTCACTCCAAGCAGGGCTCCAACTACAAAGAGGGGCTCACTCCGGTGCTCAGCCTTTTGACTGAAGGATCCAGACACCACAGAGAGATCCGCAGATATATCAAAGCTCAGGTACAGTAGCTGCCAACAGATTTAAACACAGATATCGATAAAGTCTGTAGCATTTCTGGTGCCTTGTCTAAATTGTCTGAGTAAAGTATTGAAACCTCAACAGGATGCTAACCTTATAGCTGTTATAGTGTGTGTGTTCATTAACCAATTAATAGGTTTCACATCTTACTTATAGTGACAGAAAAACAATAATCTGAACTATTGAATATCTCTGCATCTTCAGGTACTTCCCCCGCTGACAGATGTGAAAATCAGGCCAGAGATTGGCACCACCATCAGAAACAAGTTGGTTCGCCTTATGACTCATGTGGACATGGGCGTGAAGCAGACGGCTGCAGAGTTTCTCTTTGTTCTCTGCAAAGAAAGCGGTAAGAGGGGTCAAGCAGTGGTGGGGTCATGGGAGGAACGAATGAGAGAGCAGGAATAATATCTGTAGTTGGGTGCAGTTGATGAAATTGGCAGATGCATGGCTCCTGCATACATATAACTACAGCTTGGCTCATCCTCACACATGAACATATAATGTCACACCCTTGTGTGTTTGTGGTTTCATCTTCCAGTGGACAACCTGTTGAAGTACACAGGATATGGAAATGCAGCAGGACTCCTGGTGGCTCGTGGACTTCTTGGAGGAGGAAGAGGAGAGACGCAGTACTCTGAAGATGAAGACTCAGACACAGAAGAATACAAGTCAGCCAAACCCTTGTGAGAAATCTGCCCAGGGCTTAGAATACAGTGCTGACAATCTGATGTTATTATTACCTCTGCCAAGGCGCTTTTGTTTTCACCTGTGTCTGTTTATTTGTCAACAAGATTTTACAAACATACTACCATTACCAAAGTAAAACCATTTGCACTGAACTTGGTGGAGGGATGGGGCATGGGCCAAGGGAAGAACCCATTAAATTATATATTTGAATTTGGAAGTCTGGTGAATGTTATTTGTCATTGGCCTTGGCAGAAATCTGTGCCCTCTGAGTGCCCCTCTATTTGTGTATGCACTGATAACGTATTCATTCATTCACAGCAGTAAATTAAGCTTACTCATCTTCTTTTTCAGCATCAACCTCATCACTGGTCATGTGGAGGAGCCAATGCCGAACCCCATTGAAGAGATGACGGAGGAGCAGAAGGAGTATGAAGCACAAAAACTGGTCAATATGTTTGACAAGTTGTCAAGGTAAAAATACCTCTGCTACAGGCTGCAGAATCTTAATGAACACTCAATAACTTCATAAATTATAAAGGTCCTGAATTATTAATATTTAAGTTACTGGGCATTTAGGCCAAAAACAGCACTGTGAGTTTAAAAAAAAACTTGAGGGGCTGTGATGGTTAGGGGAAAAAGTTTAAGAAATCCTTCCAGGTGCAGATTTTTGGATCCAGGTCCACACCAAAAATGCATCACTTGTTCCAGAGCTGACTGCCCAAAGCTACACAAAATTTCACAGAAATTTGTTGACAGGTTTTTGAGATTTTTGGTACTGTATGTAATAGGAGACAATAGTATGAAAAAAAAAATGGCAGGAAGGAGGTTGCCATGTCTACTGTTGAAGATTTGTTGATATGTGATGGTAGAAGGAATCTGTGTGTAATGAAAAATTGAACAGAAAGCTTGATTTGAAAGATGTTTTTCAGGCACCCTGCTAAGAAACAAACAGGATAAACACGGAATTCTGTGGCATATAATCAATTATGTTTCCTTTGCAAAGAATCGACTAACATGATTAACTTATTCTTTTAGAACAACTTCTGCTTCCGCTGCTCACATTATTCATATTATTTATTGTTCTCTCTGCAAAGGGCCCTTCTGTATTTATGTTGACCTTTCCTTAGCGAGCAGAGGCCAACGTTAGTCAAGCACGATGCCTGTACAAAAGTAACAGTGAGCTCGCTCCCTGCCAACCGGTTCATCAAAGGAAGAATCTCTAGCCGTTAGCTGCAGCTTCAATTAGGCTTGGACTTCCAGCACGCCGCAGCATTCAGCTAGAGTAAATGGAGGCTGCCGGCACGCCGCTGCAGCATCATTACCACCACTCCATTAATTATCACCTAATTGGCACACAGAGTCGGCTTGTCGGCCCTGGTTCCTTTATGTGCTGCATTCAGGGTTTTTAATAACACGTGTCCTGACTTTATTCTTCTCATTCTGAGGAGCCAATCATTGGTCAGACAGGGAGTGGACTGAGACAGAGGTACAACTAGACAAAGCAATTTGGGTGGAACGTGGACGAAGAGGAAGAGACACGGGTGAACAAATGTGCAGACATAAGAAAGCTGACCTCGTCATTGTTGAGCCAAAGAGGGGGTTGAGCTGTAATGAGGCACGTGCGGCCAGAAGAGGAAGATTCCTTTCTGAGGCTGCATCCTCTTTCTTCTCTTCCTCAGAGAAGATGTGGTGATGACCGAGAGCTGCTTCCTCACTACACTCAGTGCTCTAAGGAGATCGGTCAAAGCCCTGCAAGAATGTGCTCCCCTAACTGCTTAACTGATCATCCAATTAGTACATATTCTGCACCCCCACCCACCACCAACCCCCCCCCTACATCTGCCAGACCCCCCGTCCCCTGTCACTGATGAGGAGAGGCGAGTTTTTTTTTTGTTTGTTTTGTTTTGGGTTTTTTTTACTCTTAATTGGGAGAGCTGATTTATTTTGTCTCGTTAGTCCTCATTGTACCTGCTGACGTTTAACAGTGATACGAGGCTGTAGACTGGTCGTGCCTCTCTGCCGGTTTCATCAGTGAAAAGATGTCAAATCAATGCTATGATATTCTCAGATTTAACCACCCCTCAGTAGTTTATTCAGGATAAGTTAAATTTAATTGCAGGAATCAGTGGAAATTACATGGCCATTTGTATTTGAATCTTTCAAATGAATGAAAATGGGTCCTCTTTAAATCTTTGATGATAAATCATCAGAGAGGGAGTGGTGACACAGTGCAGGTATAATTGGATTAGGATGAAGGAGCAGCCGTGGCTTTGAGGAGATTAGTCTGAGCGCTGATCCTGTAATTAAACCTGCCACAGGAGAGGAGGGCAGGAGGGCTGAGAAGGAGAGAGGATGGCCAGACAGGGGCCAGTGTCCATAAGGGGGGGGGGGGGGCTTGTCGAGTGAGGGTCCTCGAGTTCTGGATGTAAGAGAGTAAAGATGTACTAGTGAAAGCCCTCTTTAAGACTGTCCAAACACAAAGGATCCTGAACAGAGTTGGGGATTGTAGTGGGGCAGGTAGGCAAAACAATTGTGCATTTTATGACTAAAGCATGAAAATTTCAGCATATGATCTACATACCCCAAAGTTTTATTTCAGACCGGGAGGCAATTTGTATCTCACCTCTGGTAACCTTGGGAGGTCATTGACCTCAGCATTGAATTTTTCCAGTTTTTGCCCCATTTCTCCATGATAATCATGTATATCTTTTCCAAAATTGCATAAAGATGCATATTTGCTGCTGTGGCCATGTACCATAATTTTGCTTAGAGCACCAATTTTGCAGGGGGACTGCAGACCCCACCATTTCCAGGTGTTAAGGTAGCTATAGCTTGTTAAAAACACTGACAACTTCTGTTGTGTGTTCTATGGAATTACATGTCAAGGTAGCACATTAGTGAACATTCTAATCAGAATCTAGCATGCTAGTTTGGACTGGACCACACTCATTACTCCAGGGGAGTAATGCCTTGTCCTAGAAGTAACATTTGGAATGCCTCCACGTCGGAAAATGAACTTCATGGTTGATAGAAACACTGGAGAAAGTTTCATGCTTTAGTCATAAAATGCACAATACCTTCCATATACAAGCTTATAAACAATGGCATAGTATAGTAAGTCATAAAAAATTACGTAGTATAGCAAGTCATAAAATCAACATAGTATAGTAAGGTATAAAAATGTCATAGTATAGTAAGACATAAAAACGTCACATTATTGTAAGGAGTAAAAAACATCATAGTGTACTAAGTCATAAAAAGAGACATAGTATAGTAAGGCATAAAAAAACGACAGTATAGTAAAGCATGAAGAATGTCATAGTATATTAAGGCTTAAAAAAAAATGCCATAGTATAGTAAGGCATAGAAAAGTCAGACAGACAGACAGATCGATAGATACTTTATTTATCCCCAAGGGGAAATTCATATGTCCATTAGCTCATTGTTGATAACAACAATGACAACATGTAAGGTATAAAAAGTTATAGGATAGTAAGGTATAAAAAACCTCATAAAGACATCATAGTATAGTAAGGCATAAAATCTTCATAGTATTGTAAGGTATAAAAATGTCATAGCAACAACATAGTATAGTAAGTCATAAAAGCGTCATAGTATGATATGGCATAAAAAGTCAGTATAGTATAGTAAGGTATAAAAATGTCATAGCAACGACAGTATAGAATATCATAAAAATGTCATAGTATAGTTAGTCATAAAAACGTCATAGTATAGTTAGTCATAAAAATATCATACTATAGTAATGCTTAAAAAAGAGTCATAGTATAGTAAGGAATAAAAAATGACAGCATAGTAAGGCTTAAAAAAACATCATAGTATATTAAGGCATAAAAAACGACATAAGATAGATAGTAAGTCATAAAAACACCATAGTATTGTAAGGAATAAAAACATCATAGTATACTAAGGCATGAAAACACCGTAGTATAGTAAGGCAAAAAAATTTCATTACTGTAAGGCATAAAAACGCCATAGTATAGTAAGCATAAAAATGTCATATTATAGTAAGGAATAAAAAACGTCATAGTATACTAAGGCATGAAAACACCATAGTTTGATAAGTCATAAAAACGACAGTATGGTAAAGCATAAAAAGGACATAGTATAGAAAGGCATGAAAAATGTCATACTATAGTAAGGCAAAAAAATTTCATATTATTGTAAGACATAAAAACGCCATAGTGTAGTAAGGGATAAAGAACGTCATATAATAGTGAGTCATAAAAAGGACATAGTATAGTAAGGCATAAAAAATATCATATAATAGTAAGGCATAAAGAACGTCATAGTATAGTAAGGCATAAAAACAACAGTATAGTAAGGCATAAAAAGGACATAGTATAGTAAAGCATAAAAAGGACATAGTATAGTAAGGCATGAAAAATGTCATACTATAGCAAGGCAAAAAAATGTCATATTATTGTAAGGCATAAAAACGCCATAGTATAGTAAGGCATAAAAAATGTCATAGTAAGGCATGAAAAAGTCATAGTATTGTAAGGAATAAAAACATCATAGTATACTAAGGCATGAAAACACCATAGTATAGTAAGGCATAAAAAGGACATAGTATAGTAAAGCATAAAAAGGACATAGTATAGAAAGGCAGGAAAAATGTCATAGTATAGTAAGGCAAAAAAAGGACATATTATTGTAAGGCATAAAAACACCATAGTATGGTAAGGGATAAAGAACATCATATAATAGTAAGTCATAAAAACGTCATAGTATAGTAAAGCATAAAAAGGACATAGTATAGTAAGGCATGAAAAACGTCATAGTATAGTAAGGAATAAAAACATCATAGTATAGTAATGCTTACAAAAGAATCACGTTATAGTAAGGAATAAAAACGTCATAGTATACTAAGGCATGAAAACACCAATGTATAGTAAGTCATAAAAACGACAGTATAGTAAAGCATGAAAAGGACATAGTATAGTAAGGTATAAAAAATGTTGTATAATAGTAAAACAAAGAATATGTTAGTATAGTAAGGCAAAAACAAAAAAGTCATAGTATAGTGAGCATAAAAAAGAGTTATAGTATAATAAGGAATAAAAAACGTCATAGTATACTATGGCATGAAAACACCATAGTTTCATAAGTCATAAAAACGACAGTATGGTAAAGCATAAAAACATCATAGTATAGTAAGGCATGAAAAGGACATAGTAAAGTAAGTCATAAAAATGACAGTATGTTAAAGCATAAAAAGGACATAGTATAGAAAGGCATGAAAAATGTCATGCTATAGCAAGGCAAAAAAATGTCATATTATTGTAAGGCATAAAAAGGACATAGTATAGTAAGGGATGAAGAACGTCATATAATAGTAAGTCATAGAAAGGACATGGTATAGTAAGGCATGAAAAACGTCATAGTATAGTAAGGCATAAAAAGGACATAGTATAGTAAGGCATGAAAAATGTCATAGTATAGTAAGGCAAAAAAAGGACATAGTATAGTAAGGCATGAAAAACGTCATAGTATAGTAAGGCATAAAAAGGACATAGTATAGTAAGGCATAAAAACGACAGTATAGTAAGGCATGAAAAACGTCATAGTATAGTAAAGCATAAAAAGGACATAGTATAGTAAGGCATGAAAAACGTCATAGTGTAGTAAGGAATAAAAACATAGTATACTAAGGCATGAAAACACCATAGTATAGTAAGCATAAAAATGTCATACTATAGTAACACAAAAGAATCACGTTATACTAAGGCATGAAAAATGTCATAGTAAACTAAGGCATGAAAACACCATACTATCATAAGTCATAAAAAAGACAGTAAGGTAAAGCATAATAAGGACATAGTATAGAAAGGCATGAAAAATGTCATAGTATAGTAAGGCAAAAAAATTTCATATTATTGTGAGGCATAAAAACGCCATAGTATAGTAAGGCATAAAAAGGACATAGTATAGTAAGGGATAAAGAACGTCATATAATACTAAGTCATAAAAAGGACATGGTATAGTAAGTCATGAAAAACATCATAGTATAGTAAGGCATAAAAAGGACATAGTATAGTAAGGGATAAAGAACGTCATATAATACTAAGTCATAAAAAGGACATGGTATAGTAAGTCATGAAAAACATCATAGTATAGTAAGGCATAAAAAGGACATAGTATAGTAAGGGATAAAGAACGTCATATAATACTAAGTCATAAAAAGGACATGGTATAGTAAGTCATGAAAAACATCATAGTATAGTAAGGCATAAAAAGGACATAGTATAGTTAGGCATGAAAAATGTCAGTATAGTAAGGCAAAAAAAGGACATAGTATAGTAAGGCATAAAAAAGACATAGTATAGTAAGGCATAAAAAGGACATAGTATAGTAAGGCATAAAAATGACAGTATAGTAAAGCATAAAAAGGACATAGTATAGTAAGGCAAAAAAATGTCATATTATAGTAAGGCATGAAAAACGTCATAGTATACTAAGGCATGAAAACACCATAGTATCGTAAGTCATAAAAATGACAGTATGGTAAAGCATAAAAAGGACATAGTATAGTAAGGCAAAAAAATGTCATATTATTGTAAGGCATAAAAACACCATAGTTTAGTAGCGCATAAAAAGGACATAGTATAGTAAAGCATAAAAAGGATATAGTATAGTAAGGCATGAAAAAAAGTCATAGTATAGTAAGGCAAAAAAAGGACATAGTATAGTAATGAATAAAACATCATAGTATAGTAAGGCATGAAAACACCATAGTATCGTAAGTCATAAAAACGACAGTATGGTAAAGCATAAAAAGGACATAGTATAGAAAGGCATGAAAAATGTCATACTATAGCAAGGCAAAAAGATTTCATATTTATTGTAAGGTATAAAAACGCCATAGTATAGTAAGGGATAAAGAACGTCATATAATAGTAAGTCATAAAAAAGACATAGTATAGTAAGGCATAAAAACGACAGTATAGTAAGGCATAAAAAGGACATAGTATAGTAAAGCATAAAAAGGACATAGTATAGTAAGGCATGAAAAACGTCATAGTATAGTAAGGCATAAAAAGGACATAGTATAGTAAGGCATAAAAACAACAGTATAGTAAAGCATAAAAACGTCATAGTATAGTAAGGCAAAAAATTGTCATATTATAGTAAGG
This sequence comes from Seriola dumerili, assembly GCF_002260705.1. NCBI lineage: Eukaryota > Metazoa > Chordata > Actinopteri > Carangiformes > Carangidae > Seriola > Seriola dumerili. The sequence goes on from NW_019174474.1 coordinate 6,868,480, forward strand.
CACGAAAAACGTCATAGTATACTAAGGCAGGAAAACACCATAGTATCATAAATCATAAAAATGACAGTATGGTAAAGCATAAAAGGGACATAGTATAGTAAGGGATAAAGAACGTCATATAATAGTAAGTCATAGAAAGGACATGGTATAGTAAGGCATGAAAAACGTCATAGTATAGTAAGGCATAAAAAGGACATAGTATAGTAAAGCATAAAAAGGACATTGTATAGTAAGGCATGAAAAACGTCATAGTATAGTAAGGAATAAAAACATCATAGTATACTAAGGCATGAAAACACCATAGTATAGTAAGGCATGAAAAACGTCACAGTATAGTAAGGCAAAAAAAATTCATATTATTGTGAGGCATAAAAAACACCATAGTATAGTAGGGGATAAAGAACATCATATAATAGTAAGTCATAAAAACGTCATAGTATAGTAAAGCATAAAAAGGACATAGTATAGTAAGGCATGTAAAAAGTCATAGTATAGTAAGGCATAAAAAGGACATAGTGTAGTAAGGCATAAAAGGGACATAGTGTAGTAAGGCATGAAAAGTCTCATAGTATGGTAAGGCAAAAAAGGACATAGTATAGTAAGGCATACAAAGGACATAGTATAGTAAGGCATGAAAAACATAGTATAGTAAGGCAAAAAAAATTAATATTATTGTAAGGCATAAAAAGGCCATAGTATAGTAAGGGATAAAGAACATCATATAATAGTAAGTCATAAAAACGTTATAGTATAGTAAGGCATAAAAAGGACATAGCATAGTAAGGCATAAAAACGACAGTATAGTAAGGTATAAAAAGGACATAGTATAGTAAAGCATAAAAAGGACATAGTATAGTAAGGCATGAAAAACGTCATAGTATAGTAAGGCATAAAAAGGACATAGTATAGTAAGGCATAAAAACAACAGTATAGTAAAGCATAAAAACGTCATAGTATAGTAAGGCAAAAAATTGTCATATTATAGTAAGGCACGAAAAACGTCATAGTATACTAAGGCAGGAAAACACCATAGTATCATAAATCATAAAAATGACAGTATGGTAAAGCATAAAAGGGACATAGTATAGTAAGGGATAAAGAACGTCATATAATAGTAAGTCATAAAAAGGACATAGTATAGTAAGGCTTAAAAAACGTCATAGGATAGACATTAAGTCATTTAAATGTCATCGTATAGTAATGCTTAAAAAAGAATCATAGTATTGTAAGGAATAAAAACATCATAGTATAGTGAGGCAAAAATAGGACATAGTATAGTAAGGCATGAAAAAGGACATAGTATAGTAAGGCAAAAAAAGGACATAGTATAGTAAGGCATGAAAAAGGCCATGGTATAGTAAGGCAGAAAAAGGACATAGTACAGAAGGGCAAAAAAGGGA